>NW_024721079.1:4515745-4795607 GCF_018991925.1 Homarus americanus | reverse complement strand
CCCCGCCACAGTGCCACCAGAGATCAGTGAACTAGCCTGCCAGCAGTGCCACCAGAGATCAGTAACCAGCCCGCCACAGTGCCACCAGAGATCAGTGAACTGCCCCGCCAGCAGTGCCACCAGGATCAGGAACCAGCCCGCCACAGTGCCATCAGAGATCAGTGAACTACCCCGCCACAGTGAACCATTCCCGCCACAGTGCCACCAGAGATCAGTGGAACCACCCCGCCAAGGCGCCACCAGATCGCGAACGCCTGCCACAGTGCCATACCAGAGATCAGTGAACTAGGCCTGCCACAGTGCCACCAGAGATCAGTGAACTACCCCGCCACAGTGCCACCAGAGATCAGTGAACTACCCCGCCACAGTGCCACCAGAGATCAGTGAACTAGCCCGCCAGCAGGCGCCACCAGAGATCAGTGAACTACCCGCCACAGTGCCACCAGAGATCAGTGAACTAGCCCGCCACAGTGCCACCAGGAGATCAGTGAACTAGCCCGCCACAGTGCCACCAGGAGATCAGTGAACTACCCTGCCACAGTGCCACCAGAGACCAGTGAACTAGCTCGCCACAGTGCCACCAGAGATCAGTGCGAACTACCCCGCCACAGCCACCAGAGACTGGTGAACTACTTCCCGCTGCCAGTGCTGCCACCAGAGATCAGTGAACTGGGATTCGCCACAGTGCCACCAGAGATCAAAGTGAACTAATTCTCGCCACAGCGCCACCAGAGATCAGTGAACTACCCCGCCACAGTGCCACCAGAGATCAGTGAACTACCCCTGCCACAGTGCCAGCTCAGAGATCAGTGGAACTACCCTGCCACAGTGCCATCAGGAGATCAGTGAACTACCCCTGCCACAGTGCCACCAGAGATCGGTGAACTAGCCCGCCACAGTGCTACCAGGAGATCAGTGAACTACCCCGCCACAGTGCCACCAGAGATCAGTGAACTACCCCTGCCACAGTGCCATCAGAGATCAGTGAACTGGCCTCCCACACAGTGCCACCAGAGATCAGTGAATCATTCCCGCCACAGTGCCACCAGAGATCAGTGAACTACCCCGCCACAGTGCCACCAGAGATCAGTGAACCACCTCCCGCCACAGTGCCACCAGAGATCAGTGAACCATTCCGCCACAGTGCTACCAGAGATCAGTGTGATCCACCCCGCCACAGTGCTACCAGAAGAGATCAGTGAACTACCCTGCCATGCCATCAGAGACAGTGAACTACTCCCGGCCAAGAAAGTGCCACCAGAGATCAGTGAACTACCCCGCCACAGTGCCACCAGAGATCAGGGGTGAATCAGCCCACAGTGCCATACCAGGAGATCAGTGAACTACCCCGCCACAGTGCTACTCAGAGATCAGTGAACTACCTCGGCCACAGTGCCAGCCAGCGATCAGTGACCTAGCCCGCCACAGTGCCACCAGAGATCAGTGAACCAGCCCCGCCACAGTGCCACCAGAGATCAGTGAACTAGCCTGCCACAGTGCCACCAGAGATCAGTGACCTAGCCTGCCACAGTGCTACCAGAGATCAGTGAACTAGCCCGCCATACAGTGCCACCAGAGATCAGTGAACTACCCGCCACAGTGCCACCAGAGATCAGTGTGAACTACCCCGCCACAGTGCTACCCAGAGATCAGTGTGAACTACCCCGCCACAGTGCCACCAGAGATCAGTGAATTACCCCGCCACAGTGCCACCAGAGATCAGTGAACTACTTCCCGCCACAGTGCCACCAGAGACCAGTGAACTGATTCCGCCACAGTGCTGCTACCCAGAGATCAGTGAACTAGCCTTGCCACAGTGCTACCAGAGATCAGTGAACTACTCCTGCCACAGTGCCACCAGAGATCAGTGTGAACTACCCCTGCCACAGTGCCACCAGAGACTGGGTGATCCACTCCCTGCCACAGTGCTATATATCAGAGATCAGTGCGTGAACTAGCTTCCGCCACAGTGCCACCAGAGATCAGTGAACTTATTCCCTGCCACAGTGCCATCAGAGATCAGTGAACTAGCCCGCCACAGTGCTACCAGAGATCAGTGAACTACCCTGCCACAGTGCTGCCACCAGAGATCAGTGAACTAGCCTGGCCACAGTGCCACCCAGAGATCAGTGTGAACTACCCCGCCACAGTGCCACCAGAGATCAGTGAACTAGCTCAAGGAAAGCCACCAGAGATCAGTGACTAACACCACAGTGCCATCAGAGACTGTGCAACGTACTCCTGCCACAGTGCCACCAGAGATCAGTGTGAACTACCCTGCCACAGTGCCATCAGAGATCAGTGAACTAGCCCGCCACAGTGCCACCAGAGACCAGGAACTACCCCGCCAGTGCCAACAGAGATCAGTGAACTAGCCCGCCACAGTGCTACCCAGGAGATCAGTGAACTACCCTGCCACAGTGCCACCAGAGAGATTGGTGTGAATCTCACCGCCACAGTGTCACAGAGATCAGTGAATCATTTCGCCACAAAGCACCAGAGATCAGTGAACTACCCTGCCACAGAAAGCCACCAGCGATCAGTGAACTAGCCCGCCAGTGCCACCAGAGATCAGTGAATCCGCCCCCGCCACAGTGCCACCAGAGATCAGTGATTCACTTCGCCACAGTGCCACCAGAGATCAGTGAACTACCCCGCCAGTGCCACCAGAGATCAGTGAACCAGTCGCCACAGTGCCACCAGCGATCAGTGAACCAGCCCGCCACAGTGCCGCCACCAGAGATCAGTGAACCAGCCTCACAGTGCCGCTACCAGAGATCAGTGAACTACCCCGCCACAGTGCCACCAGAGATCAGTGAACTACCTCGCCACAGTGCCACCAGCGATCAGTGAACTAGCCCGCCACAGTGCTACCAGAGATCAGTGAACTACTCGCCACAGTGCCACCAGAGATCAGTGAACTGGCCCCGCCACAGTGCCACCAGAGATCAGTGAACTACTCCCGCCACAGTGCCACCAGAGATCAGTGAACTACCCAGCCACAGTGCTACCAGGAGACAGCGTGAACTACCCCGCCACAGTGCCACTGGAGATCAGTGATCCGATTCCTCGCCACAGTGCCACCAGAGATCAGTGAACCAGCTCCGCCACAGTGCCACCAGAGACTTAGTGAACTACCCCGCCACAGTGCCACCAGAGATCAGTGAACTAGCCTCGCCACAGTGCCACCAGAGATCAGTGAACTACCCCGCCAAGCAGTGCCACCAGAGATCAGTGAACTGATCTTCGCCACAGTGCCACCTAGAGATCAGTGAATCACCCCTGCCAGTGCCACCCAGAGACTGCGTGAACTACCCCGCTGCTGGAAAAGCACCAGAGATCGCGGAATCACTCCCCGCCACAGTGCTACCAGAGATCAGTGAATCACCCCGCCACAGTGCCATATCAGAGATCAGTGAACTACCCCGCCACAGTGCCACCAGAGATCAGTGAACTACCCCGCCACAGTGCCACCAGAGATCAGGTGAACTACCTGCCACAGTGCCACCAGGAGATCAGTGAACTAGCCTGCCACAGTGCCACCAGAGATCAGTGAACTACCCCGCCAGTGCCATTGTAGAGATCAGTGAACTAGCTCGCCAAGCAGCCACCAGAGACAGTGAATTGGCCCCGCCATGGCGCTACCAGAGATCAGTGCGAACTACCCCGCCACAGTGCCACCAGAGATCAGTGAACTACCCCCTGCCACAGTGCCACCAGAGATCAGTGAATCCAGCTCCGCCACAGTGCCACCAGAGATCAGTGAATCCACCCGCCAAGAAAGCTACCAGCGATCAGTGAACTAGCCTGCCACAGTGCTACCCAGAGATCAGTGAATTACCCGCCACAGTGCCACCAGAGAGATCAGTGAACTAGCCTGGCCACAGTGCCACCACAGAGATCAGTGAACTCAGGCCCCGCCAGTGCCACCAGAGAACAAAGTGAACTACCCCGCCACAGTGCCACCAGCGATCAGTGACCAGCCTGCCACAGTGCCACCAGGAGATCAGTGAACTACTCCTGCCACAGTGCTGCTACCAGAGATCAGTGAACTAGCCTGCCACAGTGCCACCAGAGATCAGTGTGAACCAGCCCGCCACAGTGCCACCAGAGATCAAAGTGAACTACCCCGCCAAGCAGTGCCATATCAGAGATCAGTGAACTACTCCCTGCCACAGTGCCACCAGAGATCAGTGGAACTCCCCGCCACAGTGCTGCTACCAGAGATCAGTGAACTACCCGCCACAGTGCTACTCAGAGATCAGTGAACTACCCCGCCACAGTGCCACCAGAGATCGTGAACTACCCCGCCACAGTGCTACCTCAGAGATCAGTGAACTACCCCTGCCACAGTGCCATCAGAGATCAGTGAACTAGCCTGCCACAGTGCCACCAGAGATCAGTGAACTACCCTGCCACAGTGCCACCAGAGATCAGTGAACTACCCCGCCACAGTGCGCTATCAGAGATCAGTGAATTAGCCTGCCACAGTGCCACCAGAGATCAGTGAACTACTCCCGCCACAGTGCCATCAGGAGATCAGTGAATTACCCGCCACAGTGCCACCAGATCAAAGTGGAATCATTCCCCGCTGGTAGTGCTGCCACCAGAGATCAGTGAACTACCCCGCCACAGTGCGCTACCAGAGATCAGTGAACTACCCCTGCCACAGTGCCATCAGAGATCAGAACTACTCCCGCCGCCAGTGCCACCAGAGATCAGTGCACCTGGCCTTGCCACAGTGCCACCAGAGATCAGCAACTACCCGCCACAGTGCCACCAGAGATCAGTGAACTACCCCGCCACAGTGCCACCAGAGATCAGTGAACTAGCCCGCCACAGTGCCACCAGAGATCAGCGTGAACTACCCCGCCACAGTGCCACCAGCGATCAGTGAACCAGCTCCGCCACAGTGCCACCAGAGATCAGTGAACTACCCCCGCCACAGGTGCGCTACCTCAGAGATCAGTGAACTAGCCCGCCACAGTGCCACCAGAGATCAGTGAATCCAGCCTGCCACAGTGCCACCAGAGATCAGTGGAACCACCCGCCACAGTGCGCCACCAGAGATCAGTGTGAACTACCCCGCCACAGTGCCACCAGAGATCAGTGAACTACCCCGCCACAGTGCCACTCAGAGATCA
This sequence comes from Homarus americanus, assembly GCF_018991925.1. Lineage (NCBI taxonomy): Eukaryota > Metazoa > Arthropoda > Malacostraca > Decapoda > Nephropidae > Homarus > Homarus americanus. The sequence continues at coordinate 4,790,463 of NW_024721079.1, read as the reverse complement.
GTGAACTACTCCCGCCACAGTGCCACCAGAGATCAGTGAACTACCCCGCCACAGTGCCACCAGAGATCAGTGAACTACCCCGCCACAGTGCCACCAGAGATCAGTGGAACTACCCTGCCACAGTGCCACAGAGACTAAAGTGAACTACCCCACAGTGCCATCAGAGATCAGTGAACCACCCCTGCCACAGTGCCACCAGAGATCAGTGAATCCAGTTCACACAGTGCCACCAGAGATCAGTGAACTACCTGCCACAGTGCCACCAGAGATCAGTGAATCATTCTGCCACAGCCACCAGAGATCAGTGAACTACCCCTGCCACAGTGCCACCAGAGATCAGTGAACTAGGTCAGTGAACCACCGCCACAGTGCCACCAGAGATCAGACCACCCTGCCACAGTGTCCAACGTGAACTACCCCGCCACAGTGCTACCAGATCAGTGAACTACCCCGCCACAGTGCCATCAGAGATCAGTAAACCACCGGCCACAGTGCCACCAGAGATCAGTGAACCAGCCCGCCACAGTGCCACCAGAGACCAGTGAACTACCCTGCCACAGTGCCACCAGAGATCAGTGAATCCAGGCCTGCCACAGTGCCACACCAGAGATCAGTGAACTACCCCTGCCACAGTGCCATCACTAGAGATCAGTGAATACTCTTGCCAGTGCCACCAGAGATCAGTGAACTACCCCCGCCACAGTGCCACCAGAGATCAGTGACTCCAGCCCGCCACAGTGCCACCAGAGATCAGTGAACTACCCCCTGCCACAGTGCCACCAGAGATCGTGAACTACTCCCGCCACAGTGCCACCAGAGATCAGTGAACTACCCCACAGTGCTACCAGAGATCAGTGAACTACCCCGCGCTACAGTGCCATCAGAGATCAGTGAACTACCCGCCACAGTGCTACCAGAGATCAGTGAACTACCCCGCCACAGTGCCACCAGAGATCAGTGAACTACCCCGCCACAGTGCTACCAGAGATCAGGTGAACTACCCCTGCCACAGTGCCAGTACTCTACAGAGATCAGTGAACTAGCCTGCCAAGAAAGTGCCACCACAGAGATCAGTGAACTACCCCGCCACAGTGCCACCAGAGATCAGTGAACTACCTGCCACAGTGCTACCCAGAGATCAGTGCGGACCACTCCCCGCCACAGTGCCACCAGAGATCAGTGAACTAGCCTGCCACAGTGCCACCAGAGATCAGTGAACCACCGCCACAGTGCCACTCAGAGATCAGTGAACTACCCCGCCACAGTGCCACCAGAGATCAGCAACCAGCCCGCCACAGTGCCACACCAGAGATCAGTGACCCAGCCCGCCACAGTGCCACCCAGAGATCAGTGACTCCACCCCGCCACAGTGCTACCAGAGATCAGCGTGAACCACCTGCCACAGTGCCACCAGAGATCAGTGAACTACCCCGCCACAGTGCCACCAGAGATCAGTGACCCACCCCGCCACAGTGCCACCAGAGATCAGCGTGAACTACCCGCCACAGTGCTGCCACCAGAGATCAGTGAATCATTCTGCCACAGTGCCACCACAGAGATCAGTGAACTACCCCGCCACAGTGTCACCAGAGACTGTGTGAACTACCCCGCCACAGTGCCACCAGAGATCAGTGAACTACCCCGCCACAGTGCCACCCAGAGATCAGTGTGAACTAGCCTGCCATGCGCCACCAGAGACATCAGTGAACTACCCTGCCACACAGTGCTGCTACCAGAGATCAGTGAACTACCCGGCCACAGTGCCACCAGAGATCAGTGCGTGACCTACCCTGCCACAGTGCCACCAGAGATCAGTGAACTGGCCGCCACAGTGCCACCAGAGATCAGTGAACTACCCCGCCACAGTGCTACCAGAGATTGGGGTGAACTACCCCGCCACAGTGTCACTTGTAGAGATCAGTGAACTACCCCGCCACAGTGCCACCAGAGAGCCAGTGAACTAACACCCCTGCCACAGTGTCACCAGAGATCAGTGAACTACCCTCACAGTGCCACCAGATCAGTGAACTACCCCGGCCACAGTGCCACCAGAGATCAGGTGAACTACCCTGCCACAGTGCCACCAGAGACTGTAGTGAACCACCCCGGCCACAGTGCCACCAGAGATCATGAACTACTCCCGCCACAGTGCCACCAGAGATCAGTGAACTACCCCGCCACAGTGCCACCAGAGATCAGTGAACTGCCCGCCACAGTGCCACCAGGGAGCGAGGTAAAGGCAGCGACGAACCATAAAGTGACCCGGCCCCGACACGAGATATCAAGTTATAAATAAACTATAACTGCACTGGGGCTAACTGATGGCCCTCGGGCGCCCCACACCGTAACCCGCAACACCATCACACGCGGATCTCAACCTAATCCCTCCAGGCTTTAGGGGCAATATGGAGTGCATTCGTCAGGATGGACGGGTCGTCCTGCTCCCCAGCTACTCAGTAATGGCCCAGATTAAACTTGTGTTTGTTTACATAATTACAGAAGGGTAGGGTGAGCCTCCTCACTTGGCTGAACAAAGTGTAGCCTTGCATATCGTCTGGTGACTGGTAATGCTCATGAAGCACGGTAACAAGTTGGCCAGCCACTACACCAGCTTGCTCTTATGGCCAACTTGACAATGCCAACATACTATCGCCACACTATTACCTTCCCAATGTCTTGCTAAACTACTACTATTTCCTCCACATTCCCCCTCTCCACTTTACTCCTGTTACACATTCGCCCAAATTTACTCTTCATTAATCTCAACCGCTTTACCGCCTAGTGTATTATGTACAAGAAACCGTGAAACATACGATATTGATTATATAAGTCCAGATAGACTCCCATCAGAACACATTATAAAAAAACAAATATATAACAGGTTTATTATTTTTGTATCTGGATCGACTTTTTCCCTCCAGACCGAAGTACTATTAAAATATTTCCTTAGTAATTTCACGCACGGATGAAGACTGTCAGGAATTCGTATAACAAAAACTAAGACCCCATGAGAGCGTAAACGTTATGATCGAACGAACAATATTCTTATTCTTATTGTTTTTAGATGCGTTACATTCCTGACGCTAAAATCAATCAAGTAACAATAATAACAAGGGAAACATCAGACAAGTAACAAGGGTAATAACAGGGAAGTAACAAGAGTAACATCAGTCAAGTAACAAGAACAAGTGCCACAATGTAACAGTAGAAGACAAGAGAAACACAACACTAATGTATGGTGGTGAATTAGCTACTACGACCCACGGCTCCACACACCACATCCTAACCTAACCCAACACAATTACATTCTATCCTAACCCAACACAATCTAACCTAATCTAACCCAACCCAACTTAACTAATCCAACCTAACCTAACCCAACTCAACCTAACCTAACCCAATCTAACCTAACCCAACTCAACCTAACCTAACCCAATCTACCTGGGGCACAGCTTTAATCAAATATAAACTCTGATCAAGGTACTATATCACCTGAATGAGGGAGGAATGCGACCACTTCCCATGTTTGCCAATATACACACGAGAGAGAGAGAGAGAGAGAGAGAGAGAGAGAGAGAGAGAGAGAGAGAGAGTTTAAGGGGGTTTAGTCATTCCTAGCAAAGTGAGTGTGTGTGTGTCCAGTGAACATCTGTATTTACACTAGAGGGAAAATTTTTTCGGTCGGTGATTTTATATATACGAGTGATTCACCTCCCATCTTATGATCAACCTAAACTGACCTAATCCAAGCTAACCTAACCTAAACTAACTTAATCCAAGCTAACCTAAACTACCATAACTTAATCCAAGCTAACCTAACCTAAACTAAATTAATCCAAGCTAACCTAACCTAAACTAACTTAATCCAAGCAAACCTAAACTACCATAACTTAATCCAAGCTAACCTAACCTAAACTACCCTAATCCAAGCTAACCTAACCTAAACTAAATTAATCCAAGCTAACCTAACCTAACCTAACTACCCTAACTTAATCCAAGCTAACCTAACCCAACCCAAACAACCCTAACCTAACAAAACCCACAGTTAATACAATTCTCTCCATTGATATTTGTTTTCACGAAGTAAAAAAAAAAATAATAATAATTCTAAAAATACTTCCAGATAAAACATAAACAGACGGTGGGAAGACGGACGAACATACAGTAGGGAACAAGTCAATCCATGATGAACAGACGGACAGACAGACGGACAGACAGACGCCTTAACAACCAGCAAACGATGTAGGAAGCCGAACAATGGGAATGATAAACAGACCAATAAGGAAACGACCTCATTACCCGTGTTGTTCTGGAGGCTGCCCTGACAACATAATCGATCATGTACTTTTAAGGTTCACACACACACACACACAATTTGACGCAGTTTGTCTACTACTTGTGTACAAATTAGTCAAACGGCGCTGTGTGTGTGTGTGTGTGTACTGGGCTTGGAGGCGTAGCATAATGTAAGTGTTTGTTTCTTAGGAGCGTTGAACGGGGATGCTTTTACAGGGTGGGGGTCATATAGTACAGTATAGCCGAAGAAAAACATACATACATACATACATACATACATACATACATACATACATACATACATACATACATACAGTAAATAAATGCTACTAAGAATGCCAAGTGGTTTTAGTTAAGGCAGTTCACACGTCTCAAAAGCCTTCATTTCTAGAACCAACAAATAGAAAATTCTTTTACACTGGCTAGCAACATGAGTAGCAAGCGGTGTGTGTGTGTGTGTGTGTGTGTGTGTGTGAGGGATACGGATCACTGCAGCTCTCACAGTGTTATGAGCGCCAGCAGGAGACAGGATGATGGAGGTACAAGATTAATAATATTTGTATATGTATATATATATATTTTTTTTTTAAATGGATCGGTTCTTGTAGCACAAACTGTAAAGGGGGTAAATATATACTAGTGGTTGCACACACACACACACACACACACACACACACACAGACGAAGGTAAGAAACAGTTATCCAAAGGTCTCAAGACTGACTCAACCTCTTGGCGACGCTTTATACTAATACGTTATTAAACCTAACCTAACCTAACCTATTTATCGTGACCAAAACCACTATGGCGATCAGTCCTAAATCCACACTCACCTGTCACCTCTAATTGTAAAAACTTCTTGGGGAAAAAAAATCACCAACGTAATTAAGGTATATTACCGCATCAGTCTTGTTCATAAACTTTCTGATAATAAAAAAAAATATACAAAATAAAATAAAATAAATAAAAAAAAAGCATAGGATTTTGCTCCCCGTGAAGTCCTTCTTACTCTACATCGTCCCACTTGTTCCGAGCAGCCAATACAGCACTGCGTCTCTATAAATCTTTACCGTACGCGTCCTTAAGAAACCAAGACGACCCCCCACCCCCGGGCGCCAGGCAACCTTGGTAACTTGTGAGAAAAGACGACGGCGGCGTTAACACTCTTGCGGAGAGAGAGAGAGAGAGAGAGAGAGAGAGAGAGAGAGAGAGAGAGAGAGAGAGAGACAACACAGCCAGTCGGAAGGCATGACATGGGTTCAGGTTTCATCAGGGCAGAGAAACTTTTTTGTTGTTGTTGAACCATCGTAGTTAGCATGGGGGCCACTGCCTATGTAGGAGTGTATATAATCTCAGCTGAAAGTCGAATAAATATTAATATATCCCCCGAAGGTGTAATCTGGGCTACAAATCAACAACAAAAATCACTTAACATGTGTAAGGTGAGGTCAAATCTGTTCTGTCTCAAAATCGGCCGGGCTCAGAGTAGTGGGTGCTACTACAGGATATTTAGGTTAGGTTAGGTCAGGTTAGACTAAAGATATCTTTGTAGATCGCCGGCTATAGTATCACCGAGTAGTTTGAGTGCCAAGTCGAATAAATCTGTTACTATTTATCCACCGTGCGTGTGGTCAAGGCTCCAAAATCGAAGAAATCTGCAAGTATGTGTACTCTGAGCACTAAACCCAATGAGGATTTATAATCATTATTCAAAGTCACATTTAAACATGACGAGAGTTGCTTCCAGGAAACACAAACAGCCTCACCTCTGATAAAAGACATTCACTGCTATAATTCCCATTACTTACAAAGTATATATTAGCCGACGACCTCTGCTTCCTGGAAACAACCGAGGCCCGAATTTTTTTATCATGCTGTCATCAGTGTCCACATACAGTGTTCTAACGTACTTGAAGCGGTGACACCTTTGGATGACACAAGCTGACAGATCCTTGGTCCGTGAGCACAGCTTGGCTTACGCTTGAGCAGTAAGGTGATAGATAGATAACATGGACACTGCAGTGTTTATGGTGTATCCTATCTCCTCCCAAGTCAAAACATCTTACATCAAATATCTTTAAGGTTTTGGTATAGAGACGCCACTCTCATTATCTTCCCACCTGTCATTTCTCCTTCACTCCAACTTGTAAGGTATCAACACATTTTAAAGGGATGGATTTCGCGTCCAATGTCCAATTCACATTAATCATTTTCTTTTAGTAACAGAGGGCTTTTGTTTACAGAACTGAAAATAAGTTATATTAAACATTAAGCGAATTCCCCGATAAATATTACAACTGTACATATGACCCAACATTTACAGGATTTCATGAATAATTATGTTCTGTTGTAAACATTTTTAATACTCTTTGGGGTTTAGCATTATATAGCAGTTGCATTAAATATATAAACAAAATATACTGACCAGAATTTTATAGAAGATTCCAGTGTTCAACAATATATATTTTGTTCATTTCACATGTTGTGGTCTCTCACTTTAGGCTTCCTACCCCCCTATAGTAAAACAAATAGAAATATAGTAATAAATAAACAATACAGTGAGATACAGTTCTCTCCCTTGTTCATGAAATATACACATGAACTACCAGCACAATAAAATATCATCAGGTTGTCTTAAATAAATATCTATCTCACAAAACTGCCTATAGCTTAACAAACCAATTATGCCTCTGACAGTGTTACCAATTTCTGTCTTATGACCCTCCCCAGCATCCTCACTCCCCCCCAACCCTACAAAGACTATGACAAATAAATGTCACTCCAAGTATCTGTTTGTCCCCCCCCACACACAAGATAGAGTTTGATGATACTCTCAGTGACGAAGGTTTCATTGAATTTGTTGAAACTACGTCAGTGAGTCTCATCATCACTGAATCTCTCTCTTCACTACTTGCCCTTGACATCCTCTACTTGAATTGTCAAGCGATTGTCTCTGACGCCAGACACAAATATGCGTACCTTGTTGACCGGGGTGTCAAGATTAAACTGTTGTGGATTCCCTCTCACATAGGCCTCAAAGGTTATGACAGAGTTGATGCCATCGTCAAATTCTCGTCTAACAAAGACACTGATGAATACAATCTGGGTCTGTCAAAACGAACCCTTAAAACTGTAATTAGGAAAAAACTTGCAGATGAATTTGACGCAAGCAGACAATTGCAAACAGGCACTAGTCAATCCAATGCTTACCAAGATGAGATGTATTAAGTGAATCATATATATGAAACAATTAACAAGATCAGTAGATTACAAGATGTTGTAACCGCTGGACTAGAGTTAGGATATAAGTACCTTTGGCAGTATATCCCTCAAGTAGATGTGAACGAAACTAAATGTAAATTTGGCCAGACATATGACCACACACTCGATCACTACGTCCTCGACTGTGAAGATAGAACCTTTTAGGGACAGGTCCAAGCACACTGTGTGCGAAATGGCACAACACTTTATCTCTAGTGGTAGATATCGGACATATTAAGATTGTAGCCACTTTTTCACTTAGTAGCTAAGTCAATTCCCACGTATAGAACCAAATACACAACGTGCTTGAATACCTCTTAGGCAAATGTGAATAACAATGTGTGCGGACAAACATATTGCCTCACACTACTGTACTCACGCATTTGTGAGTAAGTCACCCTCTATGTAAAGGACTATACAAACAGTGTATTTGAAATATTCTAACATTCAATGCCATAATATCCTGACCACTGGGGTCTGTTATGCACACCCTTTGTGATCGTTACTCTAATCCTTTTGCGCTACCGCTCACAGGATGAGTAGGGGTGCACAATAAACTAGGCGCTGTAAGTGGCAAAAAGAAAAAAATCAATTACACACACAGACACACACACACACATTATTAAAATTTTTGCATATAAATAAAATACAGGAAATATTATATTACTTTACCTTATTTTTATATTCATGGCAGCAGTGATAAGCATAACCTTTTACCACTGTAAAATATCATTAATATTTTTTACCTCAAATATTATAAACCACAAAATATTAATCATGTAGAGACACCACCATTTATTCTTTATCGTCGTAATGTTCATCTTTCCACAACAATAACCACTGTGTATTTTTTCAACAATATCTACCGAACCAAAACAAGGATCCAAGGAATTAGTCACTAACTCACTTCATAACATATTTACTAGATGCAAAAGTGACATGTTGTACAATAGTGTGTCGCTCATCATGCCAGCCAGTCTTTAACTTGGCAAAATTTACACATTATCTCCTGAACTCTTGCCTCGATGACATTGTTTTTGGTGTGTTACATTTGTGCTCTTAATTTCCTCTAACATAAAAAAAAAAATTCCTCCCGTGATTAATACAACAATGGCGCACGCACATAATACTACACACACACACACAAGAGGGTGGTGGTGGTTTTCATATTAAGCGACCCATCTCACTAAAATTAATGAATAGCCAACCAGTAGAGTTTATACGCATGGATGAAACGCAGATCATTCTTTCCCTTGATCATATTATCTTAGTCATTTAAACTTCTCCTGAGCTTCACAATATACCAATACTTCCCTGATTATGAACCAACACCATGGCAACACCTTCTATCGCCACAGCAGTAGGTTAAGTGACCCCCAAGGCGGACCCAAGTTGTTTAAACTCGTAAAAAAAAGTAAATAAATAAATAAATAAATGGAAGCAAAGGAGTTGAGGGAGATGGAAGTAATAATATACGTTATCACTGAGAGTATCATGAAGGGAGGGGAAGGGGGGGGGGGGAGAGGGGGGTAGAGGAGGGGGGTTAGGGTTGGGTAGGGGCGGGAGAGGTGAGATGGGGGGGTGAAGAGTCCTGACGAGGCTTCAGGAACCTGTTAGTGTCTCTCCTCGTCTCACTGCCAAACTCCCACCTATCCACTCCTATCTTCCTTAAAACTCCCACCTATAATAATATAAGCCCCCCAAAAATGTCACTGCTCTACGCTTTCTTTCTTTCTTTTTTGCTTTAATTCTGCTCATAAACAACAGGGAAAGACGGATGTATACAGTAAACACGCGTATGGACGGACAGACAGAAACAGAAAGACAGACAGACCATTATTCCCCGGTATATCGCCCCGCCCCCCTAAAAGATGTATGAATTCAATAGAACACAAAATATTAAACACCATCTACAACACTCCTCAACACCAGATACTACACCTAAAATAGTCAAATACACCCAACACTACAGACAATACACCCACAAGACCCAACAGCACTGGCTTAAATACTATACACACAACACCTCAGAGGAAACACAGATCCGCAACACTCAAGCCTCACACGGAACACACACACACACCGGGATATAGCACCTAAACGCAACACAGCAAGACACAGTACCAATAACATCTGAGCCACACAGCACGGCACATGATCTTCACGCTATCTGGTGTAGGAGGCAGCAAGGCAAGACAACACCCACCCCTGAAGATCCACGTTACACACACACACGATCTACGGTGTCTGGATCCACACTACCCACACAAGATCCAAACACGATCCACACTAGTATGGATCAGGCAGCAAGACGCCCCCCAGGACAGAGAGCCACGCGCCCCGAGTATCCCCAGGCGTGTGTTAGGAGGTGAGTAAGGACGGGCCAGTGGCACTGCTCACTGTCACTTGGCAGCCCCTCACTTTACGACGGCCCGCCGAGGAGCTTTACGGCTTCGCTCCACTACACCCCTTGTTGACTTTATATTAATGAATAAAGGAACAAAATATATATTTCTGTGTAATTACAACGGCTGATACAACATTAGTCATATCAGCATGTCTGACCTAACCTAACCTTAAATATATTACTCATAAGTTAAACATCTCGCTTCGGTCAAGTTAATAACATGAGTGACGGTATCATCGAGGTCCTGGTACTCTCCCTGCCGCGTCCTCACACCACACGTAACATCACCACACTTTACAAACTATACACTATGAATACCTACAGTACCGTTTACACCGACTCACTTCAACACTTAACTTCCGGGAAAGCGTTTACAAGCACTCGTATACTCCTTATCAGCTGAGTGTAGACCAAAGAGATAAGAGAGATAAACCAAAAGGAAAAAAAAACACTGTCTGGTAACTGCGTATGAAAAAAAAAATTATGATTCACTACACCAACAAGGTCAAACAGATGTGCACTATGAAGCCAATATATATGCAGTAGGAGGAGGACAACACGAGGACAAGTGTATAAAAGACCGCCCCGAGATTAGTTATCAGGAAAATATAAGAAACATCGACGTGGGGATCTTGAGGAAGCAACCAGCCAGATACCCTCATACTCAGTCGTCCAGGTGGTATTCGTAAACACTGACTAAATAGGTTGTCCCTTGGTAGGCCTCACTGACTACTGAATCACAGGGGCGAGGCTGAGGCACTACTACATTGTGAGAGGGGAGAGGGGTGAGGATGAGGCACTACTACCTTGTGAGAGGGGTGACGGAGGGGAGAGGGGTGAGGCACTACTACACTGTGAGAGGGGTGACAGGGGTGTGAGGGAGGGATGAGGCACTACTACACTGTGAGGAGAGGTGAGGATGAGGCACTACTACCTTGTGAGAGGGGTGAGGGGTGAGGATGAGGCACTACTACATTGTGAGAGGGGTGATGGGAGGGGATGAGGCACCACTACCTTGTGAGAGGGGTGATGGGAGGGGATGAGGCACCACTACCTTGTGAGAGGGGTGAGGGGGTTAGGGATGATGCACCACTAAGAGAGGGGAAGTGAGAGGGAATGAAGCACCTCTACCTTGAGACAGCCCTTGGGCCCCCTCAACCCCTTACAGATTGTCCCCTCTTTCCCGGTCCTCTCCCCTCCCTTCCTCCCGCCACTATAGCATAACAAAGATTCTCCCCTCCCCTTTATTTGGCCATTGCAACTCGGGGTGCACTCCATTTCTCTGGGGTGTGGGAGTTTCACGCTCTACTGGGCAAAAATGAGCCTAAACGAGCACAGTTCTCGCTGTTGGGACTCGTTAAGCCGGGCACACGTGTTAATTACGACCACCCTTAATGAACCGAGTACAATATTTACACCCAAAGTTGACAGCCTCCGTTTGGGGGCCGCGGGCAAAACTGCATGAAATATGGCGTAAAGTCACTGTCGAGGCTCCACCCAGCACCCGCACTCTCACACGCTACGCACTCTACTACAACACTTACAACGACGACGACACACACACACATACTCATGCTACGCACTCTACTGCAACACTTACTACAACGAGACACACACACACATACTCATGCTACACTCTACTGCAACACTTACTACAACGACACACACACACACACACACACACACACACACACACACACACACACACACACTCCACCACACACTATACACACTCCACACACCCGCACCATTTACACAATGTTAATACGCACTCTAATGAAGAAGCCAACAACCGCGGACACACTCCACCACACACTATACACACTCCACACACCCGCACCATTTACACAATGTTAATACGCACTCTAATGAAGAAGCCAACAACCGCGGAACAACTTTGAACACAGCAGCGGCACTAATTCTGAACTCATTACAAGCTAATAGTTACTCAAACTTTGGGGTCTCAAAGTCATACTCACGAGGGTCGGAATTTTAATGAACAACAAGTGAAGTGAAGTGAAATTACCCGTCTTACCTGTACACCTTAACAATACACACACACACACACACACACACACACACACACACACACACACACACACACACACACACGAGGGTTATCTGATTGAAAACTCGATATTGTTGACGATTTAATTAAATATATTTTTCCTTGGTGACCTGTCGTTCGATTTCCAATTGTTTGATCACTTATGGAGTTAATGTAGTTTTGAAATTAGTGTGTGTGTGTGTGTGTGTGTGTGTGTGTGTGTGTGTGTGTGTGTGTGTGTGAAAGAGAAGAGAACGAACACTTCCCTCACAGGCGATATGTTAATCACACAAAGACAATAATATTCATGAGGTACTTGGTTACTCTCTGATAGGTCAACAAGCACCCAGATTAAATACCCCGACACATGACTGAGCACCGTGGATGATTCTATCAGACGGTATTATTAATAACTCCTACTGCCACAAGTTTGACTCTAGCTTTAAGTGTGTTACGAGTACAAATGTAACACTTCCACTAACTTTTGACTCTTGGGTAATAGAGAAAAAAGACAAGATTACTAAGATTTTGTTTTTCCTTCAACAGTAGGTTCAGTATAACCAAAACACCACTTGGTCACTCTAGCAACACGCCAAGAATACTCTCCACCCCCCCCACTCATACTTTCACGTTAGATCAACACCTTAGGAAAACCCAAAGGCCGGTGGATTTTCAAATAAAAAAATAAATAAATAAAATAAAAAACCTGCTAGTGGAATCTTTAAGGTTATGACCAAAGAGCCGAGGCAGTAGAGTAGTCTTCGTTCTCCAGCTGACAGACAAATCCAATAAAAGTCTCATATCTGTGAGTTACCGCATGAAGATTCTCCTCCCTCTCCCGTGATGACTTTCTTCTACAATAACATTAACTGTGTATGGGAAGTGACGTGCTTGGCGGAGGGTGAACGTGCCAGACCTGCCCACACTACCCAGCTCCGCTACTTTTTACCAGGGTTCAGAGGGTCTCGCATGACACACACCAGGCAATATAGAGGCCAAGCATCATGCGCTCTCGCTATAACCATCAACAATATCCACAGGATAAACAAGATCAAATTCAAGAGTAAACATAAGCGTTGCTAGGCTGCAACACTGTTAAACTGCACCCGCCTGAAGGCCACAGCTTTGTTTACGTAACACACTTATGTTTATCGCTATGTAAGTCTTTTATCAAACGCTTTTAGTGTTGTAGAAATTATATGCTTTACGTAGAGTCACTACAGGCGATCAAGAAGAGAGGACAAGTGTATTATTGAACGATATAAAAAATATTTCGACTAGTGGATGAAGAAGCAGCCCAACAACATAGACGGCGACGTGAGGGCAGTATAGTGGAGGTGAATGAGCCAGGCGTGTGTACAGATGGGGGTAATCCCCCAGACGCCGCCATTGTATACACTTACCCATTGTTGTGGAGGTCCACTGTCTATCTCCGGCCCGTCGAGACCCTGTGGGGGAGGAGAGGCCAGTTATACTACCTTCATCAAACTCATCACTTAATTTACTGTTTTTCACTCCATATAATTTTCCCGACTACTTCAGCATTTCACTTAAGAACTCACAATCATTATCATCGTCTATCAGATAATCACAAGATACAATGATCCTCCCAAACTTTAAATTCTTTAGAATGAAAAAAAAATGTAAACATCACCCTAATGATCAAATTATTCCCACATGATTATATTTTTCAGACGCTAATAACAGTTAATATACAGTACATAATCCTTCACTGTTCAAGGTAAATGAGGAAAATTTGTTGATCAGATCCTCTATCAATCATTAATTACTTATGATAAATTATCCTTTTCACTGTCCATTATAAACCCCAGTACCTCAAAAAAGTACTGAGACAAGAACAAATGAAAGTACAGGTAACTAAGATGCCAGTACAGAAAACATACCCAACTCAGAATATCAGTAAACATATCCTACTGAAAACCTATGTATACCTACAGCATATACACCTCGAGGCACCTAAGTTCATCTCAACTTATCATATAAATACTTAATATTACAAACAATGAAACAGTACTCACATCTTTTTTCCTCTTCGTCCCTGGAACAAAAATAAAGAAATCGTATGAGTATTGACCACATTTCACATTATTTAACTTACATGTACACTAAATGTCAAAGATAAATAAAATCCCGATAAACAGACAAATTAAAGAAAAAAAAATGAAATATTAGAATGAAAATCTTTGATGTTAAAATTAAGGTCATGCTTGTGGGTAGAATGACAAAAGTTACCAATGGTGTGAGATTAATTCAGACTGAAGCCACGTGACCATCGTACTACAGTGTGTGTGGTGATGGTGTAACATACGATAAACGATCCCTTAAGCACTCCATCAACGGGCGGAATTACAGAATTTAACTCATAACTTCACAGAATAAAAAAAAATCACACATATGAGCAAAATGAAAGTAAATGACACTAAAACACACACACACACACACACACATACACGCGCGCGAGTAAAATACAGTAACGGTCACCTAAAATATAATCTTTTAAGTGTTACACATCAGTGATTCTCAGGTGAAGATACTGTTAAAATTATTGCGTCACAAAGTGGTGGGTAATAAACAAGAAATTAACTTAACATATCCCTCAGAGAAAATCGTAATGCGGTGTAAGGGTCGAGTAGGCAGGTAGGTGGTCGAGCTGTATTTTCTTGGGATTGGGCTGCATATTGATGAGTTTCGTGTGTGTGTGTGGTCCTCTAAACCCCTCCAACTAACTACAGTAGTATTAAGCCGCTCCTCCTTCTGCCACCCTTACGACAACCCATCACACTCAATTATTGTTCTCGTCTTGAAAACTAATCACAGTCCTGACCCCTCCTGAAGACCGATTCACCCTCCTCCAAGTCTCTCATGCCATGAATTATTATCATCTCCTTCCCTCATCTCTCCTGAAATCTTATATAACAACCTTCTCATCGTTCACAAGACCCATCTCCCTCCTTACACTCTCCTGCAGTAGACCATCTCCTTCCTATTCCAGTTTTTCTGTAGGATTATATCCCTTCTATCCCTTTGACTAGGAGACTCCTCCTTGCCGTCACCTCAGAATGACCCTTCTACACCCTCCCCTCCAAACCCTTCCCCTACCCGCACCTATCTTGGTCCTGACCTTTCAGGTGGCACAGAGATGATGCAGCGAGCAGCAAGCCTCCAGCACGGCGTGAAGGGTAACGCAGCGGAAGATGCTGTCTTCCGACTACGCCAACTGATCCCCTTTGCCGCTTGAGCTACAGGAGCTGGTCAAGGAGAGTTCCAGATGGACGGCTACAGACCGAGATCAACACACAAGACACACCACGCGCCACCATTACAGGGCCCCGGGGTGACAATGTTAGCAGTAGCAGAGACTGGATGAAGGAAATGACAGGACCAAAGGATCTACAGTTGAAAAGTTCCCTTGTGTGTGTTCACCTGTGACGCTTCCTAGTATTTCATCAGGAACATCACCTTTTCCAACGTAATGAAATCTAAACAGATAAAGTCCAACAAATTACTTGGTTAAGACAATGTCGAGTGCTGATCAAGAAAGGTGAACTTTAAAATAAGAACTGAGGAGGTTGAGTTAAGAGTTCAGAAGTGTGGAAACGATTGCATGAAGAGTGGTGTAAGCTATAAGTTATGCATAAGTCGGTATGGTGGGTAAATAGTAAAAGACTCCAAAAGAGATTTTTCTTTTGTGAAAAAGCGAGATAAATAACAAAGTTTGATAAAGACCATTGAAAGGGTAATTAATTTATTTGTATTTTGACAGTAGTAGTTAACAATACTAAGTACTGTAAAAAAAAATACTTGAGTTACCTGGTTTTTGTTTCAACAAAATACAAGTAGTTGTAAAGTACAAACACAACCAAGAACTGGTTATTATAGCTGCGTTTAGCGTGGGTCTGTTAGTAACGGTGCGGGGAGAAATTAAGCTGACTAAACTATATGTGTGTGTGGGTGTTTCCAAAGACGGTGACATTACCAGTGATGAGTTCGCTCTAATAATGGTAAAACAGCATCACAAGCAGGTCAAGAAGTACCCTCCCATACGAGACCTTACTTAGAGGAACATTCTTAACTAATATCATGAGAATTTAATTTAAAACAGAAGACTTATCGTCCCTAGAAGGTTTATGTGTAGAGGGAGACACAGACCTCCAGAGAATGCCGGACTCCATCTAGTCGTAAAGTTTTATTGTTTCACGTTGAGACAAAAACATGTTTTTAAGGTGCGTGAACTGACAAGGGAATGATCCTCGGGTAGAATGAAGGAGTGGGACGGATTTGGGATCTGATCCTTGTGTAGAATGAAGGGGTGGGATCTGGTCCTCGGCTAGAATGAAGGATGTGGGACCTGATCCTTGTATAAAATGAAGGAGTGGGATCTAGTCCTCGGATAGAATGAAGGAGTGGGACCTGATCCTTGGATAGAAGGGAGTGGAAGGATGTAGGACCTGATCCTTGTATAAAATGAAGGAGTGGGACCTGATCCTTGGATAGAAGGGAGTGGAAGGATGTAGGACCTGATCCTTGTGTAGAATGAAGGAGTGGGACCTGGTCCTTTGTTAGAATGAAGGAGTGAGAAGGATGTAGGACCCTTCCCCTTAATTAAACTGAGGCAAGAGGGCGGGAGGGGGCAGGGTGTGTGTAGCACTCTCCATCATCGATAAGTTATCATCCTTCCTCGTGAACTGGGCAGCAAAAAAAGGAGGGAGCCTGAAGGTTGTAGGATGCATCTTTCTAAAGCCTGAGCTATGACTGGTGTAAAATGAGAAGGAGAGGGGAGTGGCAGGATTCTTCCCCATGGACTGAGCCATTATTAGGGCTGTGAGAAGAATGGGAGAGGGTGTAGGACTCTTTTCATGTACATTGAGCCATCCTGGAGTGTAGGTAGGATGGGGTGTGGGGGAACGATGAGAGTGTAGGACTCTTCATGTACGCTGAGCCATCCTGGGGTGTGGGAAGGATGGGGTGTGGGGGAAAGATGGGAGTGTAGGACTCTTCATGTACGCTGAGCCATCCTGGGGTGTGGGAAGGATGGGGTGTGGGGGAAAGATGGGAGTGTAGGACTCTTCATGTACGCTGAGCCATCCTGGAGTGTGGAAAGGATGGGGGAGGGACTGTAGGAGTTTTTACCCTTGGACTAAGCCATCATAGGGGCAGTACGGAGAGGAGGAGCAGCGGGAGGGTGTAAGATTCCTCCCCCATGGACTGAGGCGTCACTGTTCCCCAGCAATCCGACACCAGTGTTGGGGTATAGCGTGTCGCCTCCAGGGGCTCTCACTTACTCCGCCCGTCTACATGTTTTCATGATAACAAGCACTCAAGTGCCCTCGATCATAATAATTCTACTATTCACTTACTACAACATACGGTAGTTAAATTTCATATTCATACTGTTTCCATTACTCATAATATATACACAGTCTACACTTCTTCCACACTGAACAATGGAAGAGTCGCAATATTTAGAGTAGTCCGTTAAATATTCTGAATATATTATAATACTAATCATGTACAGAGCAGTGACAAAAACCGCTGGGGCTGGAGATGACGCAGCTGATACCGACACATTAACTCAGCTGGTGTGGCGAACAGTACTAAATGAAGCTAACTGCCGTGTTGCTTGTGAACGATACGTACTATGTTCACTATTTACTAAAATGGGGGTTGTAAGTGGTCTTCTGTCGACAGGGTACATGGAGAGTGACCACATAGGGAATTTGACTGAGTGAGTGTCTCAGTGGGGTGACGGCAGGGTACAGACGGTGTCATTGAGGCCTCGGTAATTAACTATGGTGAGCAAGAAAATTAAAACCACCATTCAATAAGAAGTAATGGTGAAGTGTGTAAAGTGGTCAGGGAGTAAGACAGAGTGATAGAATCAAGTATGGTTCACTCCTCAAGACCACAGATAAAAATTTAAGCCAGTTACAATTTATACAAAAAAAAAAGAAATCCAATTGTAAAGCTTGAAAGTCCTCCCTAAGAATTCTGTGACGTAAAACTTTCCCGAAAAGACAGACGCGGTGAGTTAAGAAACACAGTCCACGAAAGATTAAATTCACATGCCTGGTGTATCTCTAACTCTAAATTATGACGGATGATGACACTAATTGGAAGAAATATGTTATCCTTGATGCCCACGACGCCTTGTACCCCTTTACGCAGTATCCTTCCGTACCAAGGTTAACGAATACTTCCTGGTGTGTGTCCTGAACTTCGACAGTCACAAATTGCGGGAGAACGATGAGTTCCTACAAATCCAGACTCCCAACAGTGCTAAACCTTCTCTTCTCCCGGGATAACTGACCATTTTGTCTTGGTGAGGAACAGATACCCAGACGGCCTCCCACATCACTCTGCCGCCAGTCCTATTCCTCTACGTAGTATCTAAGGAAATGGCAATAAAAATCACGCAAGGAGTCTCATAAAGATTTCAGGAATGTACCATCAACTGTTCATCGGGCAGCCATCCACACCAGGCAGCCACCCATACCAGGCACCCACCCATACCAGGCAGCCCACCCATATCAGGCAGCCACCCATACCAGGCAGCCATCCGCACCGGGCAGCCTCCCACTTGAGGCAGCCACCCACCTCAGGCAGCCACCCACCTCAGGCAGCCACCCACATCAGGCAGCCACTCACATCCTTAACAGCCAGACTACCGCCTCCAAACAGACCACAAACTAGCTCACTCGTCACACTGATGGCTTCAGCCGCACCCGAGAAAGAAGTACCTGTACTGTATGGTGACTGATTTAGAGAGTCCCCGCCTCCGAGCTTCCCATACTGGCCGACCCGATATCTTCTTTAGTATATCGCCTTGACCTATAAAACCCTCTGGTGGGACAGCCCTTCACCTCACCGCCTCTATCCGCACTACACACGAGTGGTTGCGGTAATGCGAGAACATATCAACGTGATGTTCTGGTCCTTGCTGATGGCTCCTCGGAGAGATGGTAAGAAAATGAAGTAAACGACACCCATGAGGCCTGGTCACATACAAACACACACAACCTCATAGCTCCACACCAGACACACCAGGCTCTTAATTATGAGATCATCGTGTTGCCCAGGAAGGATAGACAACAGCTGGAGTGGGAGTATACATGTGATTCCATGGCCTTAGCACAACCCAATCTCCTTCACAGTACATGTATAAGCGATGAAGGTGAAATGAGCTAACCAATCAAAGCGTCCCAAAAGGGGCAACACTCGGTATAATAAAAAGTCTACAGGTAGGTACTGCAATCCCCTTAACTGTCTCCAGGTCAATTTCCATATACCAAACAAGTGAACACATAAACGAGTAATCTATATTCCTGCTAAACCCCTTACATGGCCTGATTATTAGTCACATATAATATCCCTCTAAAATAGTTGTGCTAAGTATCAATATTTTAAAGAAACTTGCTGGAGGGAAAAGTTGATTTGATATAAAGTGAACACTACAACGACGGCCAGGACGGACGGAAAGACAGACGAACGGACAGGACAAACACTTACGCCCGGAGTTTTAAACACCCTCTTCCGTTGATGAGGGTGTTTAAAACTCCGGGCGTAAGCCTCTAGACTTTAAAGGCTGGGCCGCAAAAATACAAACCTATCACAAGCAAATTCGACCTAACATTCCGTGATTCTCATTGGCCGATATCTGTACCTTGTGTCTCTCGACCCTAATGGTTCTCAAGTCCTTAGCCAACTGGAACTTAAAAACTCCCCAGAATTCTAATAAATAAATATAAATAAATATAAATAAATAAAAAAATAAAAAAATGTCGTCCCCCACCTCTGTTTAAAGACTTCACGATTATAATCACACAGACTTGAGAAGATAATAGACAGGTAACAAACAATTTATCTCACGCATTACACTTAATGGTTATAAAGACGCGGTCAGTCACTTTAGAAACGGACCACTTTTGAGAACACGGATCACCTGAAGAATCTCCACCCCGGTTTATTTCACCTGAAGATTAACCACCCTAACAATAACCTTATCTATCCTCCAATCAATATTAGGGTGGTTAATCTTTAGGTGAAACATAAACCGGGGTGGAGATTCTTCAGGTGATCCAAGAACACTACCTACAAGATAAACCATGAAAATGAGGTGAATTTTTGGCATTGTTTTGGTGGTGGGCTCAGTAAACATGGCGGCGAGAGAACGATACATACAGAACACCATTGGGAGAACACGTTGCCGGCTAGGGAGAAGTGAGCCTTGATAACTAATGGCTGAAATAGTTGTAGTTATGGAGTGTCGTGCTGATCGTTAGGTTGAGGACCCAAAGTGTTGGACGGTGTGTAGGCGGGAAAAAACTGGACTACGGAATGAACAAAACAAAGGTTGAAAGTTTTATAAATCCTCGATGATTTGTTTAAGAGAATGACTGAGGAGATAGAAGTAAAAAAAAAGTACTAAAAAATCTTCGTTAAAGGACATCACAGGGGAATCTCAGAAAGAGTTATCATAAGTCTTGTCATATTAAATGTAAACTGGCGCATTACAGAGGTTGTCAGCTGTGACCACATCACACCACCGTCCAGGTGGCCACACTCATCAACGGTGCTGTTACAAGTTTCTCTCGTGGTTAACAACTTCGTGTTCTAAGACATAATAAGCAAATGAATCATGTAGAAAAGTACAAGTCCAACACTATTAAGGGTGAGGAACAGATGTTCAGTATTATACCGTGCAACTCTTAACAGTAAATTTATTTGGTCAAAACACACACACACACACACACACACACACACACACACGATCTTTCTCTCCACCATTTATAGAATAAACTATCCAATAAAATGTTGAATTTGAACAAAAACGCTCCTGCCTGAACTATGATCCTTTACCTTTGTTACAGTAGAACGAACAAAGAATTAAAAGTTGTTCTGACTATGACGCTCAGGAGGTCAGGAACTCGGGGGTATCTTTGGTCTTTTGTAACAGTATATGTTCAACAACCATAGTCAAGCCTTACTCAGTCAAACTACAGTAAATACAGTTAAGGAAGCGACGGCAGAGAGGATACAGGGCTCGCTTCCTGTCCTAAGGTCGCTGGTTCGCGCCAAGGGCACCCCCAGTTCACCCTGCTGTGAATGGGCAGCTGACTTTATAGTTAGGGAAAGTGAAAGGAGATGAGTGCAGTGCCGGCTACGCTGCCTCCTTGCGTACGGTCACCCAAAAAAGTCCTGTTGCGAACCATGAACCACGAGATTCAGACTCTTGAATCCGAAGCATTTATGGACAGTATAATGCATCAGTGTCTACTGCTTCGGGTTCACGAGTCTGAATCTCGGGGTTCATGGTTCGCAACAGGACTTTTTTGGGTGACTGTACATAGCAAACGTAGGTGACGACACTGTCTACTCCACCCCTCTCCTGCACTCTTATGACGTGGATCACGGAGTACATAAACCTCAAAGACAAGCGAGAAAAATATGGAAAAATGATAGAAGACAAGTGAAGAGCGCGAGAAGCCAAGCGCGAGATGATACCTACTAAAAATAAGTGGATATGTACTATTCATCAAGCAGGCATTTCAAACCCGCACCGTATATCCTGCCGTATATTAAGCGAGGCATTATGCCATTACAGGTCATCATCCCACTGAGCTTCTTGCAGCTCTCCAGGGGCAGAAAAATGTAGAAGAGAACGATGTTTAATCTTCATGAGCGTGTAAGTGCCAGCTCACAACAGGGTAATTGTCGGAATTCTCGAGCAGTTGGTGGTGGTGCCGCCTCCAGACGTGCTACCCAACCTTACCACCAATAGGATAATGGTCGCCTTCCTCCCCCGCACGCGCCCGCCACCACGTCATGTACCCCTTCGCGCGCGCGCACACACATGCACGTAGGCACACGCACGTACACACACGTACGTGTACACACACGCACGTACACAACATACAGCCACTCGAACACATGCACTAAGCCACTCGCGGGGGCGCGCGCTCGCACACACATACAGAACCACACGCACGTACACATGCACACAACCATACAAAAACACACACACACACACACACACTTGCACAGTCACACGAACACACACGAACGTACGTACACACACACGATTACGGGTTCTCAAAGGTGGGGAGAGATTAGTAATGATGATAATTACTATAATTACAAGGAGAAGAAGGGGAAGAGGAGGAAGAAGAGGGGGAGAAAAACAAGTGGCGAAGGAGGAGAAAGAACAGACGAGATGAAAGGAAGAGGATGAAAACGACTAGAGAAAACCTCCGAAAACCTTCCTTTTTATTAATGTAAATCTATAAACTCACACTTCCATGTGGTAAAAAAAAACATGGTATCAAAACCTCTCTAATTCCTATTGTCCCGTTATCAAATACATCACGGGAGGATTTATAAACAGTTTACGAGATCGAAGGTAAACATTTACTGTGTGTGTGTGTGTGTGTGTGTGTGTGTGTGTGTGTGTGTGTGTGTGTGTGTGAGAGAGAGAGAGAGAGAGAGAGAGAGCCAAACACGTGTAGGTGAGGGAGACCAGAATGATAAGATTATGCACCCACGGACACACGAATTATTCCACTGCAATGAATACACGGAAGGTGGTGTGGTGTGGTGTGGTGTGGTGTGGTGTGGTGTGGTGTGGTGTGATGTGAGGTGGTGTGAGGTGGTGTGATGTGGTGTGATGTGGTACGGTATATGTTCATCAGAGCAGGAACCTCTCAGCGTTCGAGTCGAGACCTGACTTTCAATGCGACTTTATTTATCCCAGATCGACATCATTCAATCATGTTCACCATTCAGCCATAACTACAATTCAACCTTATCCACCATTCAACCACAACCACCATTCAAACCTTACCCACCACTAAACCACCATTAAATTATAACCACCATTTAACCTTACCCATCACTCAACCACAAACACCATTCAATCACACACATTAAATTATAACTACCATTCAACTGATCAGCTTAAGTACCATCCAGAGTTCAGACACATTCCATTCATTATTTTAAAGTTATTTCACTAAAGATCAATCAATGTCTGCGAACCTTGACCTCTGACCTTGACCCCTAACATTAGTACTACTGTAAATGTTGACTAGACTCTCTTTACGTAAACTACCTAAACAGTTTCTCCTAAGATCAAAATAATCAAGTTGTGGTCTCGACTACTAATCTATACCAATTCGCTTGCCAAGTGGAATGAAAGAAAAAAATTCGATCAACTCAATTTACACAGACAGACAGACAGACACACACACACATACACACACACACACACACACACACACACACACACACACACACACACACAAAACTATAGCAAGAATCAACTAAACAATTATGTACTAAGAAAATAAAGAAAAAAAGCGAGCGAGGAAAACCAGGAAAGGAATGCAGCACTGCGACTGGGGGGAGGATGGTACCGGGAGGAGGGGGTACCGGGGGATGACGAACCGTGCGGGAGGAGACTGTGGGGAGTGATTGTTTGGAGGGTAAATATGGGGGTGACGCGAGGAATGATCAAACATACGTCAGGCAGGCGTCATGGTGCGAGGGAGAAAGACCAACCTAATGCTAGTCTAGCCGGAGAGAGAGAGAGAGAGAGAGAGAGAGAGAGAGAGAGAGAGAGAGAGTGTGTGCCAGTCTTAGCCTTACTAAAAAAAAATCAACCAAACTCATAAATGATAACCTATTGGCGAACATGAGGCGTAAGTGGACGTGAATGGTGAGGGAGGAGAACGCCCTATGAGACGCCGCTATAAATCTGGCCTCCCACTTGAGCGCAGTAGTGTCAGATCCGGCGGGAGTTGAGGCGCTCCGAATAAATCCTCATCAAGACGTCATTCGCTCCGTCACCACCACCCTGACCCAGTGCCAGGCAAAGTGGGTGGTTAGGTGGGGGGGTATGGCACTCCCACCCACCACGTAGGACTGGCGCCGCCCACCCTACCACCCACCAATTCACCCTGGGACAGCCCGACACCCTGCCACCGTCCGTGACTTCATGGTGCATCCTACTCTCTCTCCCATCACCTCCCTGCCATCACCACCCTTACTGCGGACTCCTCGTTACTATGATCCAATTTTCTACCATTATCTGAGAATCTACCATGAATCTCCGGGCAAAATTACCATCATCACCAACATCGTACCATCATTTTTACTTAACATTCTATTCCATCATCTCAAAACAGCCAACCATTATACGCCTCCCATCACTATTGCCAAGCTAACCAGTCAGTTCCGAACAGCCAACCATCATCTCCACCGACAGGCTATACCATCATCTCCCGACAGGAAATACCATCGCCACCGACAGGCTCTCTATACCATTATCTCCTCCCATCATCTCTTTGGCAGCTTTAGGCTAACCATTATCCCAGGCCTTCTATACCTACCATCATCTCCAACGCCCTCTATATACCAATATCCTTAACAGCCTGCCATTCTCATCGCCACTACTACCACATTGCCATCCCAACACCGACAACCAATACCACCGCCCACACTGCACTACCACACCTCCACACCAACCTAACACTGTCTTGAAAACTTGGCTAATTCCCTCCCATTTGACACCTCTTCTTGATACTGCACCTATTACACATTCTGCCAATCTGACACACACACACCGTCCCTATTACACCACCAATTAAGAACGGACTCTCTGCCATCCTAACAACCAACTTCATCACCCTGCCAACTCCCCCATTACCATCCCTTAAATACAACCACCATCCCTCTTACCAATCCCTGCCATCATCCTTACTAACATCCCGCCCCGCCCGCCGCATACTGCCACCACCTACCACCCCCTTTACCACCCTCCTCGTCACCACCACCACAGTCAGGGTTATCACTGTCACCACTCATAATACCTGGTCTACTATCACCACTTACAGCTGAGGCTCTCACCATAAAGGTACAGTTTACAAGGCAACAAACAGGCTGACATGACCACTATTTCCACAAGTCCTCGGTGGACGGAAGGACCACCGTCACCTGTTCCCATAAGGGGCTGTCAGCGGTATAGTGTCAGCAATAACCTAACCATCATAAAGAGACCACCACCACCACCACCACCACCACCACTTTGGGTCACCGACGTCAATTAATTTCTGGTAATGTGTTGTGCTGCACTAACACACCCAGGCATCACTGCTTATGTCTCGACTCAAACACAACAGTCGTTTATCAATTCACAAGTCGTCAAGGATCTACCACGCTTTCTGCCCAGGGAGTACCCTTGTCTTAACACCCATCTCTGACCACTGGTTTTCATACCCAGCTACCCACTTTCCTAGACTTCATCCTACGACCACCATGACCTCCTGAAGGGCGTCTCCCACCCGCCGTCTGGAACACTGAGCAGCGTGAGGACATCTCTGAAGCAGCTCTTGTCCCTGTTGCCCAACTTACTCTGCAGAATACACCTTCGCTGACAAAAGCTCTCGCTAGGGTCGTGCGATTCCGAGACTACATTGTTTACATATATTACCCTTCTCTCTCTTTCTCTCTCTCCTCCATCGTTCTATATTCACCCCTCCTCTTTTTGTCAACACGTCAGCCTTTATGTCACTCGTTAACTTCTACGCAACTCTCTCTTCTCGCCGTGATGACAAAGGTACCCAGCATCCACCACTCAATCCTGTCACTTCTCTCTCTCTCTCCCTGTGACGACAAAGGTCCCCAGACACCTCACCACTCACTCCGCCACCATCTTCCTCCTACTTCCTCCCGCTGTGACGACGAAGGTGCCCAAACACCCACTACTCACCCGATATCCTCCCTCTCCCCTCCCGCTGTGACGACGGAGGTGCCCTACACCCACCAGCACCCCACCACCCTCCCTCTCCTTCCACTGTACCGACGAAGGTGCCCGACACCCACCTTCCCACACACATACCTCAACACCCACACCTCCACCACGCATCCTGTCTGGCAGTGCTCGTGCTCAGCTTCTCCCCTAATGGACTCCACTAGACTCTGAAGCAGTAATTACTCTGATCCACGACATCACATTCCTCAGAAATAAAATTTACGTTTTTCTCTCCAACTTAATAAGTACATATAAGCAAAGACATAAAGAGGATTTATAAACAATGCAATTTTTCCGTATTATAACAGACGTTTCAATTTTTCGTTCAGACAAACCTGTAATATCAGTGCTTAAATAATAAGATTAAAAGTTCTACAAAAACAAGAGAACATAACTAAGTTTTCTATAAATTAAACAGCTTCGTTCACTTTACCGAAATCACATTGTTTTACAAGAGGAGTATATTGCACTAGCAACCCCACGAACAACAACAAAACTCAGGACTTATTCTTCATGGCAATACGATGATGACCACAAGCAATCACTACCAAGACAACAACACCTAGTACACACACACACACACACACACACACACACACACACACACACACACACACACACAGCTTTACCCTACGAGACTAAAAACAACATGCGTAAGACATTCCAACCACGACCCAGCCATCAGCATCAGCCTGTGTGTGAATCGACAAACATCTCACCAAAACGAATGAGAGAGAAATTTAATGCCACCACCTCAAGACCTACAGTACCACAACTAACCCGACACTCCATACCGATCCCGGCCATTAACTTACTTACAGTGAGAAATACATCCACACACAATAAGTGATATAACTCACTTCATGATAACCAGCCGGATGTTCCAATTCCTGGTAGACGAACACAAAAATATGTGATGGTGTGTGCGTGTGTGTATGTTTAGGGCACTAAGTAATGGAGAAAGGAGACATCCAAATAAAAAAACACTGCAAATAAAAGACCCTTTGATTGACGTATTCAATATGTGGTCTTTGAACCGTTCTGTCCAATAGGATGTTTCACTCCCCGTACTGTACTCACCTTGCCCTAGAACCTGTCACTGATGATGGGACAAATGCTTGATAACCCACACCACCGTCGAGATGGAAAGTACTCCCTTCCTATCACGGTTTAAAGACTCAAATCAAGCTAACTTTTGTCACACATGTTCCATATTGCTGAAGTTTTAAATGATCTTTACTGTTATGGATTGATAATTATTTTCAAATATTTTTTTTTTTACGACAGCGCACTACACCTACACACTACACTTGCACACCCCAGCACACTACACCTACACACTACACTTGCACACCCCAGCACACTACACCTACACACTACACTTGCACACCCCAGCACACTACACCTACACACCCCAGCACACTACACCTACACACCTTGCACTACACCCCCACACCACTACACACTACACTTGCACCCCAGCACACTACACCTAAAACACTACACTTGCACACCCCAGCACACTACACCAAACACTACACTTGCACACCCAGCACACACTACCTACACATCTCAAGATATATTGGGTAGGGAAAAAAAAATTTTAAAAAGCAAAAAGCCTCTGATCATAATCCTCACATACAATACCTGCAACAAAAGCCATTCTAATTTACCTGTCCACATGAGAGAACAAGAATTTATGGGTCAAGTGTTGTACATATGTCAAGAGCCACAGCTGTCGTGTCGTGCAGGTTCCCGGTTTTATACTCACAACCTGGCTGGCGTTCGACTCCATCCCCGCCATACACTCCCTTTTGTTTTTAAAGCTATCATCTTAGAGGCATGTGGAGCAGGTGTGAGTTGAGAATGTAGTTTAATGTGACAGAAAACACCTCTTAATTGACGAGGCTCATAAACCCTGAGAAATTATTTACCGAATAATAATACTCGTACGCTCTCATCTGCCTCCCATCTCTTTCATTATTTCAATTTTCATCCATAAACACCATCATCTAACTTAAGAACCCTCGCGAGTCAGGTTCTGCTCTCTCATTCTGGTATATTGCTCTAAAAGGAATGATTACGTACTTACATTAATGTTAACTGAGTAAGTGCTTCTAAATCTTGTACAAACTATATACACAAGAGTTACTCATTCTAAGCCTTCAACTTTTAAGAGATGAATTTAGTTGTTTTTTTCTTCTCTAACAACATTCTACCACAATATTCACCCTGGTCGATGACGTCAGGTTAGTAACTGATAGGACGAAATGTTTACATATGAATGGGGTGTGGTGACTGATCAAATGGGTCCAAGTCATAATAGGTCCCAAACTAACCATTAAGATTAGAACCCAGTCCTATATGGGTCCCAATCCAATCGAGTTCCAATCCTAATGACACCTAATCGTAGCGGGCGCCCAGCTTTATAGGTCCGTATCATGCCGGGGCTCACTGACCGGTCACCAACGGGAACTCATACCTGGATCACCACACTGTTTTCCTCCTCCAGATAAACCTTAAGACAGAAAAAATCACAATAACACTCCACAGACACCAGCCATACGGTGATGACAGGTAAACAGTATTATATAATATTTATATTCAATTATTTCCTTTGACCCCTTGAGTACCGTGAGTTAACCCCTTGAGTACCGTGAGTTAACCCTCTTGAGTACCGTGAGTTAACCTTCTTGAGTACCGTGAGTAAACCTTCTTGAGTACCGTGAGTTAACCTTCTTGAGTACCGTGAGTTAACCCTCTTGAGTACCGTGAGTAAACCTTCTTGAGTACCGTGAGTTAACCTTCTTGAGTACCTTGAGTTAACCTTCTTGAGTACCGTGAGTTAACCAGGTCTACCTAACACCATTCCTCCAGGTCTGTGGATGTTGGCCTCCTACCTCTATATTATTCATCAAGCTGTCTGTCTCTGCCATCGCTATTACTGAAAAACCTCTTAACCTTAAACCATTGCCTGCAACTTTTCACATTACATCCTGATCCTGTTTATCATGATATATACGGTGAAGGAAAAAGCCATCACATGATATATACGGTGAAGGAAAAAGCCATCACAACAGTAATGACCTGACCAGGGAATTCCGGCCACTACACTTTCTCAGGGATAATCTCTTTTTTTTTTTCCTTATTTCATAAATATTTCAAGAGTCAGTATTCAGCCGAACTATACTGAGAGGAGAAACTATTAGGCATCTTCTGTTGGCCTACACCAGGGCATTTATGAGGTCGTTGGAGTTTTCTGTTAAAATTGCATTCTGAAGCACCAAAGGTCAATTATACACAGGATTATCACTGTGAAACTCCCTCAGTGTTTTTCCTTCATAACCTCCATCAGATAAAGTCTGGCAAGGAGGCGCCTCGGTGAATAGTCTAAGCAACGATATTTGTCTGATTTTACTTACCTTTCGCTTTTTATGTTAACAAAAATTCTAAGTAACACAATCAAAACGTTAATGGGCCAGGATGAGTTACTGTCTTGAACCCTTCAAATGTGTTACTGATGGTTAGGATGTAAGCCCATATATTGTAGAGGAACAGTACGTCAAGATTACACAAAACGTCGACCCCCCAAAATATTTTCATCTCACACAATGCTTTAAGTTCTATTCACCACCAAAAAATCCTTATAACTATCTCAAACATAAGTTAGTCACATACTGTCAGGCTACGCAGTTTCTTATACTAATGTTAGCCATAAAAATCTTTACAAAATTTGGTCATGTCTTCCACTAACAACATCAAATATGGAAGCTCTGTTAATGCCTAGTATGCATGCATTTATGTATGTATGTATGTATTTATGTATGTATGTATATGTATTTGAACAACATATCTTTAATACCAATGGACTTATTCTAGTGACACTTTACATACAGTATGGGTAAAACCCGGGACAGTGTTTAAATTTTAATTACAGCTCGACAAAGGTCACTGAAACCGCCAATGTCACAACAAAGGTGATCATGGAGTTACCTGGCGGAGCTCCTCTACTTACAATAATTGTGGAAGGTCAGCCTTATGAATACATCCCACACGACCACAGTATGTAAAAGAAACTCAGGGGAGACTCCAATGATTTTCAGCTATCCGCCTGAAGAATGTCGTTCATTATAGACTCTTCCTAAGTAACTAGACTTCTGTATACAGGTACTCTTGCCCTGAAGTGAGGTAATTCTCAACCCGTTCAGGAGCATTCCTCCCTCCTCCTCCTCCTGCTAGAACACTTCCTCCTATTTCCTCCTCCAAGAACCCTCCTACTGTCCCCTGTCCTGAGATACTCCTCCAATAATGCCTCTTACCCTCCCTTCCTGTGATTATTTCCTCTTACTCTAACGTGGTCTCGCCTGGCCTCCTCGGACATAACCCCGCCTGACTCCTTCCTCCGCTATACTCAATCTCTGCAACGGGATAACTCTTCCTCCACCTCCTTTGCCAAGATATCTATCTCCCACTTGCACCCCCCCTCCCCCAGGATCGTACACCAGCCCGGCCCCGTACCCAGGTTCAGTCCCCCCTCCCAAGGAAACTTCCCCGCCTCCCCCAGACCACTGCCTCACAACCTCCCCCCCCCTCCCTGTCCTCCCCCGCACGACCTTCCGAGTTCAAGGCCAGTGTGAGTGCCGGCGCCGGGCAGCCCGCCACACATTCCTTGCAGGTCAAAGGTTAAAATGCCATCCCAAAGTTGCAGCATACACAATTTAAGACGTGTTCTGATTTTAATGGTGACATTAGGATCTTGGGTCTTTCATCAACAGTCGTGAACTTTGATTTTTGCTTTACGTCGAAAGTTAAATAGAAGTAAGTCCAATGCAACACTCGATAGCATGACGGGCTGAGCAACGTGTACAGTATGATATAAGAGTGAGGAAGGAGAGGAATCGGTAGCCGAGTATAAACGTAGACACAAGCCAGGCAGAGTGATGCAGATCACAGCACCACACTACCGTCTAGACGGAACTGTGGACCTCATAGTAAGTGGGGCATTGGCGACGGCCACCTCCCTGTAACATATACCTTGTGTGTACCATCACTATATGTGCACCTGCACTGTTTCTACGTGCACCATGTGTCCAAGTGCACCGTAAATACACGTGCACTATGTATGAATGTACATGTTAAATGAACGCGTGCTTTGTGGAGACGTGCATTACATACGATAATTCACCAAATGTTTACATGTTAAATGTGTGTAAGTGTGTGTGTGTGTGTGTGTGTGTGTGTGTGATGATGCACCAGTAGTACACGCACCTCACCTCGTACCTCGTACCGCATCAGAAGGTACCTTCAGTTACAGCGAGCTACCAGAGACAAGAGAGGTTCAACTGCGAGCAACAAATAAACACACTGGACAGACACACGGACGGGGGCGACCCGAGTAGCTAACTAAAATTCCTGGGGCGAGCGAGGCACACTTCTACCCATGATCACTATTATCGATACATCAAGGAGAATATTTAATGGTGGCACGCGTGACTGATCAAGCGAGACTCTACATATCAGCGCTATCTGTCGGCCGCATGCACAACTACGCCCCACAGGATCACCGCTGGCTTCTCTTCCTTTACTAACATTCATTTTTGCCACTTCCTACCTCCTTTCTCCCCCCCCCCCTCCTTTCTTCCTCTTTTCCCTCTTTCTTTTCTTTCTTCCTCTCTCCTTCCCTCCTTCCTCCCCTACCTTTCCCTTTCATTCGTCCCTCTCTCCTTCCCGTGTTGGTTGACAAAGAGGATCCTTTCTTAATTCAGGAAAAGACAATATAAAGTTTTAATATAGTCTCTCAGCCTCTCAGACCACAGTAAAGTCAGTCTCACATCACAGTAAACTAAAGCAAAGTCTCAGATCACAGTAAAGTCATCCTCAGGTCACAGTAAACTTAAGCAAAGTCTCAGATCACAGTAAAGTCATCCTCAGGACACCGGAGTCTCTGACAGTACAAGAGGACAGCGGTAAAAAAAACCCCCACAGCAATATTAGTCTTGCCAGGAGCCCCCGTCAAGAGATGAGAGGTGGAGGAGCTTCAAGATCATGAATTCTATCGTAAAAGATGATGGGCATCGCGCGTTATTTTTGCTCCGGGAAACTAATGGACTGGTCCAGAACTTTTGCCAAGTTATTGACGTTGATGTATATAACATGGTCTGACACCGCCTACTTTTTTACACATGAGCGGGGAGGCAGAGGCTGAGAGAGAGAGGAAGATCTTCACTATGGCCTGACTTGGGTACACCACGCCACTCCTCTTGTCTTGAGTACATGAACGAGTCAATCTTCTTGCCTTTATCAGCGGTGTGACCTGACCACTAGTCCTCACGCCGTGACAACATGAATAAGTCAAGTTAATAAATCTTTAAATATAAGGTAGTCGGTGTTCTTAATCACACACACACACACACACACACACACACACACACACACACACACACACACACACACACACACACACACACACACACACACACACACACACACACACACACACACACACACACACACACACACACGTCGCCCTCATCATTTTTATCAACAGTGAGCTGGCCATTGATCCTCCTCCTAACTAATCCACCTCAAGGCAAAACCAAAATAATACTTGCAATGTTTAGGTCAAGTCTTCAGGGATGTGGAGGGGGAGGGGCGAGGGGGTGGTGTTTTCCTGGCGTTTTACTAGTTAATTCTGTTATATCTTAGAAACTACCTGACCATACAAGTTACCGCTCACACTGTACTTTAAACTACTATAACCTAGCCTTCAACATTTAAAGCAACTTAACCTCGCCTTGAATACGTTAAGCAACTTTAACCATCAATATACTGTACATATAACTCGCATTTACTTCCTTAACCAGTATACATAAGTAGCTTTGCTTGTCGACTGAGGCAAATACCATCGACAGGGGTAGATTTTTTTCTCACTGTGTATTTCAACAGTTCAGTAGGGTGGGTGGGTCAAGGTCTACCCGAGGCTCGGAGGCACCTGCTATCACTCAATGTGAAAGTATTTCTGGGCGTAGTTATGTAGCCAAGACTTACCCCCCCTCCCCCACACACACAAGTATAAACTACGATACGGATCTTTCCAGTTTACGCTTTACTGGTTTTAACTTACGACTCTTTGACTCTATTAAGATGTTCTCATCAGTCCCAAATATTTGCAGTACTGACGTCATGCCAAAAAAAATAATAATAATAGAGATAGTTAAAAATCTCCACACACACAAACGTGCTTTCAGTTGATTTAATGACCAGTTTCTGAACATAACATTCATAATTAATCACACAAAGAAGTTCTCTTATCTACCAACACTTTCTTTTATTTAGTGAAGTAATTTCCGAAGAATTGAATTTTCTCCAAGGTGAGTATTTTTTTTAATATTTTATTTACAATATTTTACTGAATGAAACTGTTAAACACAAGCTGTTATTACTCGGTATTTCGAATTCGTAGACATCGTCACAAAATACCAACTTTTGAAGATGTGATTACACTCGACTGGAGAGATGATGGCCGTCACACTCATGACAAGTTGTTACGTATCTCCTGGCATACACCGTGTGCACACTAACTAGCCATCTCTACTGGTGATCCTGAGGGGAATATCATCCGGGGTGGTATGTGTCGTCTCCACCTTGTGATACATAACCATGAGAAACACTATTAAGAATATAGTTTACGATGGTATTTGCTGTTCGAACTCGTTCTACATAAATTGATAATATATACAGTACAGCAGTAAGACTTTTGTGTAATTAGTACCAGTTCTCTCTTAATCTATTTATATAATACAAATGGAAGCAAAAAAAAAATATCATTATATCCATTTAGTTTCTCAGTGGTATCTTGTCCATTTACTGTACAAACATATGCACTAGATATGTATTTAGAGGGACACTGATGTTCGCTTCACATCCCCTTGACGGACAGTGATGCTGGTGACCTTGGTACTGTGACATGCAAAGGTCAAGGTCATAACACGCAACTTGCACTTAACTCTTGCGGCGTCCACTATATGCATGACTTTAAGTACAAGTCCATCGGGTGTTGCTGGGCAGCTTCCACAAACTGGCAGGCAGGAGCATGACTCTACAGAATATTAAAACACCACCAAGACTACACAGTATAAATCAAGTCAACATGAGCTTCCGTGTGTTATTCAGAGATCAAATATCAAGAAGATTCCCCGCAACTCCTGAGACTCAAACTGAACGAGACAAATTACTGATCACAGAGCTGCCTCTACTCGCTACAGAAAGGAGGTAATTCATCTAATCATTTCACAGACAACAGTACAGATACAAGTGGTACAGGCACAGAGATTACAAAACACCTACTGTACATTATTTTGTCATTACCTAAAACTCCATAATCATACTTTTCAGAATGTTTGTGTCTTAAGTAAATATTTCTCAATACCTAATAACACGTAAATGCAATCCCTTCTTCAAAGTGGTCAAAGGATCATGACTTTCTCACGACCCTTTGCAACACAACTAGCAACGGAGTCTTTAAAAAAAAAATAGCCCAGTGAGTTTTGCTCGTAACCTGTCAATGGGGAAATGCCTCTGACTTTTTCGACGTCACGGAGAAGGTGTAACACGACATGAGAACTGCACTGACACTGCCGTACTTACAGTAGAAGATAATTTTGTTTTGTATTATAACCAGATACAAGAGGAAATATCATCATGAATCGGAGTACCACGAGTCCCCTCACAAAAATTAGTACAGTGTGTTGTTCTTTACCAGCAACATCGGATAGCTAATGGCTTCGCCAATTTTCGTGTGAGGGCTTCTTACACCTGGCCAATGATCGCGTGAGGACTTTTTACATACCCAGGTGTCAGGTTTAGCCATGACCTGATGCATACTACTATTTCATTACCAGGCATAATTAATGATAAATATTCATACCAGGAAAAGAACATTATCGTGTGTGTGTGTGTGTGTGTGCGTGTGTGTGTGTGTGTGTCGCTCACACTAAACGCGACCTACAGGATATCCTGAACACCTACGCAGATGCATATGCACACTTCGGCCTTGAGGTGAATGTACGTAAGAATCAGATTCTCTTTCAGCCAGCCCCTGGTTCAGCCACACCTCCACCAACCATCCAGCTTAACGGTACTACCCTCTCTAATGTTACCCACTTTCGGTATCTCGGCTGCCACCTGTCCACCACCGCGGACATCGATGAAGAGATTCAACATCGAATCAGATGGCCATCTCAAGCCTTTGGCAGATTCCGTACCCGCGTTTTCAGCTGTAGGAAGCTGATATTATCTACAAAGTTGCACGTATATCGAGCAGTGGTCCTCCCCACCCTGCTATATAGCAGCGCCCTGCTATATAGCAGCGAGACATGGGTCACATACAAGAGGCACCTCAAGACACTTGAAAAATTTCACCAACGTAGTCTACGTTCCATCCTTCGAGTTCGCTGGGAAAACAAGAGAACAATTGCCAGTATTCTCGGTGACACTAACTGTAGGAGCATCGAGGCTACCATTATCCATGAACAACTACGTTGGACTGGCCATGTTACCCGCATGGACGACACTAGACTGCCAAAGCAGCTACTTTACAGTCACCTAACGAAGAGTAAACGTAACGCCGGCGGGCAATTGAAAAGGTATAAGTCTTAAGACAAACCTGAAAGAGTGCCAAATCGACCCCTTCACCGGGGAGACGATTGCTCCACACCGTAACGCTTGGAGGAGCACCACAGAAGAAGGTGTCAATACTTTCGAGTTAGCCCGACTGCATAACGAGGCACTAGATGTAGCTCTCCTCAAGTGCAACATCTGTGGACGACCCTGCCGGTCCCGCACACCTCAGAACTCACCAACGTAGGTGACGTCCTTAATAACTCATATCATTGTATCATAGCTGGATGATCGTCATACTCGATTCCGAGTGACAGCAAAGTAGTAGTAGTAGTAGTAGTGTGTGTGTGCGTGTGTGTGTGTGTTTTGGGGTAGTGTAGAATAAACGGTGTTAGTGAGGGGTAGATGTAGTGTGGGGCATGGGTGTGGCGGCGTTGTGTGGTCCTCTACTGCAGCAAGTGGCAGACAAAGTTTCACATTACTTGGTGTAAACTCGTTCCCAAAGTTTACCTCCAAAGAATAAAGCTAGATCTCTCTCTCTCTCTTTCTTTAACCTTCCTTTCCCTAAGTCTAAAGCAGTACTAATAACGTCATATAAATGCATGCAACACGAGTACTTATTCATGGAGGATTCGTCTAGGTGGTTCGTTAGTCCCCCTCAATATTTATAGCCTCGCCAGAGAGTAAATTTACTTTATTTTAATCTCGCTTTAGGCTCGTGACCCCTTAAATCATCAGCTGAAGCCAACAGCTCAACAATGATCAGTAACTTCTACGTAAACCTCCACAGATATACTATTACATACACATCTCACAACCATAACATCTGGATCACCTAACAATTATGCACCCTAATTGATTTCACCTGATGATTAAACACCCTAAGGCTACATGAGGTGTTCTGGAGGGAGGGGTTACAGTTAGGGTGTCTAATAATCAGGTGATCTTACATCTGGATTGAACACACGTCAACACTGACCCCGAAACTGGTGCTCTAGTGAATTGACTTAACTGTTGTCATTTGGGGAATCATTTCTGGGTTCAAGCTTACAGTAAGTGGACTACCCGTAATCCCATCTTCAGTTAACTAACACTAATCAACGTACGTACGGACCTTTATGAGTGTGGAACCCGACTAAAAACCATAACTAATGTTTTATTAATTACATAGTTCAAGCATCTTCTTAATGTTACTTTCTCCTCTTCCTCCTCACAACAATAAACACAATAAAAACAGTACAAGGGTTGACCCCCCAATCACCCTTAACCCTCTCTCCATTTTCTTCCTACGCAGTGTCTATTTTCTGTTTAAGCAGCTTCTCCGTGAACTCGTAAACGGTGATATATAAAACCCCAGACCCGCTGCCCTTAAGGAAACATACAAGGTCACTCGTATTTTTTTCTGTGATTAAATGTACGTTGAAATCCAAGCCGTGCCACCACAGCCTTAAATAACTCTAATAATCTCCTCTGACAGTTCTTAAATAATAATAATAATAATAATGATAATAATAATAATAATATCAATAATAATAATAATAATAATAATAATAATAATAATAAAATAATAATAATAATAATAATAATAACAAAAATAATAATAATAATAATAATAATAATAATAATAATAATAATAACAAAAATAATAATAATAATAATAATAATAATAATAATAATACGACCGACGTTATATACACAAACTTTTGGTGACTCAACTGGTACCTATTTTAAGAAAGTTACCTAAAAATACATATTCTTTAAAGACTTTGAGTACGATGACTTAAACCCAATGAGTACAACGTTATCTTTATAGTCAAGGAGGAGGTTTAAGGTCATCGTACTCGAGGGATCATCAAGTAGTTATCTCAATTCCTCGTCCTCAATGAGTTAATTCATCGTACTCAGGGTTTAACTTAAGGGGAATCTAAACACATTCTTGAGGGGAAAATACATAAACTAAATCTCCAAGTGAACGTACAATTTTCTTCACTCCACAGACCGTAAAAACACATCAGCAACAAGGTGGGTGGAGGGGTGGAAAGATGGAAGGGAGGGGGGAGGGTGGGAGGGGGTAGAAGAAGGAAGGAAGGAAGGAAGGAAGGAAGGAAGGAAGGAAGGAAGGAAGGAAGGAAGGGAGGGAGGGAGGGAGGGAGGAGGAGGAGGAGGCAAGGAAGAGGGGGGCCAAGGAAGGGAGGGGGAGGGGGAGGGGGGAGGGAGAGGGAGGGAGGGTGGAGAGGGAGGAGGGGAGGTGGAAGGGGTGGAAGAAAGAGGAGGGAGGGGGAGGGAGGGAGGGGGAGGGAGGGAGGGAGAGGGGAGGAGGGAGGAAGAGGAGGAGGGAGGAAGGGGTAGGGGAGAAAGGGGTAGGGAGGGAGGGAGGGAGCGAGGGAAGGGGTAGGGAGGGAGGGAAGAGGGGGAGGGAGGGAAGAGGGTGTAGGGAGGGAGGGAGGAGGGGGGTAGGGAGGGAGGGAGAGGTAGGGAAGGAGAGAGGAGGCCGCTGGCAGGCAAAAACTGTGACACGGAGGTCAATACTACCCCGACCGACGGACACACGGACGCCACAGTGATTGTTATGCAGCACAACCACGATCCCGACCCACATAAATATATTCAAGAGTAATATGAATGTCTGTTTGTGTGTGTGTATCTGTATGCGTGTATTATTTTGGGGGTTGGGTGTGTGCGTTGGCTGGCTATATGTATGTATGTATGTATGTATGTATGTATGTATGTATGTATGTATGTATGTGTGTATGTGTGTATATGTGCGTGTGTGTGTGTGTGTGTGTGTGTTACTCAAAAACAGCATCGGTTCATAATTTGTCCAACCCAGATGTCCCGCACGGGTTGAGAAAGACACACAATGCTCTAAGCGTCGACGGAAGTGCCACGGTCCAATGAACCATTCAGTTACTCTTGTTCCTCACTGTACAGTCTAACACGACGTAACCAACCAACAGACGCACCGGAGAAACTTACTGACGTCTGACATGCCTCGCTGCCCCTAGGACTTGAGGTGTAGTCATGGAGGCGTCACGATATCCCGTGATTGAACCATTCCAGCACCACAGGAAAAAAATATAAAAGGTTTCATAACGAACCTCCCCGATACACTAGGGCCTTTCACTGTGAGAAACTCTATTGTGATATATCTCCATCCAGTTCATATTTTACGCGTCATTAATCTTTATTTTTTTTTTCGTGAAACCTGGAATAATTACAGACGTGAATAATACCAAGGGTCCTGTATCAGCGAATAACGTAAATGTACATCAATGCATAACTAAGTAAGTAAGTAAGTAAGTAAGTAAGTAAGTAAGTACGTAAATAAAGAAACAAGAAAAAAAACTAATATTTTTCTCGGCCTCTCGTTCGTAGGTATTCTTAACGAAATGACATCCAAGCAAATTCATGTTTCCCCCCAAAAATGTGTGACAACTTTCGCTTCAATCGGTTTACTGGTTCTGTAGGAGGCGACGACGAAAACAAGCACCCCCCCCCCCCCTGGTGTTATGGAGACTCCAGGGAGGCCATCCAGGGAGACTACAGTACACGGGAAGAAACTTCAAGAGTTGGTCACAAATATTGATTCATACTTCTGAGATTACCCGAGGATTCACCATTTTTTATGTATGTATGTATGTATGTATGTATGTATGTATGTATGTATGTATGTATGTATGTATGCATGTATGTATGTATGTATGCATTTATGTATGGAGATGAAACCGTTTAGAATTGTCCACAGTAACCCGTGTACCCACTATTAGGGACTAACGAACATACTGTACTTACAAAATATCCAAAAGACTCAAAAGTGTGGGTTTTTTTTTTTTTGGAGACAAGAGCTTCTAAAATGCAATACGGGGATAAAATTGGTGTTTTTCTTAACGATAAAAGATGTTGAAATGTCGTAACTTGAAGATCTGAACCCACACGACCTGAGACTTACTGTAGAATCCCGATCTTCCAGTGAGTACAGGTTGGGGTTTACAATGACCCACGTGAATATAATATAAGCCATGAACCACTATAGTAACGGTGATTGATACTAACGCTGATACTAACGCCGGTAATAACATGCTGAAAATACGAGACAAGAAATACAATGTCATCTCCTCTGGCATAATTATGTCACAGTGCCTTCGGGTGTCAAGAGGTAAACAAACGCCACTCACCTTCACGAGCCAACCAAGACGTGGGAGGTAGGGAGGGAGGAGTGGTACAGGACACCACCACAACAACTACTTCAGGTAACTATTTACTGCTTTGATCAAACAGGATTACCATGTGAACAGAATGCTGGCGCTGAACCTAATCCTAACTGGCTGAAGGCCGGTGTGTGTGTCCTGACAAGTAACAGTTTCAAGTCTAGGTGTCTTTATCAAATGGGCCTATCTTAATGGACCCCAACCTAACCTAACCTCACTATCAAAACTGGGCCCCAGTCCTACTAATGAGCATCCAAACCCAATGGTTAGGTTAGGGTTAAGTTGGGGTCTATTATTTTATTGACGTCAACTCGACACTCACCCAGGAATTATCCATCAACTGCACGAACTGGTCCTGGGTGAAGGAACAAACCAACTCTACCTGACTGGAAAAAACTGAAAACTTGGTTCACTAAAGACTGGTTGCATAAAGAAGAAGAGTGAAGCACCAGGCGCGCTGGGGGGGTGGGGGGTCACACTCCAGCTCTTAAACCTGCTGGTGTGACGTCGTGTGTCCTGAGGGTCAAGACTCGACCACCTTGTTTGTTTCGTTTACCACCACCATCACCACCATCGTCTCCCGTTCATTATACTGTATATGTCTGCCCCCCCCCCTCTCATAACACACTCCTATACACAACTGAAGTTTAAAAATTTTATGCTATTGTTGTTTTATTCACATTCAGTGAAATTTGGTATGATTTCCTTCAATTTATTTATATAATAGTCTTTAATATATTTTAACTTCTTCCAAAGAATTATCTAAATATCCTTACAATCTAGATGACATTTTACGATGTAT
Organism: Homarus americanus; assembly: GCF_018991925.1. NCBI lineage: Eukaryota > Metazoa > Arthropoda > Malacostraca > Decapoda > Nephropidae > Homarus > Homarus americanus. Next base: position 4,750,001 of record NW_024721079.1, on the reverse strand, counting down.
TAAACCTTACCTGGACCAGGTTTAGGATACTTTAATATCTTTCAATTTTACTCTAACGTCTCTTTATTTGTGCCAGAAAATTTCGCTACACGTGAGCCTCAGACCGTCGTGTACAACCTTGCTCACCCTCTCATCTACAAAAAACAAATTCTTCTACGTTCCACCGTTTTACTATGACACACACACACACACACAGGGACGGGCCTCGCCCTCATCTCCATACGCTTACTATGAGAGCTGTGGTAGTCCCTATTGAGAGAGTGTACATCGCGGCCTCAAGCCGGGGAATCTGTTGACAGAATCAACATGGGGCGCCGCCTCCAGGATTACCCTGCTCCCGCGGCTTCCCTCCGTCACCCACGAGAATTATATCACAGTCTACTTTACACTTGTAAACGCCACCGCAGGCCGAGTCCTGATACACAAATGGCTCAGTCTCTAGGTCAGCGATACTGAGAATCAGATTTTGATTCCAGGTCCAAGACGAGCCTTAAAGAATGTTAGCTGTGTACCTAACGGTGAGGCCAGGATAGCAGGACGAGCATTTGTGGCTGGTCAATGACCTCAGTTTTTCTGAACTAAAATTAAAATGTTGGACCTTTAACCTTGGCCTTGCACGGACGAGCTGGGTGAATAACACAAACTTCTTGTAACCTTTCTTCAAAGTCACCACTATTGACTTATCTTGCACACGCACTCGACACATGGATCATGTATGTTGACTCTCCAGATTGCTCGCTGACTCGCTTGTCATACCTGTCACAACTGCTGCTTGATGCTGATAACCATAACACAAGATAACAAAACATGAACAAACAAGGCGCGCGTATTTACACGAGGAAAAGATAAATTATTTGGATATGACAACAGTTGAAGCATACATCATAAAACTGACCTGTCGAGAGTTAGTGTTGTTTATCCTGTGCCTCGAATTACACCCTAAACTACCGGTATACTGTGCTGTACTGTGCTGACGCTCCTCGACTTCAACAAATACCTTACACACGTATGAAATCAACTTTTCTTTCCCAAAATTGGATACACAACACCACCACTTTCTCAGATTACAATGTACACGACAAAGTGTAACGGAGTTTAACACTGTCCAAGTGGAGTGTTGTGATGAAGAAAAAAGTACTATGAGATAGATACACTGAGCGGGTCTTATACTGCAATATATCTCATGAGCCAGCACATACTGTACACACTAAACTGAGTGGGTCGGGAGTGTATATACTGTACTGATTTTTATACTTTCTTCATTATGCGTTGATTCCGAATGTTGTTTGTTTTCTTGTTGTGTTCATAAATATTAGGTGTTGTTACATGATCGATCTGAATATATCTTGTTGACTTGGTAAACCCAATTAGCATATAATTTGAATCCTCCTCTACATGTACCACTGCACTACTAGTCACAAAGACAGGTTCCTTGCACCTATATCAAACTAGGTCAATAAATAGCCTCATGACCCTGAAAAGTAAGTCAAGGACACACATCTTCCACCTCCTCCGAAAGGCTGACCTACAGATATGAACTGGAAGAAGCTAAATCAAATCCAGGTCTAACAAACGTATGGAAGGACCCACAGACACCAATACCGCTCTGCTGAAACCTTAGTTGAGGAGTACAAAGTAAAACAAAATATGTCAGCTATGTTCAACGTACAAAATTCAGTATCAAGATTTTTTATAATTAACTTCACTAAATCTTAAAAAAAAATATCATCCAACAACACAAGTTCAAACTGAGAGGCCATCAAAATGTCGTATATTGTTCATCCAAAGGGTAAAGAAGTGCACAGATAAGAAAACGACAAAAACAATTACCATTAATATGGTATAAATTAGTTCCCGTTAACAGTATGCGTCAGGTGACATGTTGAGTGATACGTAAGAGCGAGCACCCATGTCTTCAGCGGCTGGGTAAGAGACACACACACACGAAGGTAGAGATCTCAAAAGGCTTCCACAATCATAATCTGACAAGGAAAATCGAGAGGTCGCCCCGATCATTAGCTGGTGGTCACCAGGTGGGAGGTCTCCATGGCTTTGTGTGTGTGTGTGTGTGTGTTTGGTATATGAAGGAAGCCCGAAATATAAACAATATAATATTTAAGTGTTGAAGATCTGATTCAAATACATTACATTTTTCATATTGAACAGCAGAAGTTGGTTATTTTAATTTGGTCAATGAGTACTATCAATACTCATATTTTCCTACGACCAAGCTTTTATGAACTATAGTGTAATTTCACCTTTTTATATACATACCGTACACCGTACACGACACAGCTCTTGAAAATCCAGTGACCCAAATCTCTGGAGCCGTGCATATACCATTACGCTGCCTGGCTGAATAAGTACCAACGTCTTGCCCATTCCTGGCTCTCCTCGGGTCAAGCCACGACAAACACACCAGCCGCAATATCCCCCAGGATCTGAAAATCGCTATACACGCCACGAGATGCGCCAGGAAACACGCGAATTTGATAATCATTTCCATTACTAACCAAAACACTATTATGAAGTCACTAAATAAGTCGGCAACAATTTAAACAATAACAACGAAAATAAGCTCGTGGGTGTAATACCACATCACACAAGCATTAGATAATTAATCAACAGAAGGCGACATCTAATAATCTACACAAGGTAAGCAGCGCAGGTATAAGTATCTCCCGTACAAGTAATTAGCTTGGTGATCACAGAGGATAAGTTGCTGAAGCTGGAGAGTTTAGGGGTGTAAGGCAGGGTACAGACGGCTCTTCATCGTCGCCAGATAACTCGGCCAACGGACCACCATGTGTACACAATGTCACATCTAAGTCTTGTTTCTTTGGACTAGAGAAGGTTTATGGCACGTGTGAAGCTTAAGTGGAGACGGTAGGGGAGAAGTTGGTTGTGTGGGGGATCATCCAGCAGCGTGTGACGGGCGGCGACGGGCACCCTTAAGCGGCCCTCACTCTTGCCGGGCTGACATTATCCTCCGTGTCACGAGCAAACTTGATTTATGCTCAGCTTCCATGAGTGGTGGTGAACCAGTCAGCTGCTCCACCCACACGAAACAACCCACCCCCTAGCCTCTACCTTTTCATCATGTCACAGGAAATGGTAGTACACCGCCCCAGGGTAATCTATAACAATATGTACACCCCACCTGCACCATCACTCCCCGACCCCCAACCCCTGTACTGTACACACATATACACACGGACTTATCATCGCCTGATGCCTCTCAATATATACACCACACCGCTAACTTAACTTAATACCCCAGCATTCCATTCTTAATATTCCCTCTCAAGACTACCTGCCCACACACCGTAATGACCCAGGCGTTGACAGCCAGCAAATTCAACAAAAAACAACACACACACACACACACACACACACACACACACACACACACACACACACACACACACACACACACGTCTTCACCATATACAACAAACCACACTACAGTATAGCACTTTGGGCCTCATAAAGTCCACAACTGATGGTGGCATTTTACTAGAACTATACTGCTAACCTCTAACAGCGCCCTGAGAACAACACTAAGAGGCAAATCAGAGCTCCTCTTCTCGTCACATGAGTCATAAAGGCAAGCATGAACTTAGCATGCTTCCCAGATGGGCGCTGTAAACGCTTCTGCGCTTCACCTTGCACAGGATGTAAGGGGGTGCCCAAAAAACTAGCCCCCTCGGGGACAATCTAAATCTATCTTCTCGTCCCTGATATACTAAGAGGCGGAGGGAGCAGAGTGTTTCTAGACCCTATAAATCTGTGTTTGCGTACATGACGAGAGTACCACCAGAATGACCACCTTTATTATGTCACTCGCTTCTTGAACTCCGTATGAAGACGTTATCCAACTTTAAAGTTGTTATTGGTGCTGCCCTTATTTACTATTATCTTTAATACTAATACGTTAACGAGAGAGAAACTTAAAAGGAATCTCAATAAGGTTTAAAGGAAACTTAATAAGGCTTAAGAAAACTCAATAAGGCTCAAAGGAAACTCAATAAGGCTTAAAGGAAACTAAATAAGGCTTAAAGGAGATTCAATAACGCTTAAAGGAAACTCATAAGGCTTAAAGGAACCTCAATAAGGTTCAAAGGAAACTCAAGAGGCCGCCAAGTCTTCAGATAAACAGCGTTCTAAAAGCAAAGTCTCCAAACAAAAACGATTCCGAAAGAGCACTTGTTGGTGAGGGTGAACTTTCTGGTAAAGAGTGGAGTGGATGTTGGGGTCGGGGGGAGGGGAAGAGGGGAGACGAAAGGGTAGGAGTGGTAGGGAGAGAGGTAGGGGGTTGGGAGAGCAAGGGTTGGGGGTAGGGGATGGAGAGGTTGGGGTGGAATGGGATAGTGTGGAGGTTGGGAGGTGTTGTGGGGTAGGATAGGGTTGGGAAGTGTAGAGGATGTTGGGAGGGGGTAGGGGAAAGGGGATGGGATGGGGGTAGGTAGGAGAGGGGTGGTGGGTGGGGGAGAGGGACGAGTTAGTGGGTACACGGAATCCTACAAGACTGAAGGCATCGTATTAGCGACAAGAGCACAGGATTATGGAGCAGCGGGCACACTCTGGTGGTAACGAGCCACAGTTACATTTTTTTACAATATGCACCGCACCTTAAGTCATGTTCTGTCAATAACGTCCTCCGAAAAAAACAAATTATAAACTACCAACTATTTTTCACCCGTGACACAAAACTGTATAATTTTTGCCTTCCCAGGAGCGGAAATTATCAGAGAACAACACGGAATAGTCATTATCCATTAAAATATCAGAATATAAACACAGTAGATAAAATACTGAAGAACTGGAGCGACTCTTTGGGTGTCCGTCAACCAGTCAATCAGCTGCCTTGTTACACACTGACCCTAGGCCTCAGTTGCAAAGATTGAGTGAACCGACTATCAGTACTGTTTGTGTGCATCACGGTTTACTTTTTTCTATTTTGTCAACTTTGGAAAATTAAATACACATCATCTTTTGACTAAAATTACTGAAAAGTTAGGAATAATAATGGAGAAAAAAATTATGTAGTGAAGAAACCTGACCGGGAGAAAGGAATGAAAAGTAAAACTAGATGAAACAGCAAGGGAGAAGGAATAGGAGAGAAGGAGGAGGAAGGAGGGAAGAGGGAAGAGGAAAGGAGGAGGAAGGAGGGAAGAGGAAAGGAGGAGGAGGGAGGGAAGAGGAGGAGAGACTGTTAATGGCCTGGGCAACCAGAGAGAGAGAGAGAGAGAGAGAGAGAGAGAGAGAGAGAGAGAGAAACCAAACACTTACCAGCCGCGTTGTGAGGGAGAGGCCGCCGCGAGGGACTAGTGAAGGGGAAGTACGGGGAGTCTGGGGCGAAGGTCGCTCCGTCTGGGCCTCCAGCGGCGCCACCTACCGCCCCGCCCACGTATCCACCACTCACGCCCTGCAATAAACAAAGAAAAAGTAACACTGATCACACAACTGCTCGTTACGTTAGCCATCCCTGTAAATAAACCTTGACACAATAATAATTAAGACGTGATGAGTTATTTGTCAAGTCCTATAGAAAGAAACACTAATGTAATCGTAAACTGGAATAATAATACTCTATGACCGACAAATATAAGCATAAACTGGGGTATTATAAAAAAATAAATAATTATAAACTGAAAAATTATTATGACAGACAAATATAATTATAAAGTGAAATAATAACAAACTCAATTAATATCAATCAACAACGTTATGTATACGACGTGTTATTTCACTTCACCAATTTTCAACACTAAATCTCACCTCTTAGAATCTTAGACACTTTCCAATACTATTTTTTAATATACAATCTTAAAATAATTTCTTCCATTCACTCTTAATCCACAACAAATTTATCTCAAGTTGGAGGCAAAAACAGGGATCAAAATGACAGGGTATAGTAATGGCCTTGGGGATATGCTGAATCAGAGAGAAAATCGTCACCTTCCTCTGCCCCAGCCAGCACTTGTGCACAACCAAGGTCCTTCAACATTACCACCAGGAAAATGTGACGCCTATGGTAAATTGTATAGCCACGACGACATCCTGCCCCCAGCACTCACGCATAAAACACTCAGACACCGGACACTCGCATACCGGGCACTCACACACACAGACAGTCAGACACACACACACATATATACATTTATAGTATACTCACACATACACAGGTCACTCACACGTACACAAGACACACACATATACAGGACACACACACACAAGACAATCGCATACACGTAACCCACACACACACACACACACACACACCGGACACTCACATTATAAGCTCCTGTTACACCTACAGTACACGTGAAATATTCTCTCAGTAATGCATATTTTCACAATTCGTTGCCAACATTTATAATTACATGATGTTAATGTTGATAGTCACATCTGTGTTTGGTAATGTCGACGCGGCTTGTTATTGGCTGCCAGAGTCACAACGTTGTAACTCCAATGTTTGTTTTCGTTTACCACGTTATGTAATAATAAATAAAACAAACTTAAAAATAATGGTTAACGTGAAGTAGGAGCAAGAAACGTCAAGCAAATCCTCTTACAACACACAAATTATAATTTACTTAACCCCGAAAATTAGATACCAAATGAGCACATAACAATACCACCATCACTTAATGCCAGACATGCGATCACTGTTTCTCCTCCTCCTCCACCACCGCTGGTAAACAAACAAGCAGACACACACACACACACACACACAGGAAAAAGAAATCATTCATTTAGAGGAAACTACTTATGCACTTGAAATCCATCAGGTAATAATGTCTGGCAAAATGGTCGTATCCCACAGGCCCGTGAATGACATTGTTTTTACAGACCAACATCACTTGACCCAACTTGAAATACACAAACCGAGTGGTCACACATACCGCCGTCTGCATCAACAAGCTGGAGGAGGAGTCGAAAATAACCTCTATCAACCTGTCTAATACGAAAAACAAATATATGTCAAGACAATTTTACAAGACTATTTTAACAGGAATCTCATACAAAACTTTCTGAAAATCTTCCCCAGAGATTTAAAAACAACAAGGGAGGAAACTGGACCAGAGGGATGGCCAATGAGAGGTGGTACAGATGGAAGGATTTTAATGATATAACCGACATCCCTCATAACCTTAATTAGGCCAGTTTTTGCTGAACCGCCATTTAATGTGTCAAAACTATTCACTGGTGATTGGTCCATGGCTGCCAATGTTTTTGTAGGGAGCAGCTTCCCCCGAACAATCTCGAGTTGCCCCGCCCAATGGTCAGGTGTGTCGACTTTCGCCGGAATCAGTTCAGTGGTTTTGAAGAAGTCGTTGGTGTGGAAACCCAGCACATACCAATGACTCCAGTTTTATTTCAATCCCATCTATTTACTGTACTTTTATTTTCGTATTTAGTTTTAAGTCCGACATATTTCCTTACAGAAACCAGAGTTAAGCCAGTCCAGTCATCTTGTCCGATTAGTGGTTGTGAGCATGTTTAAAACTGGTTTGAATGCCTGACTGTTATGGAAATTAAACCAGCAAAATTCACCCATATATATATATGTATATGGAAAGTAACACTATCACCAATAAGAACAAATGCTCAGTAATCGAGCCTTAAATCATAGAGAGAGGAACGACTGGAGGAGGAGGACAACTGAGCTCTCGGAAGGTTTAATTAAACCCTCGGCCAGGTGAGATAACATCAACAACAATTAACAGAACTTCAATTCATACAGCCGTTAGAGAAATACACTTATACAAAACTAATTGAGAGCAAGCGGAGTATTGAAGTCCATCATACGCCCTCTGCTATACACTAAATTTCATAAACTCAAATGTCACCTTGACCTCTAACAAACAAAGACTTACATATCCTGCATAACACTTCACTAGTTAGGACATATTTACGTGGGTTTCTCAGGATATCTGCGGCAGTATAAGAACAACACTTACAAGGCAAAGTTTACCGATACCCGTATGAATGTATTACCACGAGTCCCTTCAGTAGGGTCTCAACTAGCGCACAAAAACACAATTAACAAGTGCCACAGAAGTATTGTTTCTGGTGACAAAGATAAAAAGAGTAAGACGAAGATAAAAAGAAAATCAAAAGGAAACACGGAGGAGCAGGAAGAGGAAAAGAAAAATAGAAAGCTCTTTGTTTTGTGTGGCGCAATATAATGTCAAGTTTAAGGTTTTTCCCCTACTAACTGTAAGTGGCCCACCAGTTCTGCGGCAATATCCACCGTCTCCGGATGGCTGCCGACACTGGCCACTTATTTTGAAAGTCGCACACAGAATGTCTACCTCTTTGATCTCATTACACCACCAACAAAAAATAATGAGTACTTAAAATCAGTGAAGCGATCACTTTACGCTTTCACTCGCGGAAGACTTGTTAACTCCCAATACAGTAATATATACAGTATGTAGAGCCCCAGCAGCCTCTTGTTGTTCCAGCGAGCCAGACTGTCTTTTACACTAATCACTTCCATTCATTAACTCACGACTATCCATCTTACTCCACTCTTACTTACACGGAGTCCAAGTATAATCATTAAGTAAAACAAAGATGAAATGAGGAGATGGGTAATAATAATAATAGGGAGTTACTTAAACTTTTACAGACACATTAAAACCCTCAACATCATCAACTGCTGCTCAACAAAACACTCAATCACTATAAGTTGACGTAATACTTGTCTTCCGTCACACTGCCTCAACATTTATGATCTCGTTAAACGTCAACTCCAATATCTGACGTCATGAACCAATACCTAAAAAAAATAAAAAATAAAAAATAAAATAAAAAATTAAGTCAATGAAATGCAGCGTCACATTTTACTAATCACACCGAGCGATCGTTTAGTTAAAATTCATTCACGTATGACCACCAACTCGGCATCACATTGAAGCCGCGTTAAATGCTTCGCAAAAAAATTCCTCCCCTCAAAACCAGCCCCAGCCACCACAACTTTCCCCCTAAATTAAGCTGGAGGCTTCGCTTATCTTCAGTAATTAATCTTCTTTTTTGGTGGTCTCAACTCCGACACAACGATTAACTTACACAAGGACCGGGGACAACCACGCTGCTGCCCCTCGCCATCCATCCTAACCCCCCCCCCCTCTCACCCCCCACGGTCGGGATTTTCTAAGGCTCGTAAGTTAAAAAAAATTCTTCGTAAATGAGTGACGTAAGAACTTATCTAAGTGGCTTATTTTTAACCGACGACACGGTGTTGGATTCTCGGGAATTTTACAGGTTAGGATTTTCCTCTTAATTTATGAACGCATCTAGTTGATTCCTACACGGTGTTGGATTCTCAAAAATTCGGATATTAAATTTTCCTCTGAACGAACATTTCATAAACCGAAGCGCTTTAAGTTCAAATTTCCTCTTAATAACTGACTCACTTAACCTATGACATACAGATGGATTCTCGGTAATGTATTTCCAGCGTTCAATTTTCCTCCTCAGTAAAGATGTAACAACGCATGTAACTCACTAACTACCACACTTAAATTATGAAAGGTTCACCACTTTAAATTTTCACTTCAACGATAACGTCTCTTAAGTGGTTGGTTTACTTAAGCTGAAGCATAAAACTAAAACGCAAAAAAAAAAAAAAAATGGCTGCAAATTTACCCCTCGACTCGACGATCATCATTTACGGGACAAAATAAACACACATCCCAGGCCAGGGGTAGACTCATCCACCCTTCACTGCAGGACATTAACCTCGACTGGGGTTCTGGGGGAGGTTATATGACTTAATGCGGAAACTGGGGACCTTAACATGAAATACTGGGGGAGAGGATGACCCCACCACTATTTACTGGGGGAGAGGATGACCCCACCACTACTTACTGGGGGAGAGGATGACCCCACCACTACTTACTGGGGGAGAGGATGACCCCACCACTACTTACTGAGGAGAGGATGACCCCACCACTACTTACTGAGGGAGGGTGAATATCAACTACTTTTTCCAGGGACACACACACACACACACACACACACACACACTCAGACATTAATGACTGCCAAATGACCTGGGGGTTGTAAGTGCCTCAGTCGGCTAGTAAAATGCCATCACAGCCCAAGGAGTTTCTCGCCACTTTTTCCACTAATTACATCCCCCAAAATAAATCAATATCGTATTTGTCTTGAACGAAGTCACCCCAATGATGACTTTTAGTAAAACATTATTCTGTAAAAAAAAAAAAAATTATATATATATATATATATATATATATATATATATATATATATATATATATATATATATATATATATATATATATATATATATATATATATATATATATATATATATATATATATATATATATATATATATATATAATTTTATTTAAAGGCCTCCAGCTGCTCTGTATATAGAAATACATCACCACAACATTACACTACAACACAACAAACAAAAGACAAAATCAACTTCATTATATTTCTGCACCCCCAAAACACAGTTCACTACCTGGGGCTAATATCAGACTCGACTATTTTTTTCCACCTGGAGTCACTTGTCAGGCTAAGATATTAGAACTTCATGATGGTTCACCGACGACACTACTACTTCACCTGAAGTGAGGGGCTCTAGAAGTTCTTGGCCCAGCAGGTCCAGTTCACTCGGCGCAACACTGATGTGCTGTTGCGAGATGATTTTGTCGTCGAGTACAGGAAGTACTGTGAAATCACAGGTAAAGCAAGTACTAGCATCAGTGGTGAGCACTGGTAGCCACCTCTCCCAGCTGGGCGTGAGGGCGTCGGGGAGGGTTGGGGGCAGCAACGGCGTCGAACAGAGGTACGGCTACCCAGGGGTCGTTCTCACCTCCTCTAGCTAGAGCCACAACACACACCTCGACCTGGATCCCGTCGACCACTCCTTTGACTCCTCGCACCACCTTCCTTCACACCCTACCGCCCCAAGTTGACTCAGTATTTGAAGCTTTTGGCTCCGGGGGTTTTGAGTGGTCCTTCTCAGCGAGGCGGCGGATTATTTGAGGTCATTTTTAATAAACTAGATAAAACATTTTTTCAAGTGTATATCTATATATATCCTTTACTCATTTTTCTATTAGGTTTTCTTCATTCACACTGTAATTATTCATTATTTATACACTTTGAATATTAACTTACGATTTTATAGGGAAGGAACAGCATTATTTTCAATTGGAAAGCATCACGAAGTTACCACAAATGAAGAAATAAATGCAAAAGAAATCAATAACCAATGAAAGTTAAAAAATAAAACATCTTGGCTCAGGGGTTGGGTCGTATACTGACAAGTTTACAACAGTTGTTGAGAGAGGACAGAGGAAGTCCGAAGACGTGGAGGAAATTTGGGGAAAATCCTGGGGCGGGAATCGTCTTCTTAACTAAAGGCAAGTGAAGACTACACACTATATACACAGGCTACACCAACAACCATGTCACCATCAACCATACCAAGACCATGGTTATGCACATCAACCTCTCCTCCGACATTGTCCCACCTCCTTCCATTACCCTAGGTCCGAACACACTCCAGGTTGTAGATTCCACGAAGCTCCTCGGCGTCACCATAGACAACAAACTAAATTGGAAACCACACGTCAGTGAAGTTGTCAAATCCTCCAGTTTCCGTCTCCACCTCCTCCGCCGACTCAAGTCCCTCGGAGTTCCCGCACACGAGCTCCTCAGTGTATACACAACATTCATACTTCCCAAGCTCACCTATGCCTCCCCCACCTGGTCTTCCTCCCTAAATGCCACACAACGTAAACACCTAGAAAAAGTGCAAAAGAGGGCATGCAAGATTATTCTCTCCCCTTCCTACTCCACATATCAAGAAGCGCTCAACACACTGACCCTTTCGACTCTCACTGACCATCACCACGGCCTCATCTGCAAATTTGGTAAGAAGCTTCTACACCATCCTCGACACCGGCTCCTACTACCACCTGAGATCCCCTGTCCGAGAATTGCTGTTCGACACCACAACCGCATCCAGCCCATACGTGCACGAACCGATCGCTATAAGAACAGCCCAGTCCCAACCATTGTAAAAATTATCAATAACATGTAATAAATCAGTGTATTCACTCCCAGTAAACACTGCTCCCTACACTGTCACTATTATGTTGAAATGAACTGTAGTTTGAGCTGATCCCCATCATCTAAGTTACTATATGTCTTATTTGTGTCACTTATGTCAAATTTGTATATTATTTGTAATTCGTAAACCCATTCCCCAAATATGTAACTGTATATTTTCAGCCTTCTGGCTGCCAAGCTCTTCAATAAACCGTTAATTATTATTATTATTATTATTATTACACACACACGATACACAACCTACACAGGTTACAATCACTACACAGGCTACACACACTACACACATAGACTCTAAGTGTGTTAGCTACTCATATGGTCATCGTTTACATAATATGAATATCAAGGAAATTCCATTATCGACATCAGAAGTGCGTCCTCATGTTAATCATAGGTAACCAGGTAACCCCCAAATTCCGACACGAATATTAAAACCAGTTTATATAGTCAGAAGAGAACTCTATGGTAATTACTATTTGAAATTATTTAGATTAACATAATAATATTACGAGTCACGAACCACGCGATCCACACACACACTGTCTCAAGGTTCTGAATATAATAGTTCAGGTCGTGGCGCCTTGACTACAGGACGCGGTGGTCAGTGTGTGTCGTGTTCACTTCAACAGGCTCCCAGGATAGAGGAAACGTCGTCACACTAACGCTGTAGATCTATTGTACACCAGACTGTTGGACAGGAGCCCCATCTGTGTAAGTAAACAACAGCAACGATTGTTTGTCTCTTGTAAAATAAAATAAAAACATTTGTGTATGCCCAGCAAAAAACAAACAAAAAACAAGTGTAGCTATGAGCTGAGAAAAAAAAAATGTGTCGTCTCTTAGAACTAAAAATACAAGAAACCTTATTAACATTTGTGTCTTGCTTAAAGCAAATAACTGTGATGTCTTGTTAAGAACAATAACAACATTTTTGTGTTTCACAAGAAACAATAACGTTTGTATATCTTACAGGAAAGGGTAAACAGCATTTGATTGTCACAATAAACAATAACAGCGTCTGTGTCTTACAAATACAGTAATAACGTTGTAGTGTCTTACAAAAAGAAGAAAAACACAACAGGACTGGTGAGGGGAGGTGTGTCTTGACGAAAACATTCTCCATACGGCCGCTTATCACCCGTAGTTTGGCGAGGCTCACAGCTTAACTGGCTTGTCATGACAAATGGAGGCAGTAACACCGCTAGAGCCATAAAGAAAATTTGCTTAAGCATCCGTGTTGGGCACTGGTAATACATGGAGGGACTTTCCGTCTCTTCTTTACTGCGCCTGTCCCAAGAGAGGTGTAAACACAAGCTCTTATTGTCTACAGGGACAAGGTCTTGTCCTTAAACATGACATATATATATATATATATATATATATATATATATATATATATATATATATATATATATATATATATATATATATATATATATATATATATATATATATATATATATAAAGCTAGAAGTTTGATATCACAATCTTCTCCATAGTCTAAAACCAAATAGTCCATCTGGGGAACCAACATCCTTCCCGCATCGATCCTAACTGGATACACTAGGACACCCTCACCGCTACCTTGACAACTGTGGGTAGCAATGACACAAATCCCGCCCATCTTAACAACTGTAGGACAAACTATAACACCATATCAGCCCACTTTGACACCATGGATCACCATGACACCTTTCTCGCTCACCTTGACACTGCCACTACTTATCTATAAATATTTCACTAAATTAATCGCAAAAGCAGACCCTTCACAATCCTCGTGAATTCGCACATTCTCATGGTCAGTATTGTACAGCGGGAAACGGAGTATGGCGATTAAATATTTGCATGAGGCACATGTTAACATTAGGCAATGCTTGTGTGCCATGTTTCACTGTGGTTTAAAGTTCTGTTCTTCAGATAAAAATAAAGCGTACAACACACACACAACATCCGCTTCACTAGCAGGACGACGACAATGAGAGACTCGTTAAGAAATAAACTACGTAAGTCGGTGTGTGTTAACAGACGAAAAAGGTGGTGGAGAAAGAGGCAAAAAAACACACAAGTAACAATAGGAAATAGAAAGTAACTCCGGGTAAGCATTACACCAAGCGTTGGCAGAAAACAACGAAGCTCCCCTGCAGTTGTACCTGGACATAAAAGCTTATCACTGTTTACACCGACGACAATGACGACTACGGCACTTGGGGACAGTACATAAAGCTCCCCTTGTAGATCGAGCTGGCGAGCTAAGACCATTAGGTATAGGTTCCGTTAGGTTCAGTTAAGTTAGATTAAGCAAAGTAAAGTTGCGTTACATAGGTTAGGTTAAGTTAGGCAAAGCAAAGGAGGCTTCGGTTAGATTAGGCAAGGTCAGGTATGGTTAGACGAGAGTAGGCTAGGCTAGGCTAGATTAGGTTAGGAAGACAACCATTAACCTGTAATCTAGTCCAAGCTCTATAAATATATTCATATAATAAAGTAGCGACGCCGTAAAGACAATGAACACAGAATAAAGAAAATGTGATAATATCTTGAGGAAAAAAAACGAGACAAACAAAAGGAGAATAAAGAAAAATGAAAACTTAAGTTGAGGAAAGTCAAGTGGCACTCACAGATATAAAATGATGATAATAATAATAATAATAATAATAATAATAATAATAATAATAATAAGCAGGATGCATAATAAATCGAGGAAATATTAAATAGAGGAGAGAGTAGCTACCAGACCTGAGGACCAGAGCGGACATCCCAGTACAGTTAAGACCTATATTTAACGGATTTACAGTATATGGGAGAGAGTAGTCCGTTATATCGAGATCCATTAGATGTGAAACGTCCTTAACAGACTACAGTACATGGAAGAGTACATTCCATTATATCGAGGTCCATTAAATGTGAAACCTCCATATAACGGATTATAGCCGTTAGAGTGATGTCCGTTAAATGGAGGTTTAACTGGACCTGAAGTGATAACTAAGGAAACTTAATACACAAAACTATGACTAAAGAAAATTACTAAATAAAAAAACACATACTGTAAGGCAACAGAAACTAATTTCAAGATACAATGACAATATGATGAAAAGAAAGAAAATCTCAGGGGCTTAAAACTGAAGAAGCATAAACCCAGAAAGTTTTGGCTGAGGAGAATGCATGAAAACGAAAACACATAGAAATGCAGATGAGAAAGAAGGATCCGCCATAAAGCGAGTTTTGGCTCGGCACTAAGGCGACGTTGGTGAGGTTACAAGAGACGTCGTAGAAGAGGAGGTTAAAAATTGATAACTTGTACGATAAAACTAAATAATAATAATAATAATAATAAAAATAATAATAATAATAATAATAAGAAGAAGAAGAAGAAGGAGAAGAAGAAGAGATAAGGATTCTCTAAAATACTGGAAATATGAAAAAGTGCGATTGGGCGTGGCAGGAATACTCTGAGTTAATGAGAGGGGTACAATCACACATTGTAAGACCCCTCACATCTTAACTCGACTTTTTTGTTCTCCTTTACTGACGATCGGTGAGTGGCAATGATTCTGACCAAAAACAATGATCCAGAATGACGTATTTAGGTTGTTAACTGGATAGTGCATACTTAACACACAAAGAGTTGTTTGAACCAAGCTACTTCGTACAAAGGCAGAATGGGGTACAAAACTATAAGATTGGTACCAACACACACACACACGGGGTCATAACATGTTTACAACCCAATGCTGAACTTCTATGTATCGGGTACTCGAGACTGATAATAATAGATACACAGATATTCTCAATGAAGTGTAAACCTCAACAAATACATACCGAAAAACTTGGTAATTTACAGCGTATACATAGTACTCAACACAGACTAACAGCTAAGAGAAGTGCGTAACAACCTGGGTCTAACATGTGCAAGACAAGTAAAATGATGATTAAAATGCGTATGATCAAGGTGTATACAGTATATGCCCGTGTTGGTAAGTGGAAAAAACGAGAAAAAAAAACCAGAAAAAGAAAAAACAGAAAACAGAAAAAACATCTTCTGGCATGAGACATTTGAGGAATATAATAGCGAAAACAAAAGACCTTCCACGTTACCAACGTTATGAAACACTCAAAAATAATGTATATACATCAACTTACATCACCATCAATCCATAGTAATGTAATACAGAGGTCCGTCCTTCATACAGTCCACCCCCATGCCCATGCTCACCCTCATTCTTCCCACTCATCCGTACTCACCGCATTCTTCCCACTCATCCGTACTCACCCGCATTCCCCACTCATCCGTACTCGCCGCATTCTTCCCACTCATCCGTACTCACCCGCATTCTTCCCACTCATCCGTACTCACCCGCATTATTCCCACCCATCCGCATTCTTCCCACTCAACCGTACTCGCCCGCATTCTTCCCACTCACCCGCATTCTTCCCACTCACCCGCATTCTTCCCACTCATCCGTACTCACCCTCATTCTTCCCACTCACCCGAAAACTTACTCTAGCATGAACACTGAGGCACGCCCACATCTGCCTCCATACCACTCCCCTACCCACTGAAGAAACCCGTATTTCCACCACGAGAAGAGTATACGTAAAAACATGTGTCCAGGGCTTAAAAATTACCTGGCGCTCACATTAGGATAATATACATACATACATACATACATTTAACCCAAGTGCGTATTTTACAACCACGAACAAATACAAACAGACACAAATGCATTCATGCACACAAACATGCACGCACACAATACCAGAGAGAAAAGAGAGACTGTGTTAATCCAAGCATAAATGAAAAGTGTATAACGGGTCCCGACACTTGGCAAAGAAGTGAGCAAAACCTGGTGTGGTCCCTGTGAGCGGGTGCCAAGCGGTGGCCGCCCGCCTCCCTGCTATGGCCACCGCCACCACCCCACACTCACTCACTATAGACACTAAGCGCTACTGTGGTCCAGAGCCAATGGGAGCTTAAGGTATCCAGGTCTAAAGTATTATGAAAGCCAATAAGCGCATAGATATCATCTTTTAGTGTGTCCTACAGCCAATGAACGCTTAGAAACCCATGTCTAAATTGTTCTACAGGCAATGATCGCTTGCTTACACACCCAGGTCTAGGAGTTCCAGCCAATGAGAGCTTACATATCCGAATCTAGTATTTCCTTCGACCAATGAGCGCTAAGATAAGCAAGTCTGATATGCCTGACAGGCAATGAGCGCGAGATAATAAATATCTTCATATATTACGCTCCTATCTATGAAAATTATACCAATACACAATACAGTCACATTCACCTCTCTCTCTCTCTCTCCTGTTCTTATCCCGGACCCAAGTGTTCCGCCATCTTCCCAACTAGTAATGAGTATAAACTTTAACTCAAGTTTACTCGCCCATTTTATTTCCAGGCTTAAAATTTTCCACCTAAAGTGTTTATACCAAAGTCTCACGTGTATTTATACGGATTTAACAGTTGTAAACTCCGCTAATGGGGAGTAAATGACCTCTCAGAAATATACCAATACCTTAACCATCCCCACTCCACCCCACCCCACCTCCAACTGGTTCTTCTTGGGATATTACGGAATTAAGTCCACTGTATCTTCTATCCTTTACGTGAACTCTGTATAACTTGAGGGAATTAAGACGGATTTTCTTGAAACTTGGCAAGAATATTGATCAACAAAAAGCTGGGTTTAAAGATACGATAATATACATGAAATTATAATGGGAGGGAGGGAGGGAGGTATTTGATATTTTGGTTGTTCAGAAATATAATGCGCCTGACTTCTTTTCTATTTTTCCTTAACATACAGTACAGGCGATATCTAGTTACTGTCAACACTGTTATTATCGTAATTGAAAAACTTGTTTAATATTTTTATGGCCACTGTCGTTCTTATTATTATTGTTATTTCTTATTATTGATATATGTCCCCCTCCTGTTGTTGCTAATATTAGTATTGTCGTTATAACTATCATTATCACTTTTATTTTTATTTTCTCTAACACTAGCGTCGCCTCACAACCTTCAAGTTGAGGTGACACTTTGCTGAAACATAACTCTTTACTACATTACAAATTACATTATTAGCTGAGGAATATTGGTGTCTGATATTGTACTTGTTCGTGTGAGTTTGTGAACGAATTTTGCAAGTGTTAGAGACCGAGTGAGTGAGCGAGTGCGTGCGTGTCTGAGTGAGTGAGTGTGTGTGTGTGTGAGTTTAGAGAAGGTATAGATAGGCTTGTGGGTGGTCGTCGGCTCTGACATCCATTGGTTAATTCTGTAGATAATGGCCGGAAATTGTTGGGCCAATCAGCGTGCAGAGTACAGTAGGGAATCACCCAACCGAGACAATATGCATACCATGTTGGTCAGAGTGAACCTTATATTTGAGTCTGAACTTCAACATTCATTTATTACCTTTGGAAACATTACCAAATACTGGAAGGAGGAAATACTTTAAACACACACACACACACACACACACACACACACACACACACACACACACACACACACACACACACACACCAGAATAAATTAGGACATTCTGCAACAAGCGACAATACACAATAAATCAGGTGAAGTTCTTAATCCAAACATCAGCACCGTATCCCCACCTAAGAGTTACCCTGCTGACACCCACAGACAGGCGGACGAACGGACAAACAGACGGACGAACGGACAAACAGACGGACGGACGGACGGACGGACAAATACCTTACCATATCACAACATTCTATCAATTTTATAGATGAATAAACATAATATTCCTTCCCTTTATTTATATAGTTTAATACTTCATTATTTATATCGGGTTTAATACTTCGTCCATTATTTATATTGGGTTTAATATTTCCTTCTGTGTTTATATCAAGTTTAATCATTAATTTGTGTTTAATATTTTCTTCTTTATCAATATCGGGTTTAATCCTTTATTTACATCAGATTCTAAGACTAAACCCCCCATGGCGTAAAATAAACACACAAGATAAAACCATTCCCAAACAATGCTTACATAAACCTTCCATAAATTAAAACGTTTTATTGGTTGTATTGTCAGCGAGAGAAGCTCCGGGGGGAATGAAACGAAAGGAAAGACCCTGAGAGCTGCCAAGCGTGGAGGGAGGGGTGGGAGGGAGGGAGGAGGGTGGGAGAGGGGGGATGGAGAGAGGGAGGAGGAAGGGGGATGGAGAGAGGGAGGGAGGAGGGAGAGAAGGAGGAGAAAGGATGGATGGAAGTAAACAAATGCTGCGAGAGTGTCCTAACAACTACCTGAACGCCCGCCACAGTGTTCAGCCAGTAGGATAAGACTCCTCGATACACGGTGGGAGGCAAAAGACCAAAAAAAGTACAACATGAGAAATAAGAAAATGATAAAGAAGGAGGAAGGGAAAGGTGTGAGAAGTAAGAATGGTAAAAGAGAGGGAAGGGAAAGGTGTAAGGAACAAGAAAAAAATAAGCAGAAGTGTGAGAATTAAGTCAGTGGTAAAGGGGGGGGGGAACTTTATACTGGAGGGAGCAATCAATAGAGATGTACACGCTGGAATCCTCAAGTACTGACAACACCTTGAGGGCAAAAAAAAAAATAGATGACTGATGCGCATGGAGGAGGAGGAGGAGGAGTTGGAGTAGAAGGAGTCAGTACAAGGGCGAGTCAAAGACAAAGTGGTGGTGGGAGAATGAAGGAAAAGTAACTCTGTGTGTGTGTGTGTGTGTGTGTGTGTGTGTGTGTGTGTGTGTGTGTGTGTGTACCAGTCACCATAAGCCAATAAGCAAGAAAATAGTTACACACTATTCGAGATTGATTTATTCAGTAACTCTCTCTCTCTCTCTCTCTCTCTCTCTCTCTCTCTCTCTCTCTCTTTCACACACACACACACAAAGCTAATTTTACGACACTACGATATTCTGACAAACTTTATAAAGGCACAACAAAATAAAATAAAATAAAATAATCCTGTACGCAGAATTCGCCTCTTAATGATGAACTTGCAAATGCTATTCATAAATTAAGTCACAAAGACGAGAGCCATAAAACGGCACCTCCTCCCTCTTAAGTCCATGGCGACCAAAACTAACCGGTTTCCAGCTATACGACGCTGACTTGTTTCTTTTACGGAGGTCAGAGGTCACAGCAACACATTGTAAACTGATATAATTTAGTCTTTCTAGTCATCATAACAACAGCTTCGACACTACCGAAATAGCATGGGTTTTTAAATTCGGACATCGGAAGGTCACATGATGTCCCTATTGATCTGACCTTTTGGAAATGTCCTAAATTCACTGATTACTTGTACTCTTTATATCGCCATAAGCCTCAAGTGTTAGTAGTGAACATCGACAACCTATACAGTCCTTACAATAAAATGGTTGGTCTTTATATATATATATATATATATATATATATATATATATATATATATATATATATATATATATATATATATATATATATTGACTATACTGTAGACCCGAGTCCTGCCTTTAATGTTTTTCTGGTTTTATTTTCGGATACGTCATAACCAGTTTAAAAGGTGTGCCATAATTAGTTGACAGAATTAATATCTAGAACAACATGTACCAACCCAACCCAACCCAACCAAAAACTGGATATATTACTCCTAGAATAATCTATGAGTGTCTGCTTTCGTCAATAGTGGTGGGCCGTGGATAACGCCTCCATCGACAAAAGCTAAGTTAAGTTAGGTTAGGTTGGATCAAGTATATATCTTAAATTAAATTAGGTTAGGTTAGGTCACGTATACATCTTAAATTAGGCCTGGCCGATTGGTATCCAGAGGGTCAACATCGTTACCAACCAGCATAGTGACCCTTCCCATAAAGACTTTAAAAAGCAATTTGAGTGAAGTCACGTTTCGTTTTCCTTGTTCCCACAGCCTCCCCGTCCCTCCCCAAAAGTTTTGTATTGTGTCGCACGCTGCGCCTCACTGCTCATGTGTACTATGACCAAACCGAGGTCGTGCGTGCGAAGGCCGTTTATCTTCACAAAGGCTAGGCACACCCGGCCCTCTAACGCATGTAAATTGATGGCCGGATCCTGATCTGTAGCCGGCAACCTCTGTATAAATAGTTCACAAGAGACATTTACATTTAATGAGATAAACATATAAACACAAGTAATTAGTTTAAAAAATATCACAATACTCGTTGGAGCATTCTGAATAATTACGGTACTGGAGAAATGAGAAACAGAGAAGACTAAAATGGTAACAAATATCTGGGGTTCTCAGTAGCCAGGGGAAGACTAGAGCGAGAGAGCAACAAAGAAGGGTTGGGCCTACTACAGGGAGGGTGGCGTAGCCTGCCTGGTGGTATGGATGGAACAAAGGTTATGACGTAACAAGTGTTTAACGAGTCGTGCAAAATATAGTGTGTTGTGTCTATCAATACTGCCACATTTTACCCCTTTGAAGAAAACAACAACGATAAAGTTAAGTCAAATAATAAAATAATGAAAATGTTGCCAAGTAAATCAATAAAGCAACGAAAATTTTTCAACAAAAGTTAATAAAAAATAATATAAAGAAGATTTTGCAACGAAGTAAATAAGTAAAATATTCTGTAACGATGTAAATAAATAATAAAAATTTAAATGCATGAAATTTCGCGATCACTAAATTATTTCCTTTTGAGATCTGAGTACAGTACACACGAAGATAAGCAGACAGTGAATGAGAGGAGGACGAGCCGGTACAGCATTGGGAAGAGTGAGCTTGATGAACAGAGAAGGATCAACGTAGGAGGGAAGAAGAAGAAGAGGAGGAGAAGAAGACTGAACTGACCACCCGTTGAATAGTAAGAGAAACACCGTAACTGATAACAGGTAAGAAACAGATAAAAGACACAACATCACAAACATAAACAAACACAATTAAGAAACACGTACATAAAATAACTTCCCCCAAGACCATAAACATACAGCTGTAGGGTTTAAAAGAAATATTCACGGGTATAAATAGATGATGTTTGACACAGCGGTACAGGAAGCGAAACACAAACGGCAAGATGAAGATTAATTATAAACACTTAATGACGCTATAAGATGAAGAACCTCCATGGAAGAGAAGAGGAAGAGGGGGAGGAGGGGGAGGATGGGGAGGAGGGGAGGATGGGGAGGGAGGGATGGGGAGGAGGAGGGAGGAGGGAGGAAGGAGGAGGAGGGAGGGAGGAGGAAGGAGGAGGGAGGAAGGGAGGAGGAGGAAGGAGGAAGAGGGAGGAAGGAGGAGGAGGAAGGAGAAAGAAAGGGAAGGAGAAAGGAGGAGGGAGGAGGAAAAAAAGAAAGAAGAAGGTAGCTCACACACTGTATCCAGATGGCAGTAACTTGATCAAGAAATAAAAAAAAATAATAATAAATAAATAAAACCGTAATCTAATATTCGATCAATATATCGAATTTCCAACACATAACTTCTAAATCTTTTTAATGTATAACGAACCTACACTGTACCTGCTGGCACCACGACGCCTCAAGACCGACATGGAGCAACAGGGACGGCTCATGTGGTATGCCAAGAACAGACATCAAGAACAGACATGAAGATCAATCATTCTTACACAAATACATCGCCCCAAAACAAAGACAAAATTCACCAAAAAAAACAAAACCAGTCTTTCCTCACAAGTGATATTAAAACAAACAACAACTCTAAATATATCGCTATAAAACATATTACACTCTCATCTTAACACTTAATTTCATATATTAATGGATGAGGAATTTAAGTGATGACTACTGAACAAAATATAATATCCGTTCAAGTCGACAGGTCGTAAAAATAAGATTCTGACGACCCATCTTTTTATTATTATTGTTATTATTAAGGTTAACGAGTTCATGAACATAACACTGGCACATCACCATCATCACTACCAACAACACCGGTACACCATCATCATCATCACTATCAACAAACACTGGTACATCATCATTATCTCTACCACCAACAACACCGGCACACCATCATCATCATCACTATCAACAAGCACTGGTACATCATCATTATCTCTACCACCAACAACACCGGCACACCATCATCATCATCACTATCAACAAACACTGGTACATCATCATCATCACTACCACCAACAACACCGGCACACCATCATCATCATCACCACCACTACCACCAACAACAACAACCAAAAAATTCTTCAGACAGAATACATTTTTCCTCCCATAAACCAGCTGAAACCATATGCCCAAAGAGAAGAGTCCCGAGTGCTCCGAGCTGCAGTAAGGGGGGGGGGGGCACGTACCACAAATCACACCATCAGAGATAAGTTACAATGATTGCCGTGGTCAGAGTGCAACACGAGCACAACTTCACCATGGCTGAGCTAAGAACCCGATCATCATCCCTCATATTTTCTTATAACCACACTCTTCACTCAGCTTTAAACAGTTGGAAGGTATGATAATCCAATTATCTATTAATGGAATGTCCATTTTTCGGGGCATAAACCATCCTGGGTTGAAATTTAATCAAACTTTATATCAGCCAAACCCTTATTTTTTTTTTACCCAGGGTCTACGCTTTCAAGGGAGAATATTAAATCTGTATCAACTGATCTTGCATTTTTCACAGATTAAACTTTCAGGCAAGACTTTTAAAAGCTATATAAGCGGAACGTACATGATTATACAAGAATTATTTCCAGATGAGAAATTTAAAACCACATCAGACATTCTTCAGCGGGACCAACCTTTCCTGTGGGCTTAATAATAATCCATAAGAATACACACTAAGAGACCTTCACTTTTGAGGGCGGCGTATCGTCCCACTTTTACCCCAGCACCGTCCGCACAAAACCCTCCAGCTTCTATTATTCCCATTACGGTCGCAAGCGGCTCAGCTCTCCACATGGTAATCAAGGAGTAATAGTTGGTTTATGGAGGAATATTGTCCTATGTTAGTGGCAACATCACGGCCTTGTCCACCGCTTATCGTCACGGACTCTGCTCTCATACACCGCCTGACAACGCGACCCCTATACCGATCTTTCAGCTGTAGTGTGTGTGTGTGTGTGTGTGTGTGTGTGTGTGTGTGTGTGTGTGGGTGGGTGGGTAGTGGGTGGGGTGTGTGTGTGTGTGTGTGTGTGTGTGTGTGGTGGGCGTGTGTGTGTGGTGGGCGTGTGTGTGTGGTGGGCGTGTGTGTGTGGTGGGCGTGTGTGTGTGTGTGGTGCGGGCGTGTGTGTGTGTGTGTGTGGTGGGAAGCCTTCATGATACAGTACTCCAAACATTATTGACAATAAAACACACAGGTGGAGAAGAGGCGTCTACTACAGTACCACAAGCGAGTCCCCTTCTAGTACGGCTGCCTGTGGTTTACGAGTCGTGGTTTACTGATGTTTCTCGGTACAACAATATTTGGGATCACCTGAAGATTAGCCCCCCAGCTTATATACCCTTACGCTACCTGGGGGTTATATTACGTTAGGTTAGGTTAGATTGCTTAACTGGAATTCAGCATTGTCGTAAATTGCATCCTTCAATCTGTGAATATAAAAGAAACTCCAAAACATTTTGACAAGAATCCGACTATCTCTTGGCCAATCCTACAACCTCTTAACAAGTATCCTACAACCTCTTAACAAGTATCCTACAACCTCTAGACAAGAGTCCTACAAACTCTATAAACACAACACACTCGCAATATTTTACACCGCCAAATTGTCCCCAATAACTAACACTAACAGTCAATACCAAAAAAAAAAAAAAAAAAAAGATACTAATAATTATATAATATTTGGACTCTTTTTCTTGTTTTATATAACTGAAGGCTTCATATAGTGGCATGCATATCCTCACTATATATAAGAGTAAAGTATAGAAAATAATATAAGGAGTTAGATACACCTGGAAGAGCTTATGTGTGGCGATCACTGAAAAGCAAAGCCAATCAATATAGAGTAATTGAATCCTCCTTAGAGTTAAAATTCATATCTTTAAACCTGTACCATGTCCAGTCTCATATCGTCTGCCCACACCAGGAACGTATCTTACCGAGTTAATGAACACAGTAGAGTAACTGTAAAGCAACAAAGTGATGAAGGAAAGTACAGTACAGGTTAGATACCATCCGTCCAGTACTGCTCCCGCCATGGATTTTTATTTATTTATTTTTATTTTTTAGCGTGGGTATAATGAAGCGCCTCCGGGGGTGAGACCATATATGGACTCTGGGAGCTGGTGGGAACAAACTTTACTCTGCCAATAAAACCAATTCGTGATATACAGTATACACAGTGACTTAGGAATTCCGTTATAGATTCATATTTTACTGAAAGATGTACAGATATTGACTATGAGGCTACAGTCACTGAATGCCGCATAGATCTGTGGCTCAACTAATTTAACACAGATAGGATAGCTTATTATGTATTAGGATATTTAATATTAAGGTAAATAAATGGTGGCGAAGGTGTGGCTATTGGGGGAGGCTGGAGGCCACGTAGTAGTAGTAGTGGTGGATGGTGGTAATAGTGGTAGTAGTAGTGATAGTGGTATTCGTTGTAGTGAGACGAGGCAGTGTTTGACTCCTGGTAAACTGACTGACAAGAAAAACCTGAATTCCTCACGGAGTTAATACAAGCCAGGTAATATGACTGCCTCCGGCCAAGTGGTTCAGATACAAGGTTTAGGAGGCCTTTGTACTTTCAACTTTATGAGTACTTTTTAAATGCGGTGTATATGAAGCTTAATTTTTTAGGTCTACAATTTTCCTTAGAACAAAATGGAATCTGGCACAAACTTTTTTTATAATTATTGTTAACCATGAAACACTATGAAACTTGGAACACACATTTTAGAGGAATAGGAAATATTTATATAGAATTGTAATACGGGTCATGTCGGATAATTTTGTTCAAACAGTTACTGTTTAGGGAACTTAGAGCATTATGCTCTTTGCAAAAATCTAATTTCTTAATCAGATCGTTGTCAAATCATGTAATCTGATGTCGCTATTGTTGTTGTAGCATCAACGAAGGTCATGTGGAGGGGCGAACAGTTTCATGAATGTCCAAGGTAAGGTTCACCACACAGTAACTCATACACGGCGTTACAAAAACCTATACCGTAGTAACTGAAAGAGAAATAATTAATAAACGTATGTAAGTTCACTTTACACAATCAAATGTTCACCGACAATGGGTGACAAAGTTCACTTCATCATTCACCAGTCGGGTGGGATGGAGAGTTGATGAAACGCTCTGCATTGTGCTTGCTACAACTATGTGAAAGTTGCAACCCTATGTGAAACACCTTGTTGTTATTACCGGTCGTACTCAAACTCAGCTGAAACAGTCGACTTGGGTGAGATCCTAATATTGAAGGTTACGTGACATTTGTACAAGTTATCTTGGTGGAGGTTAAATTG
This sequence comes from Homarus americanus, assembly GCF_018991925.1. Classification (NCBI taxonomy): domain Eukaryota; kingdom Metazoa; phylum Arthropoda; class Malacostraca; order Decapoda; family Nephropidae; genus Homarus; species Homarus americanus. The sequence goes on along the minus strand of NW_024721079.1, from coordinate 4,723,471 downwards.
TGAAATATTAACGGAGGAGGGACGGAGACAAACAACAAAAGTTCACTATGAGTCTTTGGTTCAGGTAAGCTAATGATTATGATAGTCAAGGTGGGGACCGCCACACCTGCCGCACCCTCACTCAGATCCTCATCCGAGACCTTTAACATTTCACGTGAAACACAAGTGTTAACAGCAACCTTTACTACAATGAGGAATCTACTCACCGATACAAAATCCTAAATATAACGATAAAAAGAAATCAGTAATTCAAATTCTACAACAGCAAAATCCCTCTGAGTGAATAACATGTCACCGGGACAGGCGGGTGATCTATTCTAGCCCATACCTGTCATCAATGTAAAATGAGCCACATATAAGAAGTGTACTCTTAAGATAAATTAATATATTAATCTCAGTCTCACTTTACACGAATCTTAAACAAAAATTGCAATGTGTTTATATGGATTCAACATCAGGAGGCGCTTCAAGTAGAAACGTTCCAGCTGTAGGTGTGTGCGTGCGTGCGTGCGTGCGTGTCACTAGCCATCAACATATATACAAAGGACTGTCACAAATGGCATCCAAGTAACGACTGGATGAACCCCATAAACGAATTATGTATCAGTTACTTCAATACAGTCGACTGATCTCCGGTGCTACTGTAATACTGTAGTTCATGTTCACTAGTAAACACAATAAACCGTACTGTATAGAATGAAGCACAAAATCAAGATAAGGAATATTATTTAAGAAGGATATTTTACTACCATTAACACACAGCACCAGGGGGAGCAAGAGGGAAAAATATTATAACAAATTAGGAATAACAATAAGGAACAAATTATGACGTGAGGAAAGATGAGAGGTGAAAGAAATGGAGAATCTGTAACCAATATACCAGTGTTGTCTAATATTTTATTGTGTAATTATCAAGAAATACACGGGACGTAGGAGAGGGGAACACGAGGACACAAGGCAGTTCTCTCCGGCCCCCCACCACGTAAACATTAAAATTAGACTAGTTTTAAGCACATGTCATCTCTGGACCGCAAGATTAATTTGTATGTTAACAGGCATTAATACTTCTGACACTTTTTTTTTATTATTATTTTTTGTCTTAGTTTTTTTATTATGATTTGTATCACGGGAAAGGAAACTCCCTGCCTATTGATCGATACAGAAGCTGTACTGGCAGTAGGCAGGTATCAAACATGGAGGTACTACCGCCTGGGAAGATATTGGAAGCATAAGGTGTAGTCTAATGGTAGACCCTGCTGCCATATGACATCACAAAAATTGTGACCAAGTCCCAGGTTGCTGATCTGACTTTCTGCCTCATTACACACAATTGTAGGGTCTCAATTGTTTCTCTGACAACACAACATACATACAGTATATCGTTTCTCACTACTGACCTTTTATTTATTATTTTGTTATTTATGGTCCCTTTTAGAATTATTATAATATATATATATATTTTTTTTTAAATTAATTTTCATTAATTATTATTATTATTATACTTTTGCCCCAATGTGGGTCATTGACCTGTGCCCTGATGGCCTTATCCTGCAAAAAAAAAAAAAAAGAGACGGAAAAGTTCAAGGACACACAAACGGACCAAAACACACACAGAGGCCAGACCCATGTTGTAATTCGTCCGTTTTTTGTTTTCAATCTCTCGAAACAAACCCATCAAGAGAAAACGAAGGTGTAGTGAGGTGGGAGAGAAAACAAGAAGGAAAACATGCAACAAACAAGAAAGCAGATAGTTTGTGTTTCTTTGATCAAGAAGAGAAAGTTACAGACGCTGAGAGAGTGCCAACAAATATTAAGTTAAAATGGGTGACGTGGATGAGCAGCCAGAAGCGAAGTTCACACACACACACACACACACACACACACACACACTGGAGAAGAAGAATGTGGAGACAAAAATGAAGCAAAGTCAATTATTATTATACCTGATAGAAAAAGACACTGAAGAACCAACGACAGACTTAAGGCAGCAAATTTTAGAAACAGGTCAATAATCTCCGTCAATTCCGTCTCAAGATTCCTTAACACAAACATCGTTAGTATCAGTGACCTTTTGCTGTTCACCTGTATCTACGACCACTACAAGTTAATTAGGTCTTGAACTTATGTCGTAACTGTAGCGTAAATGTGCTCAGATCCATTAGTCTTGATATAGCTGGTATATAAACACAAAGGCCTTTTTTGAGTTTGATTCTTTTGACAGATAATCTGGTCAAGAACGTGTTAATGGGTGTTGCTGTAGATTTGGTCAATATTCATTCATTCACTCTCCAAGAATAGCGTATATAAAGCACGTTAAAAATAACATTCCCTACCAAGTGTCATTTCCTTTTTCGCATACTGTACACGTAACAGTAAAATACATCCAGTCCAAGCAAAGGAAACAGGGCTATCAGTTTTTATTAGGCTTAACGCCAATTGAAGACTGACCAGGTCGTTACAGGGCAATACTACTTCACCGGCGGGGCAAATCATGGCAGCGTCCCCCAGAGAGCAGCGGTAGGCAGTGTTCCCCCCTCTTGTCCTCCCGTGACACCACCATTAATTTACGCCAGCTTCACCCCTCACCCGTCCCTGTAACATCCACATCGCCCCTCACCGCCCCCCCCCGTAGCATCAACACTATGCCTCACCCGTCCCTGTAACATCCACATCACCCTCACCCCCGTAGCATCAAAACTATCCCCACCCCGTAGCATCAACACTATGCTCACCCGTCCCAACATCCACATCACCCCTCACCCCCGTAGCATCAACACTATGCCTCACCCGTTCCTGCAACATCCACATCACCCCTCATCCCCTGTAGCATCAAACTACCCTCACCCCATAGCATCAACACTATGCCTCACCCGTCCCTGTAACATCCACATCACCCTCACCCCCGTAGCATCAAAACTATCCCCCACCCCCATAGCATCAACACACCCCTCACCCGTCCCAGTAGTATCCACACCACCCCTTCACCCCCTGAAGCCTCTGAAGCACCTACACCGACCCTCCTAGTAACACCCACGCCACCTCTTCACCCCTCACCCTGAAGCACCTACACCGCCGCCTCCTAGTAACACCCAAGCCACCTCTTCACCTCCCTGAAGCACCCCTACACCGCTGCCTCCTAGTAACACCCACGCCACCTCTTCACCCCTCCCTGAAGCACCTACACCGACCCTCCTAGTAACACCCAAGCCACCTCTTCACCCCTCCCTGAAGCACCTACACCGCCGCCTCCTAGTAAAACCCACGCCACCTCTTCACCCCCTCCCTGAAGCACCCACACCGCCGCCTCCTAGTAACACCCACGCCACCTCTTCACCCCCTCCCTGAAGCACCCACACCGACCCTCCTAGCAACATTCACACCACCCCTCACTCGTCCCTGCTGTAGGACTGTGGGTATTAAATCCTGGGTGAAGTAGAAAAGATTAACCTATACTGCAGCAGAGACCAAATGAGGTCTGGGCCACGACAGTCAACGATACACCAGAGGCAGGACAGCAAAGATTTGGTCCAAGACAGGGCTATGAAGGCTTCTGGTACACAGGAACAAAGTCAGGCTCTCTGGGCATAACAATGGAGGTAAAAATGAGCCCGAGGAATGACAAGAGGTGGGCCAATGGGTAGGGCAACAGCTCGAGTCAAATCTGGGTAGTGATGGTGGGAGGATTTCTTTAAAGGCTTAGTCGGCAAAATTATAAGGGGGTTTCAGATCAAAGCCAGGCAGTAGGTGAAGGTATAGGATAGTGGAAGTGGTAAGAGGCAGGACAGAAGAGGGGGAGTTAAGAGGCAGGACAGAAGAGAAGTTACGAGGCAGGACAGAAGAGGAGGAGTTGAGAGAGACATAATAGAGAGGATCTAGCGTCTGGCAGTGGGGGCCGGGTCTTGGATGTACAGTAAGTGAGGCTGGAGTAAGCAAGACGAGAGGCGCAGAGACTAACAAGTCAGTAGAGGTGGAGCTTGGAACAAGACGGGTGGAATTAGGGTGGTCCATGGCATGACCTCAAGAGTGGGGTCTGGAACAAAATAATAGGGTGGAGTCTCAAAATATATCAGTAGGGAGGAGGTCTGGAGGGTGGCAGTACGGTGCTGGTCTGGAACAAGATAACAGGGCGGGGGCCTTGAACCTCGGAGACGGCGTGGTCCCTGGGGGCTGACCATTCCACTTAATTGAAGAGTACAAATCGTTGTCATTTTGGTGACCGAGTCCAGGCATGTCTCCCGGGAGCGGCCAGCGGACGACCACTATTTGTTGATGTTGAGGATCAGGACCCAGCCGGCAGGGTGGGGACGGCAGGCTTCCTCACTGACCACCAACACGCGCAAGTAGAGACAATATTATCAACGTGAAAAAAAGTGCAATGTCAATTTTTTTTTTTGGTGGAATGGAAACACGCAGTGACAACAGGAAAATGGGAGAACAAAAGAACGTGTGTGTGTGTGTGTGTGTGTGTGTGTGTGTGTGTGTGTGTGTGTGTGTGTGTGTGTAAAATAGCAACAATTATTAACGTGTGCGCTTTCTTCCTTGGCTGCCATCAGTGATAGGTAATGCCACACTCGGCCGCATCAACACCATATCAATAAGTCTAGTCTCAGCCCTCATTATCAAATCCTTCTCACAGGTTCCGACTCTATTTAAACCTTAACTCGTCGACTTGTACCACGACATTCCTCCATTGCCGGGACTGACCACACGACCGGCCCTTACTTCATCATTATCACGGTCATTATGTGCAGTGTGTATCATAACATATCACCATCATCACCACCTCCGCCACACCCCATCATAAGCTCGCCGCTACATCGTATCTCGCTAGCCATCACCACGTGAGGTAATTTACGGGACGTCTCCACATCCAACTTAATCTTGCCTCCACATCTCCAACACGCAGCTCGGCACGACCTACCTCTCCTACCTGAGACTTGTGGGGAAAAGGGGGAAAAACGAGAAAAATTTTCACCGATAAGTTTCTCTCAGTATAAGATAACGTTTCCTTTACGCTATAAAAAACCGCAAGATGAAAAATTTCTTACTTTATTCCTTGATAAATTGGAGAGGAAGTAATTCTTGTCGGTGGAGGCTCACTGAATGATAACGTTTGCTTTCAGAGGGTCGTGGTGGGTCAGTATGGGGCCGCCAGTGGGTCGCGACAGCCATCACTCCCCTCGGGTACTTTGTCGCCCATCTAGAGACCCTTAATATGTTACTCCGGCCCTTGGCAAAAAAAAAAAAAAAAAAAATATGGAGGATACAAATAACACGTCGGTGAGGCCCTGATAAGAGCTGAGGACAGACACACGTTAATACTGTACAAGTCCGTCTCTTTTCCCTTTGAGGATTAATACTCCAAAATGTCGCTCCTGGAGGGCTGGTGCTACCTTCTGACAGAGTGGCCCAGAGGAAAAAATAAAAAAGAGTAGGTGGAGATAAGAAAGCTACTGAGCGAGGTCATATATTATTCAGGGGCGAGCTTAGCCGGTCATTTCTTGATCGCATTGAGCGGGTGTACGGGGGAAATTGAGCCATTCGTCTCTTGTCGTGGAGGCCGCCCCGTCGAGAGCAAACACCCCATCACACCGGACAAGACGAACGGCGCCGGCACAGCAAGGAGCCCCACCACACGGCTCACTGCCATGCCGGGCAGTGGACAAGACAGCTCGCCACCACACCAGGCAGTGGACAACACAGCTCGCCACCACACCAGGCAGTGGACAACACAGCTCGCCACCATACCAGGCAGTAGGCAAGACAGCTCGCCACCAAACCAGGCAGTGGACAACACAGCTCGCCACCACACCAGCAGTGGCAACAGCGCCAGGCAAGACAGCTCGACGAGGCAGACAGAGTGGCAAGACAGCTCGCCACCACCAGGCAGTGGACAACACAGCTCGCCACCACACCAGGCAGTGGACACAACACAGCTCGCCACCACACCAGGAGTGGACAAGACAGCTCGCCAACACACCAGGCAGTGGACAAGACAGCTCGCCACCACACCAGGCAGAGCAAGACAGCTCGCCACCACAAGGCGAACAGACAGCTCCACCACACCAGGCAGTGGACAAGACAGCTTGCCACACACCAGGCAGTGAGCAAGACAATACGCCAACACACCAGGCAGTGGACAAGACGGCTCACCACACACCAGGCAGTGGACAAGACAGCTCGCACCAGGCATTGAACAAGACAGCTCGCCACATACCAGGCAGTAGCAAGACAATACGCCAACACACCAGGCAGTGGACAAGACAGCGCACCACCACACCACACAGCCGCCACCACACCCAGTAGGCAGGCCACCACACCAGGAGGGACAAGACAGCTCGCCAACACAGGCAGTGACAAGACAACACACCAGGCAGGCAGACAGCGCCACCACACCAGGCATGGACAAGACAGCCACCACACCAGGCTGGACACAGCTCGCCAACACACCAGGCAGTGGACAAGGCTCACCACCACACCAGTGGACAGCTCGCCACCACCCCAGTGGACAACCACCACATACCAGGCAGTAGGCCAATACGCCACACACCACACAGCTCGCCAGCCAACAAGCACGCCCAGGCACCGCACACAGACAGCTCGCCACCACACAGGGTGAACAAGACAGCTCGCCACAACACCAGGCAGTGAACAAGACAGCCACAACACCAGGCAGTGGACAAGACAGCTCGCCACAACACCGGGCAGTGAACAAGACAGCTCGCCACAACACCAGGCAGTGAACAAGACAGCTCGCCACAACACCAGGCAGTGGACAAGACAGCCGCCACAACACCAGGCAGTGAACAAGACAGCCGCCACACACGAGGCAGTGAACAAGACAGCTCGCCACACACCAGGCAGTCGCCACCACACCAGGCAGTGAACAAGACAGCTCGCCACACACAGGGCAGTGAACAAGACAGCCTGCACAACACCAGGCACAGCAGTGGACAAGACAGCTCACCAACACACAGAACAAGACAGCTCGACACGGGCAGTGAACAAGACAGCTCGCCACAACACCAGGCAGTGGACAAGACAAGCCTGCCACAACACCAGGCAGTGAACAAGACAGCCTCCAACACGAGGCAGTGAACAAGACAGCTCGCCACAACACCAGGCAGTGAACAAGACAGCGCCACAACACACAGGCAGTGGACAAGACAGCTCGCCACAACACCAAGACAGGCACAGGCAGTGACACACACACACCAGGCAGTGAACAAGACAGCTCGCCACAACAGGCGACGCAGACCACAAACACAGGCAGAGGCAGCTGCAGTGGACAAGACAGCTCGCCACAACACCGCAGTGGACAGCTCGCCACAACACCAGGCAGTGGACAAGACAGCTCGCCACAACACCAGGCAGTGAACAAGACAGCTCGCCACAACACCAGGCAGTGAACAAGACAGCTCGCCACAACACCAGGCAGTGAACAAGACAGCTCGCCACAACACCAGGCAGTGGACAAGACAGCTCGCCACAACACCAGGCAGTGAACAAGACAGCTCGCCACAACACGAGGCAGTGAACAAGACAGCTCGCCACAACACGAGGCAGTGAACAAGACAGCTCGCCACAACACGAGGCAGTGAACAAGACAGCTCGCCACCACAAACAGGGATGGCTAAGGGATACCCATCACACACAAGGACGGACATGAGGTACCACTACATAAAGGGTGGAGGAGAGGTACCCGTCACACACACAAACGGGTGGAACAGGGGTACCCACCACACTCTGAGGGTGATGGGGCTCTCCATCTCACAGACGAGTGAGGACGGTCCTCAACCACACTGAGGAGAGGGTTAGAAAATGGTGCGAGAGGACGTACCGTACCGTCGCAGGGGGCGGCGGCACATAATCCAATGCCGACTGGAGAAAACAAAATGTCTAAGTCACAGAAGGAGGGCAGTGCGTCCCATTAAGCAGGATAATGGACGAGGAGCATCAACACAAGAGGAGGTACCGGGATATGTGATGACAGACACGGAAGGAGAAGACTTACCAACACATAATGGGAGAACACAGAGCCCTAGCGTAATAAAGAGGGTCACCGGTAAACCCCACCACATGTTGAGCAGATTCGCTCTTTCTAGCACACCAGTAACTCCTCCTTCACATTATATATCACAATGAGAGTACTGTATTCCAACTAGCGAATCGCACCTCAAGACTTAGTTCTAATATGATCTATGGTGGATAAAAGGTTTACATTACCAATAAACATTTATAAATGAAAGGCGAATGCACCGATAACGCCATTTTGCTTAGACCAGAATAAATATAAGTGGTAGGCAAGCAGTTACATGCAAACAACTGCCTGAAATACTTCGATGGCCATTTTACCATGTGATCTCATGCAACATGATACATATGCAGGTTACGAAAGAATATACAATAGGTGTGGGCGTGGTGGACTGACACCTCGCCTCGTCCGTCATGCCTGGGGCGGCACCTGACTGACACCACCATCAAGTGTCTCATATCGTCTATCTCACGCGTGCCACATGACCCGTCCTCCTCGACACACACATACACACTATCAGAACAAATTATATATACAACACCACATTGAATATTACAGGCATGGAAACACGGTGTATAATTAAAAAAACAAAAGAAACAAGGCCATTATCCTTCGTATTAATGTTACAGGTGTCTGGGTTGACAAGCTCGGGTGGGGGGCCAAGAGTCACGCCCGGCTCCTGTACACAATGCCACCTCCTCACGAGTCTGTAATAAGTCTGGTCTTATGGCTACCGAAACTTTTCGGCCACTATAATTAAATGCCTCTGACCAGTAAATACGGGGCACCGACACCAAAATCGTCGGCAAACATTACATATAATCTTCACAAGAGTTAACAGCTTTTTATCATAAGTATAACCATATGTAGGTACAGTAGTCACATCGCTTTTTTTTGTAATAATAGTCTTACTTCACCTATCTAATCACTTCTAATTATCCATCAACACTTGAGAATATAAATGTAATCTACGAAGTTGTCTGATAAAAAAAAACCGTAGATAGCTCCCCCAGTGAGGTAAAATGCGATGATTGTGTTGTAGACTCAGCCCTTAACAACCAGTTTGCTACCTTACCATAGTCCAGTATGTCCAGTGGGTAAAAGACGGTTCTCCTACCCCCGCCCTCCCTCCCCTTGCCTTACGTCAAACTTACTCACAGGATCTCAAAGACACCTACACGTTATCACGACCTATCTCGGTACTGTCGCTTTATCAGCCACTGTATTGAGGGTACTCGAGTATTATAGGGAACAAAAATGTGAGCAACTCCACACTGAAAGGCGTCATCCTTCTACCTGTTGTGGGTTATGAAGAGGTTCCTTTGATGCCTGTGTACAAGGGAAAGTAAAATAACTCGTTTTTTTCATGAAGCAATCCGAAGCTCATTGAAGGAGCTCCCACACATCGGGTATAAACAGGAGACACACATTGTCGTCACTCGGCTCTCACCGGCCACACCTGTGCACCTCCCAGCCCTATCAGCAAGACCTCGGAAATGATCACCGTCACAAATTTACCCCACAGTGAGTAACATCTCTCTCTCTCTCTCTCTCACACACACACACACACACACACACACACACACACACATTCAACCTCCCCAATGCACACCAACACATATTTAAGTGCAAACATTAAAAAAGTGAGCATATGTAAACAAGTACACGAACCCACATACCTGTACACACCTACACCTACGAATATATAGATCTAAACCCATACCAACACACGCATACATATTCACCCCCCACACACACAGGTTACTTGGGACACCCACGTCAGAGCTGAGGATAATCTACAACGCCTTTATTCTCCCCAAATTAACGTATGTTTCACCAGCCTGGTCATCTCTCAACTCTGCCCAACAATGCCAGCTAGAGAAGGTACAGAAAAGGGCCTGCAGAATCATGCTCGGTGCAGACTACTCTGGCTACAGCAACGCTCTCTCCACCCTGGAAATGTCATCCCTCAGTGACCTCCACCACCACGCACTAGCAAGGTTTGGCAGTGGACTACTGCACCATCCTCGTCATCGCCACCTCCTGCCACCGGCAGTCCCCCGCCCACCTAGCGAAGTCCGTCACTACAACAAAATTCCGCCCATAAGAGCCCGGACTGATAGATATAAGAATAGCACCATCCCATCTATTGTTAAAATAATAAACAACTCCTGATATATGTACTGTACAGCCCTGTAAATGTATTGAACGCATATCATTATGTCTAAATCACAAAAGTTTGTATATTTTCAGCCACCGGCTGCAACTCTATTAATAAACCGTTTATTATTATTATTATTACTACCCCCCCCCCACACGTCCGAGATTCTCTACTATCAGGTACTGGTTGCTCCACCATCAACACAGACGGTTCATCGCGTGGGACTTTGATGACACGACAGATGATTACAATAACATTCCTTCAAACGTCGTCACTGTTCTTATGCTAACTTATATGTGTACATCATTGTTCCAGTGTCAGTTTCCAGGTGTGCACCAACGTTAAATCTTGTATTCACCACCGTTCAGTCACCATGTGTGCACCACTGTTTAGTCACCATGTGTGCACCACCGTTCAGTTACCATGTGTACACCACCATCTAGTCATCATTTATGGACCACCATTCAGTCACCATGTGTGCACCACCATTCAGTCACCATGTGTGCACCAACCGTTCTATTGCCAGTCAAAAAAAAAATAAAAAAAAATTCTAGGCCAAACTCAAACAGTAAAATAAAACAAATTAATAATATCAACAATAAACTGGTAAAAAATAAAAGAAAAAAAAGACTCAGCATCACAAGATAATCACCAACGTCACCTTTCATGTAAACAATAGCACTTTAATTTTTACCACACCTGGACACAAAAAAGTAACACACAATATCCAGCTTCCGTCTTTTTATTTTTATTTTTTTTTGACGTATCAACATTTTCAACTTTCATTCTTTGATGATAAAACGACAATGTATATATATAATTTTTTTAATATATATTATACGTGTGGGGACAAAATTTTTACTTGAACTGTGGGAATTATGCTATAGTTTAAGGAGTACTATGTAATTCTAACGACTGATGTGTATGTCGAAAATGTTTTAACTTTGTACTTAATATGTAGTCCTTCATTTCCTTTTTTTTAATTAGCAGAGAGATGTACATAATATTAACAACACACACACACACACACACACACACACACACACACACACACACACACACACAACAATGACTCCTCTAGATCTTTTCACCAACCACAGAGTATACAGTGATTTATCCATATAATAAACTGATTAAGATGAAGTTAAATAAATCAGGGTTACAGAACAGCACATCATACACAACAAGATTGGTTAGGTTAGGTCCTGAGCATTACAGGAACACATACCAAAATAACGCAACAAGCTAATTAATTAGATAACTAACCAGCAGTACAGTATGGTGAGTGTAACAAGACCGTCCTACTTACCATGCCGTTATCGGGAGCATACCCAGGCGAGTACACGGCCTTATCTGAAACACATACACAAAGTATTATCAACATGTTGTTAAGTGAAGCCCTGCAAACACAGCACAAACACCTCTTAATAAAGGAAGTAAACCAAAGTGTGAAATTTGTCTCGGAACAGTTTTATGAGTCTTACATAAAGTAAATCAATCACCAGTATATATATTATATTCTATACATCTCTACAAGCCGTATCGTGACACTGAACATAACTATACCATCACCTACTCCACACTTATATAATACATAACCAGATATAAAAACATTTACTACTCGACGTAAGTATATAAATAAATTGATCAGACAAGCTATACGTCGCGCTCCCAAAGCATTTAGGTATATCAACAGCTCCAAGACGTGAACATCGAGGTGAGAATGAACACCTCATCTCGTTAACCAATCACAGGATACAAAAAAAAATACCCTTAACTGGGACATTATAAAACAGTATACAAAATATTTAAAAATTAATAGCAGAGAAAAATATATATGTGCTGATGCCATATAACAGAACAGAGACACTAGGAACATTACTTTAATACGGGTAGTTACTGATCTTAACATGTATCATAACAAGAGGTCAGAGGGTAGGGTAAGGAGGAGTGGAAAGTGAGGGAGGGAAGGAGCCAGGAGGGAGGAAATGGTGAGGGAGGAAAGGAGGGAAAGAGAGCCAGGTGGGGGTGGTATTTGTGAGGGAGGAAAGGGGGGGATAAGGGTATTTAGGGAGGGAGAGAAGGTGAGGGGGAGAGAGATAGCGCGAGCCTGGAGGGGAAGGGGTAAGAGTAACCAGGGAGGGAGAGAACCAAGAAGAAGAAAGGGTAGCAGGAGAGGGAGAGTGAGAGCCAGGGATGAGGAGTAATAGTAAGAGAGGGAGGGCGTAAGAGTAACCAAGCAGCATGTGGCGAGGTGACCCCCCCCCCACCATTATAGGCCTAAGCCACTGTACACGTCCACAATATAAAATCGAGTTAACATTTCATGAGCGGCGGCATCTCGTAAATCTTGATCCATTTATAAATACTTTATCTGGTCTAACACTGCGGCCGACATTAATCTTCGTTACATTCAATATAAAAAATGATATATATTTTTATAACATACAAAACAATGTATTTATATATACTGTATATATATATAAGAACAATTATACTGTACTGTATCTGACCAAACACTGCGCCCAACCTCTTTCAAGATGCATAAAAAAAAATAAACGTTGAGAGTGATTCTTTTTTTTTTAATGTTAAACAAATTAGAACTGAGTGTCATGAATGGATGCAAATTGATATCAGTACTGTAACTAGAGTCAGAGGTCAGCCAATACCCTCCCCCCTCACTTCATCACCACAATAGGTATCAGAATTAAATGATATATGGAGTTAATAAGATCTCAAGATTCAAGACTAAAATATTCCAGTCGTGAAAGAATGTGTATCGTAACTTAGCAACATCCGGTAAATGAAAGTGACATTTTTGACGTGGTTTCTGCAACGTCATGTAAGTAAACTCCTGCTTTCTGTGTTGAATACCGAGCATGACTGATGGGAAATGATCACGTCTGATGCCTTTAAAACGACTCCCTGACACTTGAAGGTAATGTTAATTTTGAAGCATCAACTGCCTTGTCATCACTTCTTGCCCGTGACAATATCCTGTTGGGTAATGTTGTACTCTGAGTTGTCCTCATACAAAATTAGTGTTACCAGATTAATATTCTTACAAACGGCAAAAACATTTTAAAAGTTTTTACTGTAGTCTATCTATAAATACACAAAAGCACATGGGATCTTTATTCGCCAACTCACCCATGATTCTACCTTTGTCACTAGCACAAAACAACACACCTGACCAACACTCACGATAACATGATTTTATTTACCTAAATTACCAAGTGATATTCAGAAATATCATAATGGTGTACTAAGTTTCTGATAAGCTACACCGATTAACGACTTTTGTTTGTAAATTCATACGAGTATTGGGGAACTGTACAATATTCTATTGAACTGATAAGTATCTATGACATTAAATTATTACTAAAAGTCAGGGGTCAATTATTGTTGAACTAATACAGATTTCCATTTCTCAGAGTTCCCCTTCTCCTCTTCTGACCATTTTCTACAGGAGAGACTGAAAGTAATTAATTTTAAAACCCGATGGACGACTTCAGTACTAGAACTTCACTTTCACTCTTCCATACCGGCTTCGATTACCGTGTTCGTTAAATGTAAATAGCGTTTGGACTAGAAGGAGAGTAAGTGGGAAGAACTGGAAGACTAAGTAATACTAAAGAAAACTGAAAAAGAAAATGAGTTGCAAATAATGTAGAATTAATATGAAGATGAGTACGATACTAGTGATGAGGAGGAGGGATAGGAGGCGGAGATCTTCAAAAGACACACAATAGAACCCTTTGGCACCGTCCAGGACAAAGTCTCCCTCATAACAAAAGATTTTATGAAGCAAGAATCTACATACAAACACATCCAAGCAAACCTGCGCAATTATATTCATCGACGTCCACTAATTTCCCTAATTGTGTTAAAAGACCTTGTTTACGACGTGCATGGGTGTAATAGACGTAAACACACACAGTGACAAATATACAGACGGATGTGAGTAAACAACATTGTATTCATATCAATATGTTCCTGAGAGAGAGAGAGAGAGAGAGAGAGAGAGAGAGAGACCATACCTTTAACAAATCCGCTAAAATTCCATTACCCTTACCAGAAAGAAAGAAAAATCGATAATAACAGTACCGTAACCCCCCCCCCCACGAGTAGACAAGAGTGTAAAAGCAGTGTAGTTATGCGGGTAATTACAACAATATTAATATCAGTCATTAAGCCATTATAGCGGGCCATTTTTAGTAAGCGAATAACGTCACCGAGGATATATGACCTTATTCATCATATCATTATCACGTCCTCAGTTGCCTTGTGCCGGGGCGATATATGAACCTTCTTTATTAGACTTACATGCATGAGACACCTCGTCAGAAAGCGATATGTACCGTTTCATTATGACGCTCTCACCACCCGTTTTGTGACCCCCAGGGAGAAGGGAGAAAGAGGAGTACTGTAGTTATCTCTGTGTGTAATAATAATAATGATGATGAACAGGGTGTATGAGAGAGAGAGAGAGAGAGAGAGAGAGAGAGAGAGAGAGAGAGAGAGAGAGAGAGGATCTAACTTATTTTTCAAGCCCAGTAGGTTAAATATATCTTCGGTCAGGTATCTTAGTTTTTCTAAATTCAACATATAAACCAGACATACCTATCACGAGCTGAATTATAAAACATTTTTATTCATTCATTTGATAGCTACATTATCAAAAAAGATGATGATACATTAACGATATATTTTTTGGCAAACTTCAATAAGAAAAATAAATAATTAAGTACTCTAGATTGATGGAAATTTGCTTCCACTGGCCTTACTGTCGCATCCAAAGTCTATTATACCAAGTCAACCCACTTCGAGTCGAAAATTCGTCCTCCACCGTACATGACGTCATCTGGTCGGCAGCCCGGGGTGGGAGGCTCAGTTACCAGCTGGTCGTTGTAGTGCAAAGGTCTATGACAATGCCTGATAAATTCTCCGTATGTGGATGCATATCAAAGCAGAGGATGGCTACTACTACTAATAATATTTTTTTAATAATAATAATAGGAATACAAAACATAATGATTACATGAGAAGTTCAAGTGGCTGACTGAACGATAGTGTGCTAGGGGATGAGAAAATCAGGATAGATAGCAAGAATATCCACCTCGGCCGACGACGTCACATTATAAGCTCCGCCCATGCACGTGGGTAGACTTGGTTCATTTTGACTTTGGTCTAAATAAATGAACCATAGATTCAGCATCCAATACAACGTCGACCCTGTAAGTTTATTTACTTCTCGAGTAGTTATTCTGAATATTGGCTTTTATTACAGAAAAGTTCAATAAGGTATTAACTCATACTAAGTTAAATTATTTTATATTGTAGTTTCAAGCAGGTTTTTATTTATACCAAGAACAATCAGGATTTTATATACTGTATACTGAACCAAGTTCAATTAGGTTTTTATTTATGCCAAGCCAAATCAGGTTCTTATGTATACTATCAAGTTCATTTACGCTTTTTTATAACAAGTTCAATCAAGTTTTTATCTATACCAAGCTCAATCATAACAAGTCTGGTAGCGATGCTGCCGAGACCAAAACACATGGAACATTTATGGGGGTAACCAGTACAGGACTTTCCAAACCCTTGCCTTGACGCATGAATATTATGATCTTGACCTATAACCTAAGATGACCTTAAACACCAACCTTTCTATGATACCCAATTAAAAATTCCAAAACGTAATAATTTTGAGTATCAAGCGACTAGAATTCTGACCTCAACTTGAAAGTTACGGTCCTGGAATTTACTGTAGCCCAACCGACGCCGCTGTAGCCTTTGTATGACAAACACTGGATTTCTTGGATATAACACCTAGATATTTTTCAGAACAATTGTTCAGAATCTTCATACAAAGGTAAATTTATTTGAGAAGTTCACAAAAAAACGCCCAACCTGACGCAGCAACACAAACATCGCAACGCCTAGACGCTAGACCGAACGGTTTCAACAAGTAAAAATAAATACGATTACTGTACACTGCCAGCAATGAACAGATCACTTCACGCTACAAGTTCATGAATTATAAATGAGTTAATCCGAGGCATAGGACAGCAATGACTGGCTCTTAATAACCTGAAGCTGTGTACGAGTATGTCCTGACATATTCCCCCTCATTGGTGAATATACCTGTACACAAGTTGTGAATATACACAAGTTTATATGTATATATATATCGTAAGTGAACATTAACCTTCACAAGGCGACACCGTCGGCTGCCAGCTGTTGTAACATAAAAGCCATATCATTAAAAGACTTCACTGGTTGGTGAACGTCTCCACCACAACACGTATATTATTCAATTAATACGCGAGGATTGTCATGGTTGCCGTCAAGCCAAGAAAATAAAAGGTATAAACGACAAGACTAAATACTCCGTTCTCGCCATCATAGCATCTGCTTTCACGTTACAGTCTGTCCAGTGTTGTGTACTGTATAATAATTGGGGGAGCTGGGAGGGACCTTCCAGGCATTTCCTGGGGTGGAGGGGTTACTGTATATACCGTATATTTATTAACTTCTTAATTATAAAGACATGTGATTTCAATATTTCATAGTATATCTTTAATTACTAACAACTATCACTTACGAGATATAGCTAGAACACTGATTTTTTACAAGTATGAGAAGTCTAGTAAGGAATTTGCATTCCGGAAATGCCTTGAAATATAATCAGACATCTCCCTCCTCCAGGGCGAGACACAGCCTTGTTTGGTTACTGCCTCCTGAATCTCTGCAGCTTTTGAACGACTTCGTGTTGAATTTACCCAGCAGTATATACACTCCAAACACACTGTGTAGTCTAGCCACTCACTTAGTAAGGGTCCTTGGTATTACTGATGATGACGATGACATCAAACATAACCACAAAATTCGCCACGTAAACCAAACTATTATTGCGCTAACACGAGATCTATTTACACAAGAAAATCCGACACAAAGTGTTTTGTAATAAATGCTTGTCATTTTGTCAATATTGCTTGTCATTAACCATCTCTTCTGTAAGGGCAAATGCATTTTAGCGCCTCAGGTGACACCAACAAATACTAACTGACGTCTCCATAGTGATAAACTGTTTATTATTGGCTCATCGTAATAAGAAAGTGGCTCAGATCACGAGGGTTAAACATCTCGAGTTAAAATGGATGAAAGACTAACATTTTCAGGGATGCTTTATATGCTAGCAAGTTTTAGGGAGCTTTGAGTAATGGTAGACAGTGCAAGTTTAAAACACATTTGAATGATTGGAACTAATGTTTGTTTGTTTATATTTCTTTATTATCAGTATACACACAAACCCGAGTTTGCTTAATGGAAAATACTTGTGGAATACAACGTCGAAAATATTATTTCACTATGTACAATTAAAAATCAGCATAGCCTACTGCTGGCAAGGTACAGTCGACCAGTTTTTACCTTGGTACTGTACTAAGAAACAGATCACTTCCTCACTTATCTATACACTACGTACAATGTTTTATATCGCAACATATATTTCAAACCCGGGTTCACCATGACCTCCTTGTACTACCAGGAGCCCGCCTCCAACACCCGGCCGGATAATCGGACCCGCGACATGTTGAGAAATCCTCCAACTCCTTCCCTCTCATAAAAGCCAGCGAAAGATCAATTAATCAAAGCACAATCAGTGAAACACAAAATCCAGACCCATTTCGATTTGAGCAGCGCGCGTAAAGAGTGATAAATCTCCCCTGGCAATTTTAAAGCGTATAATGAATGAAATGTCAAACTGTTCCGCCACGTTCGACTTGTTAAATTAAAATGGCGGCCATCATTTGTCAAGCTGGCCCGACTTGGTGGAGCTTTTTACTCGTATTTCTCACTCTAATCGTCCCGACAGCCGAGGTTAGGATACTGGCGGCGCCTCACACATATTACAAACACCATCACTAACTCTCACCAAAAGTTTCATAAAGCACACTCGTTCATCATCTAGGTGACCACTTTTGTTCTTATTCGTTCACTTAACTTTCAATGAATATTAAATAAATATTAAAACAAAAAATGTATTTGTCAGGGAGTGGGAATGACGCCGGATCACCATCGACCAACGATCGACACACTCGTCGCCGACCCATTCTGAACTGCTGTGACTGCTGTCCCCTACACACGATAACCACCGTATGACATCCATTCTCCTCGGTCCTACATTATTAACTTTGTACATCCGTAGTTTAAGTAGCGATGGGTTTATTTCTTATGTAAAAACTAACCTTCAGCACTTAAACATGGAAATAAAAGTTGACAAGTTTCAGAGACGCCACAATCTACTAATAAGTGAAGGATCAAGGGAACACGGACACAGCTACTGAGGCCAGCGTTCACAAGGGTATAACGTGGGAGCTGTGCAATATTTAAATTTAATGCTCCAATGTAAACCAACCATTTTAAACGTATCTAATATATTACATGGCCACATATTCTATTCCTGTGCAAACGTTGTGTTTACATTCTTATTTGTAAAGTCCCCAAAATATAATACAAAAAGTCCGTATCTGTTGACAATTAGCACTTGGTAATATTAAATTTACAATTCATCTTTCCACAAGTGCATTAATAAACAGCAATAACTATAGTGGGTATAACTTTGCCTTATACACGACACATTTATGGTTTGGTGTACTGTACTACTCTATAACACACTGCTAATGTACTCAAATTTTAGTTCTTATCATCGCAAAAGGAATGTAACCTGACAAAATGGTTACTCCTGATTACCTTCAATTACCGCTACAAAGGGAAAAACGTTTCACTCAAGGCACGTAAATCTAACATTGTCTAGCAGCTGTGAAGAACCCAACTACTACTGCCACATTACCCGGGTCCGCCTGCTCTATACTTTCCACTCATCATAATGAAATATTCACACTGTCATATGCATGGATTGATGTCTGTCTGTGTGCCAACCTTTACGCCCCAACGCCCCCAGCTACCACGAAGTTAGAGAACTCTAAGGTGAAGATGATGGATGTAAATAACAGCAGGTGGCTCAGTTTACGTCGAAAATCCTCCCGTGATACAGAGAGCGAACGACAAGCTTGCTGCTGAATGCTGTTACAACTGATGAGTGAATGAAAGACTAGAACATTCTCTATATTAACTGTGGATACTGTGGATAACTGCATCGCCCGGGAAGTACGAGGCTATCCGACAGGGCTCTAAACGTGGCGTAAATGGATCCGTTATGTTAGTCCACTATCACTACAGGATCACCCACTGACGATGCAGTATCGCTTCAACTGTGTGGTAACCTTTGTAAATACCTGTATCCAAAAAAAATCCGGTACCTTAACATGACTTACATGATTCAGCTGGGATTTTATTATCAAATTCGTTATTAGTTTCATTGATCGGTAAACGCCGAAGTCAGAAATATTTGTGCTGCCAATCAATTAACATCATTACTTGTAGTTTATCGCTTCAGGAATACATTATAAGAAAAAAGGTGTAAATGTCACCATCGCCCTTGTTTTCCACTACTGTATAACAAATATTCAATATTGAAAAAAAACTACTGTACAGTACTAAGTTCACAAACTTCCTTTTTCATAAGTTTTATTGCAGGACGATAGAGAAAAATGCTGCAAGGCAAGAGGTTCTGGGAGTCCTTCTCCAGCAAGTGTGTTAAAGAACACACATTTAGCTATTGAAATTGAAATGTTACGAGACAGGAAAACTCCCATTCTTTAACTAGATGGAAATTTATTTATTTGTTTATTGTTAAGCATAAATACTTGTCATGGTATTCTTTTAATTCAAAGGGAGAGAAATTCTTAACCGGAAAAAACGATGTATGCAATCCATCCATTAGTCTCTCACAAAATATGATATTACTGATAAGGAACATATTATATTATCTAATTCTCGGCCACCAACCAACATTGCTATCATATTCAAAGAACATGACCCCCCCCCACCCATATTCAAAGAACATGACCCCCCCCCACCCATATTCAAAGAACATGACCCCACCCCCCCTTTCACCCTCTGAGACATATTTCAGTGGTGGCGTGTCTGTCTTGAGTTTTATTCATGTATCCAACACTGTGATTTAGGAGGAGATAAATTAAGATGCATAACTGATTGGTACTCCACGAAATTTATTAAGAGACAGGAGTGCATGCCAAGATTCACTAAACAAACGCTTAGGCAAGGGACAAAAGAACCAAGAGAGCAGCTGAAGCATTACACATCCAAATAAAGCACTAGGCAAGCCTTACGTAAGGGACTAAAGCACTAAGCAAGCAACTAAAGTACTAAGCAAGCAACTGAAGCACTGGGCAAGTAACTGAAGCACTAAGCAAGCAACTAAAGCACTGAGCAAGCGACTCAAGAGTATGCCAGAACTGTTCAGAATGTCAAGACCTGAATTCCTTCTAATCAAGGCTTAATAAATGTATATTGCCATTGGTTAAGATGCACTTGTTCGTATGTGCTCAACAGCAAATTATGATATTACTGTCACAATTTACGAGCATCCTTTGCGTTGTTTTCCAGTTATCTATTAACGTTTATCTATTTTTTCTTTTCATTTTTCTGCTTTCTTTGGTGTACACTACAGGGACCTTGGAGCAAACATACACAGTACTATCAATTATCCCTTTGGGCACGCCCAGCCTTAACACTCATCTACCTGTATATGTAAAATTAACAGCAAATAGTGATAGCTATTTATAATAAAACAAATACTGTATATAATAATAATTAGACTAATAACACCAGTATGCAATGAACTGAAGTACTCAGCATGGTACTCAAACACTATGCAATGAACTGAAGTACAAGGTAAGGTACTTAGCACTAGGTATTGGACAGAAGTACTTAGCAAAGTACTCAAGCACTAGGTAATGGATGTAGTACTAAGCAATGTACAGTACTCAAGTACTAGATCATGGATGAAGTACTAAGCAGAGTACTCATGTACTACTGGTAATGGATGGTGTACTAAGCAAGGTACTCAAGTACTAGATAATGGATGGAGTACTAAGCAAGGTACTCAAGTACTAGATAATGGATGGAGTACTGAGCAAGGTACTCAAGCACTTGGTAATGGATGGAGTACTAAGCAAGGTACCCAAGTACAAAGTAATAGATGAAGTACTAGGTAATAGATGACGTACTAGGTAATAGATGGAGTACTAAGCAAGGTACTCAACCACTAAGTAATAAATGTAGTACTAAGCAAGGTACTCAAGTACTAGGTAATAGATGGAGTACTAAGCAAGGTACTCAAGCACTAGGTAATGGATGGAGTACTGAGCAAGGCACTCAAGTACTAGGTAATAGATGAAGTACAGTACTAGGTAATAGATGAAGTACTAGGTAATAGATGAAGTACAGTACTAGGTAATAGATGAAGTACTAGGTAATAGATGGAGTAATAAGCAGGGCACTCAAGCACTTGATAATGGATGACGTACTAAGCAAGGTACTCAAGTACTAGGTAATGGATGGTGTACTGAGCAAGGTACTCAATCACTAGGAGGGGACTTGAACACCCAAGGAATAACCTCAGGTATTCAATATACAGTACTGTATTTTGTATCAAACACACTTTTCACGGATCCAGTGAGACTGCAGTATGTAAGACCCCAGACTGAATCAATATGAACAATTATAGTAATGTACAAGTAAATGTGTTTAGCCAACAGAACTATCAGCACTATCTCATCTTACAAACACAACAGTAAGATATGCACAAAATGGTTACAAGTTCAAGAGAGTAGTAAGTTGCTCAATGGCTCACGTCACAAATGTGTGAATATCTACTCAGTAATTCTCATTAATAGTTGGAAAATACTTAATCTTATTTATCCGATGTTTATTAAATACAGTACAGCATGTTATTTTATTGACCATCACTCGAATGGGATTATGAGTGTTATCTAACTCCATTCAAATCAAGAATTCTGTATACAGTACTGTACCAGATTCGAGTACAGTATACAGTACTGTATCTATCATAACTTCATTGTCATAAATATTAATTTTAAGATTCTTCCTATTTCAACTGGTCATATTTAAATGAAAGAATCCTGAATCTTTTTCTCTTTTTTTTCAGAGAAATTCCAAAAATCCTCTTCTTCAAGTTAATGTATTTCTCGAAATAAACTGGTAAATGGTCTTGAGAAACGTGTCATGGAGACATGTACACTTGCTACAGAAAGTTACTGCCAGGTGGGGTCCTATGACTGTCAAAATGAACACTGTGGCTCCTGTTGTCTCGGTAGGATTGTCAAAATCATTCATCTGTTGTCATATTGTGTAGCAAAAATTTTGCAGACACTTTTTGTTGCATGTGTACACGTACAATACTGTACATGCTTAAATAATGAATCTCTCAAAGATGCATCCTTCAACCATTTAGCATCAGACAGGAATATACAAAAGAGCGGGGAAAATCAACAAATTTGGATAAATACCCATCGGCAGAACAAACCAATCCAAGATCTCCTTGTGAGTTACTGTTATGCAGTAAAATTTTAAAAAGCCTTCCATCACATATGAGATAATTCACATCAACATGGGAAGAACTAATCATTTTATCGGTGCAGTATTGCAAAGTGACAAGAATTGGGTTTCTAAATGATTGTTTTTTTCAAAAGTGAAAGCTTTGGACAGACTTTCTTAACATACTGTACATCAATAACATTGATCTTACAAGAAAGAGGAGACTCTAGCCAAACAAGAATCCATCTGTCAACTCATGGGTGATGAATTGCCAAATTGATTCACAAATAACAAATGACTAAATTTAAACTAGAGAAGAGTAATGCATTTTGTGTTCTGAGAGACTTTTGACCATGATAACCATTGTTTCTAAAAGGGAGAGAAGATTCTTTGACAAAAGGAGAAGACTACACAAAAGTGTATTGTCTTTTTGAGTCTCATCCACTAACTTTTTATTGAATCTGTTCTACTTCAGTAAAGTCAAAAAGCATATTCCAGAGAGACTAAACATCTTGTAGTAATAAGCACACTGACTATTAACAGACAAAATTTTTTGAAGTGCATCATCCTGATCCAAAAAGTCAAGATTTTACCTGGTTTAAATCTCCAGAAGGAAACCAGTCATTACCAGTAACAATATCTCAAGGATTACCCTCTGAAGACACTACAATACAGTACAGTATTACTTATTAAATACTTGACAAGGAGACACCACCTAAGGTGGGGAACACGTGTCAAGTAAATGGAAAATATCACAATGATTTGTGTTGTTAAAAACAAGGGCACATTTAGAAAGTAGACAAATAGTACATAATTATTAAGAAGACCTGGTACTGATTTATCCAAAGGTCATTTCATAAGGCCTGGAAGAATTATAGGGCATACAGTATTAACAAATGCAATACCAAATTACTGTACAGTAATATCTTAAAATAATCTTAAAATACTAACAGGATCAATTATTAAAGCAGAAAACAAATGATAAATTAGTGTTTACTGAATGTGCAACAACTGTGAAAGGTGGTGAATATTACAAGAGATGCAGTGGAGTATGTAGATGGCAGACTGCAGAATGTTGCTGAAGAAGTGTTCTAAATGTGCAGGCAATCATATGCCCGCAACAATGCTGGAGAAACTCAAAATTGGGAATATGTCCCTAGACTGCATCAATGAGTTCTGTTACATAAGGGTGTTGAGGCCTGCTCAGTTGCAGGAGTCAGAAGTGGCAAGAGGAAGTTTAGGGAGCTGCTAACTTTATTGAAAGCAAGAGGACCATCCCTCCGCGTGTAAGAAAGAATGTATATAACTGGTGTGAGAAGTGTTAAGTTGTATGGCAGTGAAAAAATGAGGGGAAAATATCTAGTACCCTCTAACTGTTGGTCAAAAGTTTGAAGTCTGAAATTACAGATATTTTCATGCTCCAAAAATTTTATGACGCTACCATTTTTTTTTAAATTAATTGAAAAACAAAAGTTCCAGCACAAGTGTCTGGTTGTGCACTGTAAACCTTTTAAGGTGGCAGCATCTTACTGTTGCTAACATAAAACTTGTATTACATACATTGCATCCAATATAGTAGCATATTCAAAGCTCACCATTAATTAGCAAGCATGGCAATTTCATTTTAACTGCAGCTAGGTTTTAGTAGTTGATATTGGTGATCCTACCTAGTTCTACCTAAACATTCATAACCAGTAATTTAGATACTGTACGTACAAGGCAATTTGTCAGTGCGGTTACCGATACATGACATCACGCACTACCAAACCATGGAAAACTGCATGTTGAAGCAACTGTGGCTATTCAAATGCAGAATCAGTAGATTTGGTCTGATTGACCTTCAAATGTCTTCATGTCAACTGTAAACTCCAAATTGCTAAAGTATATGAGGCATCTTTATTTACTTAGATCTTTTCAGCTCCTGCATATTTTTCTGAACTGAGTCTGTGAATAACCACCAGATCTGGTTCAACCTCAGACTCAATGTTAACTGACCTCTTCAATTTCTTCTATGACCACAGCAATACCCTCACTGTCAGAAGTATCAAAAGTGTTCAATGATATCATCCATTATTTCTGATAGTGTTGGTTACTTCTTTACACTCTGCATGCTAGCTATTTACTTTTTTAAGAAGAAATACAGAAGTTCATAGTTTTCTCAACAATAATTTTTAAAATATTATACGTACGTACTCTTAATTCGAATAAAGAGCCCTTGACACTACAGGCAACATTAAGAAATACTTTACTCGGGTACGTGTAAGGTTGGCTGTAACCTAACTGTTGAATCCCAATTCACCGATAATGTTCTTGAAAAGGAAATTCAACAGCAGAAATCCCATAAGATTAAAATGAATTATGTTTTCTATTTTGATTGATACCCATTGGGGTATAAGTTGGCCTTTCTCGCGTTGATGTAATGGCAAACAACATATCGCAAGATTGCATAAATGTGAAAATGTATGGTTTTCTCACAACTGGAGTCTACATGTTGGACCTACAGTATCCATAACAAATTTACAATATGGCTACTTAGTTATGGCTTAAAAAGGCTTGTTTGGGAATCTATCCACCATTTTTTTTGCGGGGGGGGTTAGCCCACCCAGGCACAGGTCACTGACCCACATCAGGGCCTGGGGGCCACATATATAATAATAATGAATAAAAAATAATAAAGAAAAAAAAAATAATAATAATAATAACAATAATAATAATAATAATAATAATAATAAAAATTATAATAATAATAATAATAATAATAATAATAATAATAATAATAATAATAATAATAATAATAACCATTTACAAATACAAAAATGAAAAATATATCAAGATTGAGAAACGATATACAATACCGGTATGTATGTTGTGTTGTCAAAATAAGAGAAACAATTGAAACCCTGCAATTGTGCGTAAATGAGGCAGAAAGTCAGATCAGCAACCTGGGACTTGGTCAAAATTTTTGTGATGCCATATGGCAGCAGGGTCTACCATTAGACAATACATTATGGTTCCAATATCTTCCCAGGCAGTAGTACCTCCCTGTTTGATAGCTGCCTACCACCTCAGCACTGTGTCTGAGAAATTAGAGCGCCAAGTTCCAAGTGACTGACATACGAATAAAATTTTGTAACGAAACCTTTTCACAAATTGGGGACTTCTTGTATATGCCTATGGGTTCCTAGAGTACCTAGGTATATCAGATTTCTAAAATTATTGACTTTCCAAAAGCTTCTTCATCCCAAGAAGTTTGGATTCCTGATATTCAAGTGAACTGAATATGAATCAGAGAGGACTTGACTGTTTAAAGTTTCAGCAACATACCAGTATTTAATGACAACTTCAAAAGTGTAGTGTTTGTGGCATAGAACACTTCTCTGGAAATTCTCAGCAAGATCCATGATCATTAACACAGGTAATTGCTGACTTATTGCTCACAATAAATATAAAATTCCTCCCACTACAGTATACTGTTTGTGTTCAAGGAAGAGGAACCAAAACTGTCTCTTTCTCAGAGTTAATGTTGAGTCTGTGAATTGGAAAATATTTTTATCTTCATTTCATTTGGTTGAGGAATGAAATGCCTAAATAAATATCTGAGACATCTATCCATACCTTTAAAAAATTACAGTGCCATGATATCCTTGATATTTTGAAGATGGCCTCCCTTTTATTCATTCGCCTTTTTAATTAAGGACAGTGATTGTGGAAAGGGTATCACTGAATTCCTATATTGTATCTAGTTTATCAGAATCTGGTTAAAACCTAAAAACAATAGTACTGTACTGTACAGTACCACCAATTTCAAGAAAAGAAAACCTAGCTGTACTGTATGTAAGGTAGTCCAACTTAAAAAAACTAGCATTCATGAGAGGAAAGTCAACCAACTGTTCTGTTGTATTCCACTGCATATCTAGCCACTTAAAATCATAACTGGGTACAATCCTATCCCATCGGGAATACAAATATTATTAACATATTATCATATACAGTATTAAGAATCAACCAGTCATCAAAATGTCTGATGCAAATTATTTATTTTTACATATCAATCCAGATGCATTTCTGATAGTTTTGTCACGACCTTTAGAGTTATTTTTTTACCCAAAATGAGGGATCTTGAAATGGAAATAATGTAGTACAGGGGAATTGCATTTCAGATCTAAACAAAAGGTTTATAACTTCCCACAAAGGTATGTGCCATGATCATCCTTCAATTCAGTGGACTCGTACCTGTACCACATTCCCACTCCGAGGCTCAGCCTCACTTGCATAAACTGTAGTCACTTTTAAACTAACAGAAACAAACACAATCAACCATAAGGTCAAGAATTAATCTGATACCATATGCCTTAGGAACACACTATAAAAAACTAGAAACTCACTATCCTCACTTCTAACTACTGTACTATACCTGCTTATCTAATATTTCAGTCATAAAAGTTCCAAAGAACTTTAAATTTCTCTGTTCAGGAACCTTCTTTGGGGAAAGTCTCATCTTCCACTTTAATCCTTTCTTAACTATCTGAGAAGAGGAATCACTGCACCAAAATCTTTGATATTGGAAGAGCTTACCCCAAACAGGGGAATCCAGCTTGAGACCTTTGTTCACTTTTTGTAGCATCATTTTCTTTCATCCCTCCTTCAAACTAACATATGGAGAAGCGAGAGATCAGTCAAATTCTCTACTGAGAATAAATCACAATCAGTGAAAATTGGTCCCATAGGCATGACTGCCCATTAAACTCTGGAGAAATGCTATAAGCCATTATGGGTGTAGATTTACTAGACAAATCTGTCTTACCCATCAAAGGTAAACACGGTTTATGCCAAAACCCTAAGTTAAAGGGAACATATGGCCTATCAAAAAGGGAAAAAAAAAGGAAAAAAAAAATAAATAAATAAAATTCACTCCTTTTCTAGGCATTGTGACTTAGAATATTATCCAAAACTAAATTAATGCAAACAGCAGTACTCCTACTCACCTAATTTAGTAGCCTAACATCTTCACTGAGATGACCATCAGTCCAATCCCTAAAGTCTGAAGCCATTCGCTATCAATATGTACCGTATATTAACCTCTTCATTACGGGGACACCATTTTTTTTTCGCTAATGCCAGACAATTTTATTCAGCACAGAGATCCTGTACACAAGTGTTTTAATGAAGCACTCGTATCTTTTTAAAGGACCCAAAGAGTATCCATTTCTAAACATAGGGAAATTCTATGTCCCATGAAAACAGGCTTGGAGCTGCCTTTTGTATAATACGTTTTGTTAATATATTTGTGTGGGGATGCCTCAGATTCAGTGGATACAGGGGAATTTTAGTTTACCTTCAACAAAAATACACCTATTGACCTCCCACAATCTATCCAAGACAGCTCAACATTCTCCCTAAAGGGTCTACATATCATACTGTAAATCAATGAATACAGTACCTTATGTGAGTGCAGAAAAAATGTACTGTACATTTAACTCCTCAACAACCTTTAACAGAAAAACAATGTGAATACCAATTATAAGCTAGTGGAGGTTGTCCAACTTCAAAACATTCATCATCTTATGGTCTGACCCAAACGGTACTAATAAGTTAGCTATGTCAGAAGAAACTTATATAAGATACATCCGACTCATTATAAATCAACAAATCACAAAATAGGTGGAGTGTAGTATAGTGCTTGTGAAAACTGGTCAACAAGTGCTGATGCTCAAGCTAGCCACTTCTGGCATGCTAACCTGGATTCAGAGGGCTGGTAACGTAAAATAAACTTTAGAAGAGGGGGGGGGAGGGGAGACTCCAAATTTAGACAGTCTACTCTCACCTCAAACTCGACAAAATTGGACATACAGTACAGGCGGAGCCCGATTTACGAGTGCACAATATTTTATAATAATTTTTTTTTATCCTGTATACTGCTATACAAATGAAAATCCCAAATTATGAAAATTATACTTCATATCAATGGAACCTGCTGAAGTGCCATCATACAAGTAGATATTAGATAGCATACCATACTGCCGAACCTGGCCATTATAGTACGGTAGCTGTAATGTACTCCAGATCCTTGACAAGTGTAGCTATGTTTCTGAAAAGCTTGTGTCATATACAATATTCAGAAAAACTATATACTTACAGCTATAAATTGATGGAAAAAGTTTTACATCATATAATGAAGTAAGTTGAACCAAAGATCAGTTCAAAGACGGTGGGTGATAACAGACTATTGCAGCTATTGGTATATTAAAAGGGAACCAGAAATTATTAAAGTTCTGAAAGTAAATGTAGTCCTCTGTATCTGCTGTAATCGTGTAACATATGAGGACCTAACAGTGGTACTACATTAGATAATAAAGGCATTGGTGTTGATAATCATGCCTGACTGAGTGTAATACTGTACCTTCTTTATCAATGCAACAAAAGAGATGTACGATATGGACAGTGATGAAACACCCAATAATATTGGTGGTAATATAGTCAGTCCTCGACTTACGACGGGGTTAGGGACCGACGACCAGGTCGTAAGTCGAATTGGTCGTAAGTCGAAAATGCGAAAATAATACATAGAAAATCTAAAATGGGTCTCTCTTTTTCTTCTCAGCACCATGAGAACTCTCATTTTTATGCTTGCCAGCCATTTTAAGGGGAATTACAAACAAAAATTTTGTCAGTACACAGCACGATCACTAACATCGGGACTCAAAAATACGTAACTTGAAAAATATTTTATACGACTGCGGCAGTCGTATGTCCGGGTGGTCGTAAGTCGAGTAGGTCTTAAGTCGAGGAGTACCTGTAATGATGATGGCAGCACGTTTAATACTGCACCAAATTTCTTGAAACAACACACAAGATGCAAGATATTGACAGTGAAGATTGTTTTCAGAGGATTGTATCTCCCATTATACAATGGACGTCAGGAGTGTGCTACCCATTTCTTGCCCGGTTCTGATTCAGATACTGGTGTAAATCGGCGAGCGCCAATGGAACGAGCCATTACGCTAGGGAGTGTGGGGTGAGCAGTAGCTCCTAACCGAACCCAACGCATTTTAGCTTTTTCAAACTGCACAGTGGAACAATAACACAAGTGGAATGGCAGATTTTTTTAAGCTTAGACTTTGTTACTTCAGTATAAACATGTTTCACAAAAGTAATAAAAAAAAAAATTATATATGTATACAGTATTTATATGGCAGCCATGGTTCATACTGGATATGCACTGCACAACAATGTTTCATGAAGATGTAACAAGACTTGATCAAATAATGAGGCTACCGGTATTCAAATTTTGTGTAGCCTCAAAGTTGGTATTTAAGTTTTCCTATAAAAACTAGTGGAATTTTTAAAAGTGCCAAAAATATATTATATTGTTTGGCCCATACTGATTCAGTCATTAAAACAATAAGGAGGAAGTATATATATGGTACATGCTCAAATTTTGTTTATAGAGATAAGAAAATACCAATGCCTTAAAAATAAGGCATGTGGTATAAGAAAATGGATGTTTTAATCATATACCAACATGAGGTCAACAATATCATCTGATACTCCCTGAAAACAGGACTGATTAATCTTTGAACCTAATCCCTGACCTTTACTTAGGCATTCCCCTTCTGAATTTGCTACACAACCTATTGTCATATTTAAGATACAGTATTACACATCTGTGCGTATTTTTTTTTCTAGATTAATTCAAAAGTTACTGAACAAACACAAACAGTACTGTATATGGGAAAGGTTGTTCGTGACTACCTGTAGCTATTGTATAAGGTTGATTTTGGGGAATTATATTACCAAGATAAATTTACATATGATCTAATATATATTAGTCTTAAAAAACAGTCTTAGGATTACACCAGTTTACGGTACACAGTAAACCCTTGGTATTCATGGGGGTTAGGTTCCAAGGAATGGCATGAATAGGCAAAACTGCAAATAGCAACTTATACGTACAACCTTGGTGCACTACTGTATACCTATAACTGTGCCAAACATCCAACCAGCCACGGCAGCACTCATCCCCTCTTTTAACTTATCTAATAATTCAACTTTCTTTGTCAGGGTCATCACACTGACTTTTGCCTTTTACGTTTCACTCCACTAGCATCACTAGCACTGACACTAGGCAGTCTTTTAGGGTCCATTTCACACAGAAACACTAAAGTTTTGAGAGTATAACACGAGATGCTGTGTGGGGTGACTCGTTGTGCTACAGGAAAAGGCTCGCAAGCTAGCCACCATCTGCTTACCGCGAATCACAAACCCGTGAATGGCAAGGGTCTACTGTACCCTAAAGTTCAAATGTGTATGCAGAAAAGAGAAGCAGGGAAAGAATTTATGGACATTAAAATTTACTGTACAGTGGGGTATGCTATAACGAATCTAATTGGTTCTAGAACCTTGTTCGTTATAGCATTCGTTCGTTATAGGATTAATCCGTTCCAGGCCCCCAAATACAACCACTTAACACTGAAAAATATAATATAAAATTGTAAAAATTGTAAAAAAAGTGCATAAATATGCATCTAAACCCCTGAA
Source organism: Homarus americanus (assembly GCF_018991925.1). NCBI lineage: Eukaryota > Metazoa > Arthropoda > Malacostraca > Decapoda > Nephropidae > Homarus > Homarus americanus. Next base: position 4,692,245 of record NW_024721079.1, on the reverse strand, counting down.
ATAATGAGTATCATTAATACTTGTAATAAAAAAACAATAAATTAGTAAAAAAAAAAAAATAAATAAAATAAATAAATAAATAATGTTCGTTGTAGGAGTTTCGTTCGTTATAGCATTCTCAATTTTATAGGTAAAACCGTTCGTTATAGGAATATTCGTAGTAGGATCAGTTCGTTATAGCATACCCCACTGTATTTTAATATTTTAGGGGATGAAAATGATAATTTAAATGAATACAGTATTATAATTTTCAATCCAGACTACCCTTAGGCTGTATTAGTCCAAATTCATGGGATTTAAGTACACAGTACAGGGTACAATATTTTATAAAGTTTAAAGATTAATTATAAAAGCATCTAAAATTACAGTAATCTCGGCATTTGATAACTCTGAATTTCATATAGCTCGGCACAGACATGGTCTCGGAATGTATTTTAGTAGTATAATTCGGGAAATGCGGAGATACATAAAATTATCTGGGAAAATCTCGGCATATCTGGCCACCTGCATCACCTACCAAGCATCTGTGTCATTTACCTTGATGCTTCAATCTTTGCCTACAGTGTTGGTAAATGTTACTATTTTACATTTAGCAATTACATATGTACAGTACACATATATGAGTGGATAATTTTTTGTTGTATTTTTGTAGGGGGGGGGGGGAAGTGCCTCGATAAGTCGGAATTTAGGATAACTCGACAAATAGTCAGACTGATAAAGTAACCCTTTTGGTATCATGCAAGTGGAGGCCAAACCATACTTGCTGCTTCCTTAGTAGTACTGTACAGTAATTTCAAAACAGTCTTTCTTAGCTCCTCCATTAGATTTGCATTACAGTACTACTACTACTTTGCTGTCACTTGGAATCTAGTATGACGATCAACCAGCTATGAGACAATGATACGAGTTATTAGGGATGTCACTTTCGTTGGCGAACTCCGAGGTGATTAGAGAGGCCGATATGGGACCAGCAGGGTCTTCCACAGATGTTGTATGGTGGAGGGCTACATCGAGTGCGAGAGGGGCAGTGGCAGTGTTTTTCCATTGGCGCTTGTCTGCCTCGGTATGCAGTCGGGTTAACTCGAAAGTATTGACACCTTCTCGTGTAGTGTTCCTCAAAGCGTTAAGGTGTGGAGTAATCGTCTCCCAGGTGAGGTGGTCGATTTGGAACTTTTTCAGGTTTGTCTTAAGACTATCCTTATACCTTTTCAGATGCCTGCCTGCATTATCTTTATTATACGTTTGGTGACTGTAAAATAGCTGCTTTGGCAGTCTAAAGAGCCTTTTCCAGATTTCCACAACATGCCAAATACAGTACTGTATACAAAACTTCAACACTAACATGGAGGAGTTCATAGTTTACATTAATCGAATAAATACCTCAAGGGATATCTTTAGAACATATCACCTTATGAATATTTACTCCAGCTTTCTTAAGAAGTTGTATCTTAAGTTCAAGCTTGGATGATCATAGTACAGTAGTTTGAGGATAGCTGTTCTATGTCACGGGTAAGAAACACATTCCGGTGGATAATAAACACAATACTGGACACCAATAATTGAACTAACATTTACAATACATGCTTTCTATTTCAAAGGAAAACCCAGTCATTTGGCTTATGCCAGGAGATTTTATTTGTCACAGAGAGCTCTGTACACAAGAGGTAAAGGGTACTGTATAAAACAGGAACTATAAAGGATGTACTACAGTATTTCATAAATTAACATTACTAAATACCAACACTTCATTTGTCATTAGCAAATACTACTGGGATACTAAAACTCAAATACTGTACAGTAGTAAAATAATGCCTCGTAACTTTAAAGAATTGTACACTGTAATTACAAAGGCTGCGCTGACCATTTAAAAATATGGGGATCTTTGAGTCGAATAATTACCAGGCAAAGCAATTTGAGAAGAAATTTTATCTCTTACTACCATCATCCCATAAAAGACCTAAAAGGATGAGTAACATCATTTGTACAAATCCATATCTGATTTCCAGGAATGATTTGTGCCAAGCTCGGTGGAACTGGACTAGTGGTTCTCGAGAAGAAGTCATTTGACACTGATAGGATAATGGACTGTTAAACAACAGAGAATGTGTGCTGCACTGTAGCATATGCTTACACAGCATTTTAGGCCAGATGAGCTAATACTGTACAATAAGTCCTTGATATATTCGCGTTCAGCATACAGTATGCGAATTCACTCATATGCAAAAACCCTATTCCTACCAAGAATTCAGTTAATGTGAGCAAAATTCAGCCTTACACGAGATGTTGCACACCTCTGATATGGATTCCAACCATGAAGACTCTACCACCACTTCCATCATCTCATCTACCCAAGCTAATGAAAAAGCTTTCATTGTTAAGTACACTGTACTGTACCCTGTATTGTATTGATTTGTATTATGGTTTATTTGTCTTGATATTGTGTTGAAAATGGGTATGGAACATTTTCATTTTTGGGTTATGGAACACATACTATTTTTTTTTTACCATTTAACTTAGTAATGATATACCTGTATGCGATTTCGGTATATGCGAGGGTTTTCAGGAACGCATCCCTCGTATATATCAAACCTATTTCACAAAAGATTTTGATGATCAAACTTATATAGTAACAGTTAAAACTACAGTATATAAACTGAAATTTTAAAATCTCGGAAGTAACAAAGTGTCACTACAAGGGACCCGTACAGTGAATAAATCCCCGATCTTGAATGCTGAAGAGGTCAACTCTGCATGCACCACATCCTTATGTGATAAAGTAAAAACATACCAAGTTCCATTGTAATAACTAATTGACCATCAAGAAGAGCAAGGTAATTACAATAAGGTTCCTGCACCTTTGAAATGGTCCTAATGAATGCTATCTATGCCAAAGCAGTAAATATTACTCTAACAGTAGAAGTAAAACAAGTAAATAGCGATCAGAAGGAATCAATACACTACAAATGTTGAGAATGTCAAATGACAAGTATAAAAGTATAAGCACCGAATTACTAGAACATCGCTCAATGTCATATACGCACCCAATGGCAGGAAAAGGCATTAAGCATGTAAACTTTCTACAGCCTAACAAAAATATATTTCTACTGTACCTGTATATTCTCAATACAATAGTACTACTATAGTATGTGGTCTATCGAGCTGTAGCAGCCATTAACCTAACCTAACCTAACCTAACCTAATTAGATTAAGTTTGGTTACATTAAGATAGGTTAGGTAAAGATAGGTTAGGTTAAGTTAGGTTAGATTAAGTTAGGTTAAGATAGGTTAGGTTAAGATAGGTTAGGTTAAGTTAGATTGGGTTAAGATAGGTTAAGTTAGATTAAGTTAGGTTAATAGACACTACAGTGTAAATATCCTAGTAGACCAACTCCAGCTTGGTAGACCGCATACTATAGTAGCACCCAATAGTCTTATGAAAATCTTGGCAATCTATTTTGTATTAAAGTAAAAAGTGGTCCCCACTCCCAACCAAAGCATCACATCTAATAATATTTTAATAATAATAATAATAATAATAATAATAATAATAATAATAATAATAATAATAATAATAATAATAATAATAGCTAATAATAAAAACCAACATTTACAATTTGTCTCAAAAATATAGGGTCAAATGAAAAAAAGTGGGAAGGTCTTTATAATAAAAAATAAAAAAGTGTACATTTAGGGTAAATTTTATTAAAAACATTATATAGCGAATAAAAGGTACACTTTTTTAAGCAGTTTCTTTAAGTTTTTAATCTCATAAAAAGTGGATTAACATTTGCAGTTTATTTAATTTATCAAATGCTTTTGTTCACATCTCTTGAAATTTAAATACTGCATGCAATAAAAAAAAATAGTAGAAGTGAAGGAATATGACAGGAATGAAAAAAATTAAAGATATTTTCCTGATATTTTGAAAAATAATTATTTTCAAACATGTCTTTCATCCCGAATTTAAGTTATTCCTAACATTCTGAAAAATATTTCTGCTCTATACAAATCTCAAAAGTAAGTGACAAGGCATCATACATCATGATTATAGTTATTTAAGTTAGGTACAGTCAGAGAAAGATGTCTCTATAACCCGTGATATCTTCAGTCAAGATGTGGTATTGCCGCAGTAGTAAAGATGAGTGGGGACTTAACTAATGTCTCATGGATCACGCTTCGAGTCACCCCTTGCAGTCGTATATGGATATAGATTAATGCATGATACGTATCTTGACGGGGGATTTCATAGGAGGTATAGAAACACTTTTCCCTGACTGTACAAGAAATATATTTTTGAGATGTAAATTTGGGGTTTGGAGACAACTAAAAGTAATATCACATGAGACACAACTAATAGTACCTGTAATATCACTTATAATTTTCATTTATTTGATCCTACATCTTTTCTTTATAAAAAATTTGCCCACTTTCAATGTCTCTTAAAGCCATTTAACTAGAAACAAAGACAAGTACCGAAGTCTTACTAACCAAAAAATCAGACTGAATGTTACAAACCAACGAAAAAAAAAAACTTGTAAAATCTCCATTCACAAAAATAGTGTTTATTAAAGTTATTGTATTCTTATCCACCTCAAACAGACACTTCTCATTATAATTTACTTTTACAATCTTAAGTTACATTAACTATAAAACTATCCCAATACATATTCAACTTAGCTTAATTTTACTGACCAAACCAACAGAATAAATGAGACATTCCTCCTAATATTAGTGTATATTACAATTACAGTACTGTATAAGTATTAATACTCACGATGCATATTTGCACAGATTATCTTAGAGTTTTCTTACATATGCACACCCATAATGATCTTATTATATATCACATTTTTAACTGCAAGATTTGCTATAAAATATCTGTTTCAAGATAATGTCAATCTGTTTTTCCAGAGATAAAAACTATGTTGGTTGGGCATGCGAACAGTAGTGAACAAATAATCACTACATTAACTCATAGCAGAATGAACCATAAGGTAGCACAAGGGAGACTCTTAAGATGCTATACTAAATATGTTTAATTCATCCTTCTCACAGTACCATTCTTTAAGTTCATGAAGTACTTTCTCATATGCTTCATAAAATATCACTACACATTAGTTAACTGTGAGAATAATGAGCTTTTTTCACTATTTCTTTTTATTGTAACTGGAGGTTGGTACACCTGCAAGGCTCAAAAGTGAGGTAAACTCTTTGGCAGCATCCAGACACAAGGCTGCCTGGCCCAGCCCCACCACCTGCTCACACTCCCCTACCACCATAAATTGATACCAATAGTCGTATAACTACTTCTTTCTGTTAAGAAAATTATAAACTCAACTACAAACATAAAAAAAACACCCGAGTCAGATATGCCTCATCTGACAGTTTGACAGTCACAACGTCAACAATGCCACAGTTCTCAAGCTCCTGTTCCTAACACAAATTTATGGTACTATAGTAATCCAGACAATGGTGTTCAATGCGAGAGCGTGACATAGATGAATATAAGTATGACCGTGGGAGTGCCACAGTGCCAGGGACGGGGCCACTGGTTATCCTGGCCCATCATGGCAGCCACCCAAACAGTCCACCAGCCTCACTATTTCACTTTACCATTTCTTAATTTACACACTAGGCTCTTGGGATATCATCTTCGGTGATTCTAAAGACATTCAGGCTTCTGAAAATGTAGTACTCACCGGTATGCTTATTCGCGATCTTATTGAAACAGTTCTGAAACACCTCATAGAGGTGCATCGGCTCATCCTCCGCTCCTGCCATCTTGGCTCACACTGAAAACATAGGGTAACATTCGTTCCCTTAGGCAATACCGCTCACTGTCTTGTAACATAGATAACTGTACAGTCTCTGCGAGATACAACTTTCTGAACATTAAAACGACCACCAAATGTTTAAGTATCATTTATAATTTTCGCGTTGTTGATTATATTACCGTTATCCAAAAAATCTGTTAGGCATTATATCCTAAGAGAATGCTTTGTTTAGATCCAGTGTCCGCACGCGCGTCAAGGCTGCCAACCATACAAAACTCAATAACACAGGCGCTCTCCCTTCCATGGATGCTGGAAGCGCCAAGATCACTTAAATTGAATTCTTAAGTCTACTTTTCAAGGAAATGAATAATGTCGGTTGTAATATTGTTGCAATATTTTCTACGTTTTGTACAAAAGAGTACTTGTTGACTAACACACGTCAATATCACGCATATCAAGAAATTTGTTGTTGACAACCATTCTTCTGTGTATATTAATTCCAATAACAGGATGATAATTGTATGCTTTGGATGGTTATCAGTTTTATATTATCTATTTTTCTTAAGCGAGAGATGTGTCCAGGCGTAAACAAATAAGTACGCATGTAAAACGCTTGATTCCTTACAATAATAATAAAAGAACAAATCCCTTAGGGCACAATTAACAATAATCAAATATGCAGACTGTCAAGAAGTGAGCTTTTTTCCATTTGCTATAACGCTCTGTTCATTCATTCTTAGACTAAAGTGTCATTTGTCAGACAACGCACAGTATAAAATACTTGGTTTTCATTTACGTTTACAGATACTGTCTAATTTTTTCGTTTGAATCAATCCCCCCCCCCCCCGCCAAATCTTCAGGTAGCATGCTCACCGAATACCGCCTAACTAACTACTCATTCCCTTCTCCTTGACAACCCTCCTACTCACACACTTTTTCCGTCTCCTCTTCCATTCTGATACTATTTCCACCTACGCTACCCTCCAAGCAGACAACTTGCACACACACACACTGGCATCCCTTTCGTCAAAATTTCTTTTATTCTATACTTGTATGAAATGATATATAGTTAATCCAACCATCTAACTCCACACCCACTACTTGTTGTTCTACTATGCTACATCTTCCCTGACATACCCAGTACTTCAGTGGGCTGCAACACAGCTTGTGGATCTCATTTTTTTGTCAGTACTCGATTGTGCTTTCCACCAATGTGACAGTCACACAATAGCGATTGTAGCCTTGCCCAATATTTCATTCTTTCTTACTAACTACGGTATATGACAAAAATATATACACTCATATTAACCTCTTCACATTCATCATCAATCTGTTGCATCTACTTCAAACAACAAACTTTAGTTCTCAAAGACAACCAATGGTCATTTTACCTGTGAATAAACTAACGCAGTTCACTAGTGAAGGTGTTAGAATCAATGTCGATGTGTTGGTTCAGGCCATTAAGAGCACATTACCCATTGAAAGGATCAGGCCAATCAATCGTCACGAACGCAAAGTGGAAGGTGCAAAATTCGTAAACATAAGAATCCTGAATGTTACTAAAAACTAGGCTGGCACTCAAGGTAGACGAAAATATGTAAAATTATTCTTCTGTTCTAGTTGTTTCAACAGCAAGGTTATGGAAATAAAATGCTTGATACTGTTGGACAGGAAGGATGGGACGCTCTCAGTAAACAACGTAACACACTGTATTGGGAGATTAAAGTGGAAGAAGTGACGTTAATCGTCCTCCATAAAATTATCCGATCTCTGGCTAATGAATACATTTATTAAAAGAATGTCGTCTTTTGATGATCCCAACTCGAATTCCTCCAAAGAAATTAATATTACTGTACAGTCTACTGAAATATATATTTCAACACTGAACTATTCATATGCTACTCAACTGGTGGAGCATTAAGTCTCGCAAGAGAATAATTGCAGGAATAAATATCAATCAGGTTGGAGGACTGGACTCACTTTTTATACACTAGCATATTATGGGACCCATGCGGCTCATGGAACACCTTGCGTGGACTGGCAGTACATTTTTTTAATTATCTGGCCACCCTGCGCCATAGATGGGCAAGGCTTTTTGTGTGTATGATTGTTTTAATCCGCAACAGCTAGTGAGTTGATAAGTGGTGAAATAAGTTAAAAATACTGTGACATAGAAATGTGTTTTTATTCTGTGTATATAAGTTAAGATAGGGTTGCAGTTTCCATCGCTCTTAAGAGATGTTTTTCATTATCTAATCTCGTGGGTTTCCTCAAGTCAAATCATGACTTGCCTAACTTAGCTAAGCAGTCTCCGCACTGAAGTATTGTATCTATAATATCATGATTCATTTTCGTCTTGCAAGAAGATGAAGTTCTGGATTTACAGACCGGATGCCTTCTTCTAGAATAGAATTAAAGGCGAAAGTTGTATGCAAACCTATACTATTCCATAAATATTTATTGTTATCCCTCAAAACTTAAATTACGTTTTCTCTGAAAATATTTAAGCGAAAACGACAATTTTATATGGATATCATTCGTACTTCTATCATAGTAACTGGCAGCGTATCATTGCATGGCAAAGATACATTTTATTCGGTAATATAGCTGCATTGATTCAATATATCCTCAGCAAATACAGATATTCAAACAATGGTACACTATTCGATCAACTGCAGACAGAGAAGCATAATAAGATCACTATGCTCACTCACTTATTACCAAGATTTAGTCTGGATTTTCGGTAGAAAGAACAGAACATCAGTGTCACCGAGACTCAATTCCAACCTTAACATCAGATAAGATCTCAGTGAAATCCTATCTGGACCGTCGCTATATAACACCCCTGTTCAGTGGTCATTATTTTATCAGGTACACACACACTGACACACATACAACACTGACCTTGTCTGTGACTGAGCGGCTTCTCTCCTCCTGAACATATTCGGAAATTTGATTGGTGACTTTCACTGAGTGAAGTTCTTAAGTTGCTCTTCTGTTTTTCTCACTCCTTTCTGCTAATATGTCTTATAAAAGAATGACGAAGAGACAAAACAAGACAAAAATAGTGACAGTAGAGAAAGGAAAAAAACTGATGATACTGTACTTCCAATATCTAACCTAAAATTAATACAAATTACACAAAGGAAAAATTATGGTGAATTGGATGAATAGTAATTTACTGGCTATCATTATTACCAAGACCAAAATTCATAACATGTTTTGGTTTGATTTGCTGGTACAGTAATTACCCATGTGACGAGAGTATCATACAGAAGGTCTGTCTCTTTTTACATAAAGTACATCATTTAGCCCTAAGTTGAGTCACCATTTAGCCTGAAATGAGTACATCATTTAGCCCAAAGTTGAGTACATCATTTAGCCTAAATTGAGTACATCATTTAGCCCTAAGTTGAGTACATCATTTAGTTGGGATAGCGAAGATGGAGAACAGAGCCTGCCATACTATCTCTTTGTGGACCGAAAAAAGTCAAGTCTACATTGAACTGTATCCGCATTGCCCGTAAGGCCCGTCAGATCTAAGTGATCCACTCACTCTTTCATAGTAAACGGGGTGTGAGCCCCTAGGTGTGTTACCCGGGACAAAATGAAAGCAAAAATCCTTCGAAAAAGAATATTACTGACAGGTCAGACGAACCCTCTTAAAAAAAAATTTCTGAGTTGGTGTGTGTTCTTAGTTGCTTTCGGCCAGATCCCGTGTCTGGTACAGTACATACAAAGTGCCATGCTACGCGCCGTGAGGTTTGACCATGGGGTACATGAGATTCGAAAAAAGGGGACATTATTTGATTTCCACCCATTTATTTCTTTTATTTTTTTGTAAGCAAAGGGGAAAATGGCCGAATGCCTCCCTCCAATACAGCCACTTGTAGCGTCCCCAGCATATCAGACAATCACCAAACTACCAATCGGTGGACCGTTAAGCAAATGTAAACACTTGTAGTGGAATTTTCCACTACAACTGCGTAACAGCCCACCACCAAGCGTATCCGCATTCCAATGTGCCGCCTGCCCTAGCAACCAGGCGAGAGCTGTCCCCAGATGTTACCGTATCTTAGCAACGAAACTATTCACCGGCTACTTCTCGGGTTTTCCCACCATGACTCATAGCGGCTGCTGCGGGGTATATAAGCTCTGTCTCCCTTGAGATTCATTCTGACCATATTTCTTGAACAAGCAACATCTCCTCCAGCAAGCTCCACGCTGTTAACAATTCATTCAACCAGGAGGCCAGCAACAGGCAACACCTTCTCTAACGAAGCTCCTGCACATCTACCTCCTTCAACACGATACTCCCGAACGTCTTCTACTGAGCTGCTCCCCACCACACGGCATCTCCAGCACTAGACTGTCTATCATATAACTTATATATTATACAAGAAAACCACATTAGAGTTTCCTTCCATCCTGAGTGCTAGACAACATTAATATCTCGATACCCCTACACACTCTTGCAACACGATAAACACATTTTAATACTAACCTTTAGGATTAATATTTCCAGAAACAAACCGTGATAAAAGTAAAAAAAATATGTTGACAGAAGCATTAAGCTATCGAAGAAAGCACAGAAGAGCAGCAGGAGGACATCAGGGCTGCCGTAATTACGTCTGTGTTTCAGGCCTGCCGCTCAACCTCCTATCTGTGTATCCGTCGCGTTTTCATGAAAGTGATGAGTAATTCTTTGTAGAAAACTTTCAAATGACGAGGTATAACTTAGATATTTTGGAGCACTATGAACACGTCCAATAAAAGGCAAAGAGAAAACACAATGCAAGGGCAGTATTGTCTTCAGGCGTTTTTGTATATTTAAATGTAATTACTATTGACTTCAGAATATTTCCAAATATCAAGTGCACATGCTCTCAAAATGGCGTCAAAATGTCCATGATATTGGACAGATTTAAAAAAAAAAATTCCCCAGCTGAGTGGTCGCACTGTGTTCGCCATGTTCCCCCACACACAACTTCTTGAACCCCCTTTTGATATTCCTGGATCCGCCCCTGCAATGTTTGAATTAATGTTGTTTAATGAACACATATATACAGTATATATGTAAAAATCAGTACTTTATGTATTAATTACAACAATCAGTTGTTGTACATCCGCGATATTGATATTCACACGACTCCTTTACACTTAGCATATTCTTCCATAGTGATAAGGGAATTTAGTTATGCATTTGCAAGGATTTTCTACACTTTGTTTTGGTAAGGTTCAATTTTGAAAATAGTCTTTCAGTGTTTGCGTTAGACGTTGGCAATGGCAAGAAGTCAAATGCAAATCTTCCAATTACATCATATTTAAGGTTCCTATCGTCATCTTTCATTTTCATTACTTTCTAATAAAAATTTCAAATATCCAAACTTTTTCTTTCGTCATCTATTGTCTCCCAGCATAGCCTTTGACACTGATCCTTTAACTCCTGAAGGGTTCCATTAAATATCTTGTACCAATTCAACTAAGTCTGACAATGATGTTCTTGAAATCATTGGATATAGAGCTTTCTGGTGATAAAGAAAAGAGACTATTTTTAAGAAAAGGATCATTGATGTTAAACTTCTTTTTAATTTCTGTGCATATCATATCGACGACATCTAACATTAAGGTTTGATTTTGTGCAAAATCCGGTCTATGTTTATATAGTTGGGCAATTTCTTCCTTTATTATTATATGGTATTTAGGCCCCCACCCTCCCCCCCCCCCAAAAAAGTCTTGAAATTTCCGAAATTTCCGATTGACGGATAGTGACACGTCACTAATCCGATGGCGTCGTATCCGTTTTCTTTCATCTGAATAGCAGAAGCAATTTCCGACAAACGGCAGCCCTGCTGTGTTTTACAGAACGCTCTGATTGGTTATCGCCCTCGCGTTGTGACTGGCTACAAGATCATGACGTCAAAAAAACATTTTCTTTGTTAAATGTGATACATACATAGGATATCAGTAACAATTAATTACCTTTTCACAATTATTATGCATATATATAGTATGGAATATTGTACAGTAGATTCTTTAAACAACTTTGAAATCGGGTGGAGTTGTATTATATTAAATATAAGAGATAAAAGAGTTCAAGAAGTAGAACATGGAGTGATACCACTGGTGAATATCATAGAAAATGCACTGTTTAAAAGGATAACTATTATAATATATATAATTTTAAAATGTCTGATAAAATAACAACAAATACAGAACTAACAGTAAAGGGCTCACCGAAAGTCGATGTATAACGGCGTGTAGATGCTTTTGACAAAGGCTCTACAGTGAAAGTCATATGAAAGGCACTGAACTCAAGGCGGATCCAGCAGGGGGGGGACCCCTCCCTTTTCATCAGAAAACTCCAATACTTTTTCTTATTGCAGTATTGTACTCAGGCATTTTTGTATAGTAAAAAATAATTACTATTGACCTCAGAATAGCCCCTAATATCAAGTGCACACGGCTTCAAATGGCCGAAAAATGCCCATGATATTGGTCAGATTAATAAAAAAAAAATATGTGGGGGCTTACAGTACCCCAGATGGATGGGCTCGCTTTGCTGGCCAGGTTTCCCCATCAAAACTTCTTGGTCCCTCCCCCTTTTTATATTCCTGGATCCGTCCCTGGAACTCAAACATGGAACAGGACGAAATGACTGTCTTTGTGTTCCTAGTAGACGTCAACCTCTCGGGACAACTCATCATAAAGCTGTATTGCTAAACTATCAATTTTAAATGAAGGAAATCAAATAAAATACCTTCATAATTATTCTAGAATGGTCGGGCTGTTGTTATTCCGCGTACACATGACGTCACAATTGCGCAACGTTTTCTCTGGTGATCGTAATGGTTGAAAAATATGGAATATGCATAAGTGTATAATGAATTTGATTTTGGTTATTCTGCTTATAAAGTACATAAAAATTGCTAATTAAAATGTATATCAATCTGTACTTCAACAATCACTGAACAGAGTCATCGGCTATCTTTGTGTAGGATACGTACAAAACATATGTACATTTTTTGTTGGGAATTAATTTAATTTTGTTCACGTTCACGTCCTAGTTTTTTTTATGCCATTTCAATTTGGAAATGATAGTTCTCTCTGAATCTGCATTTAAGTTTGCTCCCTCCCCCCCCTCACCAAAAAAAAAAAAAAGCGAGAGCCGTCTGGAGATCACTGTAGTAACGTGGGAGATAACCTCATTGACCTCATTCATGTTGTTTCTACACGTCAACGTCCACCCATACTTCATAGTAAAAAACAATGAAACATACTTTTAAAAAATGTATAACAAATGTACTAAAGAGAGAGGGACTAATACGGTTTAAAATCTCTAACATCCAAAGTAACGATAACCAAGTTGTGTACGAAACAGTAATGTGTGTGGCTTTTTGTCAGAAGGATTTAAACTCCGTCTATGTGATTTTCTGTTCGTATTCTGCAAGAAGAAAGTAAAAACATTCTGGCCAGGTCTTCGTATGGTCGTGGAAGTGTTTTGGCAGCTTTCAACGAACACAAATGAGCCAAATGGGCGCTACATATGCAAATCCAACATGATTGCTCACAGGAATCGCATTCGCTTTTGAGCACTTCGTCATAAAGTTTTACTGCTGCCTACTGAACCCCACGAATCCTTTCCCCTCTCATAAACATCGACTAAATCCAAGAGCTCGCCTTTACTTCACCAACTTCCTTCATCATAATATCGAACAACACCTGCGTAGCTTTTATAGGTATTTACGTTTCTTGATCCAGAACTGAACTATTAATTTCACTTAATTATGGAATAAAATTCATCGTGTTTAAAGACATAGGAAAAAGACGTCGATCGATATAAAGTGTAAACAATGTGTACGTCAACTATGAAGTAAGGTGCCCCCAGTTAGTGTGACCTGTTTGACCCCCCCCCCCCCCCCAAAAAAAGAAACAAAAAATCCTCACACTCTAAAGACGTATATAGTTTACTCCCGCCGTCATTTGGTCATCATGTGAGGCTACATGAGGCAGTACAGTAACAACCCTACAAAACAAATGTCACCCGGCCGTAATTTACCTCCAACCATTACTGTCATTACCACTACTGCCTCGCCAGGTCTCAAGTGAAGTGTTACCGAGAGTGACGCTGATGTACTGATTTTCGTCACATTGTGTGTTTCTCAGAAATATCACACAATTACACGTCAATATTACATGGAGTTGTAACGTTGTTGTGGTGGTGAGGACAGCAGGGAGCCCATGATGACAGTAATGATGGCAAGAGGTAATGACAGGGATGTAACATATTTGATGGTGTGATTGGTAGTGAGTTGTCTCCTGATCTTCCAAGGTGTTTAGAAAATACTGGGAATAAAACATACTAATTGAGGTTATGTTACCCACAAGATGAGAGATAATGGGAGCACGATTTTTGTCTCCAGTTTTTCTAAGTTTGGTGAGTTTGTGTCGAGCATCAGTAAGCAGTACAGGAGCAAAATATCACCTTTCAGAGAGCATTATAGTTGTGTATCACTGAATCAGTTCGTAATATAATGAATCATAAATAATCAATTAATTTTCTTTCAATTAGTAAAGCAGAAACAACATAAAAAATCAAATCTCTTCATAAATTTTGTTTTCTTTGATATGAAATTAAGAATACGAGGTGTTTCAATTACTAAGTACATATCTGCATCGAACAGGTTTAATGATATTTTTCAACCTCTCTGAATCTGAGACTGGTTAAGTCAATTTATTCTTCCTTTGCAATGTCCAGATAAGATGGCAAGTTTACCAAATATCATACTCTTGGGAAAGTTATTTTATTTTTGTACTATCGAAATTTTTATGGACTCACTGATAAAAGAAAAAGCACTTTCTGTACTCATAAAAATAAATCGTTATCTACATATTATTGTATGTCTCCTGTCGCCTCCTGCTGGCGACAGACGGAACTATATCTGCCTAACCGTCTCAACGCGGGTGGGAGTCCGGCCACCTCGTGAACCTGACAATACAAACTGGCCAAAGACATCAGTTTCTCCTCTTCTTTTTACTTAATAAAATATGTTATTATATGAGATTCAAGTTAGGGATGAACTACAGTACATACAGGGTGATTATAAATGATCTTCCTGATTCCGAATTTCTATTATTAAGAAATTAACAATGGTGGAGCAAAAAGTAACATATACAATTACAAAGCAATGTATAAAGTTTTTTTTTTTACAATCTATGATATTTCAATATGTGCATCCTTTGTGGCTGTGCAAACATCGAAACGATATTCTGTTTCTGCACTAGTAGCGGGGCTCCCTGTTCTGTGCTTTTCCTTTTGCAGATGCATCCATTGTCGATAAACTTACGATACCACTCACGAATTGAGTGTCCACTTGAACAGTGACCACAGATTGCGCTGTATGGTACTCAAGCACACAGAGAAAGTCTTCTCTTGTGACGCCATATTGTTCACTGCAGAATCAGCACAACCTATGGCAACCATTATCAGAATATCAAAACAACATACCGTAGACTCCAAAAAAAAAACTTTAGACATTGCTTTGTAATTGTGTATTTTACTTTTTGCTCTACCATTGTTAGTGTCTGTATAATAAATATTTGAAATTGGGAAGAACATTGTATAAGTACCACTGCTTTTCCCACCTGTACGTCGCAGGTACAGTACTTGACGAGGCTTACCTTGTGGTTAAGGACTCGTACAGGTGCTCGAAACAGTGAATCCTGGAACCTCCCGCATTAGGATCATAATGTAGAGGTCAGAAGCCATACAATACGATAAATACTCTACAGTTTATAGATTTTCACCCAATATCGGTATATAATTATTAATCTATTTACATCTTACTGAGCTGGAAGACAGATGGAACAAGATTATCTAAGTTACTCTTATACACCTTCCCCAAGTGTCCTGATTATACGAACATAATTAATTCTGAATAGAGAAAAATAACAAGAAAAATAAATTAATGCAATTATTTATCTGGACTCTGTTATTAAATGTTTTTGAAGACTTGTTTAATATGGTGATATGTTAATGTTTTCTGTAGGTGGGGTTGTGGTGGTGGTGGTACTTGAAGGTGGGCGTGTGTGGTGGTGGTGGGACTGTAGGTGGGTGTGTGTGTGGTGGTGGTGGTACCTGTGGTGGGGCGTGTGTGGTGGTGGTGTGTGTGTGGTGGTGGGCTTGTAGGTGGGCGTGTGTGGTGGTGGTGGTACTGTAGGTGGGCGTGTGTGGTGGTGGTACCTGTAGGTGGGCGTGTGTGGTGGCGGTGGTGGTACCTGTGGTGGGCGTGTGTGGTGGTGGTGGTACCTATAGGGTGGGCGTGTGTGGTGGTGGTGGTACCTATAGGTGGGCGTGTGAGGAGGTGGTGGTGATGGTACCTGTAGGTGGGCGTGTGTGGTGGTGGTGGTACCTGTAGGTGGGCGTGTGTGGTGGTGGTGGTACCTATAGGTGGGCGTGTGAGGAGGTGG
Source organism: Homarus americanus (assembly GCF_018991925.1). Lineage (NCBI taxonomy): Eukaryota > Metazoa > Arthropoda > Malacostraca > Decapoda > Nephropidae > Homarus > Homarus americanus. The sequence goes on along the minus strand of NW_024721079.1, from coordinate 4,676,001 downwards.
TGGTGGAGGTACCTGTAGGTGGGCGTGTGGTGGTGGCGGCGGCGTTGGTACCTATTTGGTCATGATCATGTCAGAACCTTGCGTCACTAACTATAAGCAATCACCTGGTGTTGTGTAACCACCTGCGGTCATGAGCCTGGTGTAAAACCGCCACCGAGTCTTCGTTCATCATCCTCATCAAGACGTCTGCTTGGGAGTGAATAATGTACTGGAGGTAGTGTAGTGTGGGTCATTATTGGTCACTCTGGCACTTCTGTCAATAACTGCTCGACCAGGCAGGTACAAAAGAACCAGTTATTGAATACATTCAGTCAGTGCCGAGGCTCCCCACCGCCTGCACCATCTACCTCGCACCTTAAGTAACAAGGACGTTCCAACAACATGTGATGTCTCTTCACTAATTACGCCAACGTATAGAAAATATTAAACAATCGGCTGCGTCAGTGGGGGAACTACAGTACAACTCCTGAAGGTGACAGAACAGAAGATCAGACGCCCTCCATCATCAAGTATCCTCAGTCGTGTTGCCACCTCACGTAACACCATGGCAGCGACAACAACACACCGGATGCAGCAGCAACACCAGCAGTTTATGACCTGCAAGACACCTCCTGGCCCGTCAGCTCCCGATGCCAACAGTCACCTGCCCCCTCTTATAATCACTCCTACCGTCACCTTCCACACGCTACTCTTATTGATCATCACCTGCCCAACAGCTTCGTCTCGTGACTGTAAGTAGTTTGAGTCATTACTGCAGAGAATAACAAACACATGTTGCTGGTAACTTTAACCATTACTTTATAAAACACCTGACTCACACAGGGCGTCACACCAGATTGCCTCCTTGTAAAATCAACACATCAAATGAACCTATGAGTATCGCCACATTATCAACTGCAAACTAACTCCGTACAGCCACACACATGTTGGCTGACTCAGTGATAAGGGTTAACTATAATTAAGACATGCCATCCTGAAAGGGAGAAATGATTCTTTTTAATAGCTATCATTCGGTTACTCTTGTCTTGGTACAGGTATGGCAGATGTCAATAAAATTTGGAAGAGTCAAATACAATGGGAAGAAGTTTTGCCTGGTGTCGCTACACTGACTTTCAAGACAAATCAAATAATACCTAACATATTTAACAAAGTGAATCTGGTTCACTGAATTCCGCACTTACAACTTGTGAAGTGTAACCCAAATTATAGGTAGTTTTACTTTGGTCGCTGAACCAAGGCGACTAAGACAAGAGGCTACATACAGGCTAAAGCTAAAAGTTCTCCTGAACCAAAGCTAAACATTAGGAGGTAGAAATTAGAAATTTAAACAAGTGCTAAGCAAACAAAAATGTTAATTAAATTAAAACTTTTATCATCTTTTCAGAGGTGTTTAAAATCGAGTTGAAATAAATGGCATTATGTCAAGAATAAAACCTCCCTTACAAGATGTTTCGATATCATGGGTCTGGAATACTGTAGTGTAAGGGAAGGTAGAGTATGACTCTTATATCCTGTATTCTTCAACCCGTGTGACTCTCCTTCTCTGGCTAGTGTCAACAAATCAGGCTCGACGCTACGTACTATAAGACTGAGACCAAAATTATGCTTCGTAAACCCGGCCTTTTTTGTTTAGTCAAGTCTTGGTGTTCGTCGTAAAATATACTCCCCGAGTAAAACTTTTTTTTGAAAGGTTAACATAAGCTCAAAAGTTTCGATTTTGTAAAAGAAATAACAAAAAAAAAATAATAATAATTTTAGTTGCATTACATAAACTTCCCGAACTGCATGTATAATAACGTCATCTTGCAACCTAAGAGATTTTTAAAAGAAAATTAAGTACGAAATGTTGTAAAAAAAAAAAAAAAAAATCCCAATTTTTATTCAGGTTCTTCAAAGGCTTTAATAATAATTCTTAAGACCCAAGTTGACGATAGGAATGAGTACAGCAGGTTAACCCCTTCACTACGGGGATACCACTTTTAATATTTTATTTACTTAACGCCAGACAATTTTATTCAGCTCCAAAGGGAACCCGTACACTGGGGGTTAATGGGATGGTGACTACTGGGCGGGGAGACGTATATGTCAGTTCACTCTCAGCTTTGTTATTGACACAGTGTTGAGCGTACTGTGCAAGAAAGGAACATACTCCCTCTCCCCTGTGCCTTACACCGCCTCCGCAACTATAGACCATACCATAGCAAAACTCCGTCAACACATGATACATACGATATCTGGGTGAACAGACGAGTGTGGGGAAAGCATTATCAAGCTGAAGGTGATTTCAACGCAAATATCTCAATCGATTCTACTTCATAAATAACACATATTATCTTCAGACTACAGTATATACTTTTTTACCCGCCAAAAATGAGTAAAATTAATGCTGTATGTACAAAACAGTATTGGAATGTTATACCTTTCGTTATCCACCAGTTTGTAAGTATCAGTTCACAGTTGCCTGCCACCCTGAGACGAAGACTACTATTATACAGGGAGTGCGACTTATTTGGGTAAAATTGCATTTGTTGCCACCATGCAATTTTGACGTAAAAACTATGTTTTATGATAGTTCTTAAAGTGTTGCGAACGAATTTAAATCTAATTTATATCGCAAATCAATAGTTTCTGAGAAAATTTCCCCCATCACTTCATAATAAAGTGATTTGCGATAAAATTGAAGGTTAAATTAGTTCAAAACACACCCAAAATCATCGGAAAAACAGCTTTGACGTCCCAACAATGTTCGTGCGTGGAGAATCGGGGGTTGAAGGGGGGAAATAAAAACGTGGGGAAAAGCAGTCAGCAGAGTGAAGCCGTCCAAATCTATAGCCAACCTAACCTAGGATTGCCGTGTGCCAATATCCAGAGGGCCTCTAGGTCGTTTGCGAGGGAAAAGTCATATAATAGAAGAAATGTGTTTTAGAATTGTCTTAACTGTTGATATCAAAGATAAAATTCCCGAGATTTGGTTAATGATAACAAATTCAATAATACGGTTATTTTATGGTGGAGCGCAACTTATTGTACAGGGAGCACGATTTATATTATGGGGAGAGCGACATTTTAAGGGGGAGCCTGGCTTATTTTAAGGGGAGCGCGGTTTAAGACTCACCTTCAGCCTATAATGTACTGAGTGGTGACGGAGGGTCGTGGCAGGAGCAGGTGGGAGGTAACACATAAGGTAATAGGGTGGGGACTGCTCTTTGATGTGCCCGCAACCATATCTTGGTCAATATACGCGGCTGAAAAACGACATACAGACATGATAGAGGAAATAATGAAAGTTCCTATACCCAAGTCGTCACCACAACAGTGTAACCCTCGTGACACTGGCGGAGCATCGCTGAGGAGTGACATGACATTCATACGGTACCACTTTATAAAATGTTTAACTGGGCAATTTTTCTCCATAAATAGATATGATAATTTAAGCTGTCACTCTGGTTTAGGTGTTATATTAACCAAAACATTAATAGCTGAGTGCCACCTTAATATGCTCGTCAGGCACAGTTTTTATTGCTATCTTCATACTAACACTTGCATGTGAGTCGATATTGTTTATTATACTGTACTGACTCTGATGAGGTGACGCCCATGAAACAAGTCTTCAGTCATGGTTAGCGAGTCATTAATTTTTTTTGTTGCAACTGAAGATATTTTGTAACACGTGAGGGACAATAAATAATAGGTAAATTGTATGTCGGACAATGACTGTCGTCCACACCTGGTGTCTGCAGTGCGTGAGGGCGGGATGACCACGGCCGCCCGACAACAGGTGGAGGGAGTGATATCCCAGGCAGTGGAGCTGGTGCTGCCCCTCCTGGCCCAGGGCACCTCGGCCCTCATCGTCCACGACGGTTCACCTGATGCCCTGGAAGTCACCCACCGACTGGCCTCACGTCTCTCCGTGCCCCTCCAGGTGGGGGACATGTCACGCCTGCTGGAACACCCCGCCACACTCGCTGCCTTCCAAAAAGACCAACACAACTCTGACCTTGGACTGACGGTCTTCGTGTTCAGCAATGTGAGCGTCGTGGGCAAGTTTGTGACGGTCAAGTCTCACTTATGGGTGACCACTCCGCTGCTGCTGCTGAGCCTCTCCCTGTACCATGACGCCAGGTACTGTACCCCACTACCACCAGGTACTGTACCCCACTACCACCAGGTACTGTACCACACTACCACCAGGTACTGTACCTCACCACCAGGCATTGTATCTTACCATCACCAGATACTGTACCCTACCACCACCAGGTACTGTACCCTACCACCACCAACAAGTATTGTATCCCACCACCAGGTACTGTACCACACCACCAGGCACTGTATCCTACCATCACTGGTACTGTACCCTACCACCACCACCACCACCACCAAGTACTGTACCCCACTACCACCAGGTACTTAAACCCCACCAACAGGTACTTAAACCACACCACTAGGTACTGTACCCTACCACCACCGCCTGTCACTATACCCACCACCATGTACCGTGTACCACTACCCTACGGTTTGATGATCAAATCCGTATAAACCCCAAAAGATTTCTTATAAAACTGTATCAGATAGAAGTTTATCTTAGGACTCGACCACTAATATTATGTACAGTAATGCGCCACACACACACACACACACAGCTTTGATACAATGAAACGAGTTATTAGGGATGCCAGCTAGGTTGGTGAGTTTTGAGGTGACTAAAAAGACCGATACGTGACCCGCAGAGTCGTTCACATTCGTTGCACACGTGGAGGGCTCCATTTACTGCGCGAGGGGCTGTGGCAGCGTCTTTCCGGTGTTGGCGTTTGTCTGCCTCGGTTGTAGTTGGGTTAACTCGAAAGTATTGACACCTTCTCGTGTGGTGCTCCTGCAAGCGTTACGGTGTGAAGTAATTGTGTCCCAGGTGAGGGGATCGATTTGGCACTTTTTCAGGTTTGTCTTAAGACTATCCTTATACCTTTTCAGTTGCCCGCCAGCGTTACGTTTACTAATCGTTAGGTGACTGTTACCCATAAGGGTAACATGGCCAGTCCAGCGTAGTTGTTCATGGATAATGGTAGCTTCGATGCTTCCACAGTTGCTGTCAGCAAAAATACTGGCATTTGTTCTCTTGTCTTCCCAGCGAACTAGGAGGATGAAACGTAGACTACGTTGGTGAAAGTTTTTAATTGCCTTGAGGTGCGTCCTGTATGTGACCCATGTCTTGCTGCCATATAGCAGGGTTGGGAGGACCACTGTTCGATATACGTGAAATTTTGTAGATAATTTCAGCTCCCTACAGCTAAAGACACGGTTCTGCCAAGGCTTGAGATGCACATCTGATCCGATGCTGAATCTCTTCATCGATGTCCGCGGTGGTGGACAGGTGGGAGCCAGCACACACACACAGAGTTTACATCACCTTCAGTGTTTCTCCCAGTCTGCCTCAGTGTTCTCCCATGGTCTACAACACTCAACTTAAGATATAACTCACGTTACATCTAATATATTGTAGGATAATTATTGAAAGATATAAACTGTTCCCTGGAAGCTTACAACTGAGGCCCAGCGTCAGTTTATAGGAAGCTAGAATTGTTGAATGTTTGTCTTGTTCTCTTCAAGGTACTTATGTTACCAGAACGTTTCTCAAGCTAATTTTTGTTTCCCCAAGAGCAGAAATTACCAGAGATCAACACAGAATAGTTAATATCCCTTAAAATACCAGAATATAAATATGATGGACTTAATACTAAAGAACTATAGTGACTTTCACTGTGTCCGTCCGCCAGCCAATCAGCTGCCTTGTGACAGACCGACCCAAGGCTCAAGTTACAAGGTGTGTTGGAACTGTAAGGCAATAAACAAGTGTAGCTCTACCTGGGTTACTATACCTGAAATAGTGTCGACCATAAGTGACCATGCAGTAGAAGGTCATGTATTTAATAGATAATAATAAATGAGAAAAAGAATTTTGTTCATATTAAGTCGAGTTTCAGTAAAACTCTGACTGATATTAACTGTAAAATTCTCCTCTGACGTGTAATACTGTATTCTCTCTGTATCACACAATAAATTACACCACCCGTTTTCTCATATAATTTCGTTCCGTTCACTCATTTTTCTATTTCCATCGACACACTAACGACCATTTCGATATACGACTATAGTGTACTTCCTGTGTCCCTCCCACCCCCCCTGCACCGTCGTTTATTATGTCTATGTTAAAATAAAGTGCGGAGGTGTGGTGGGTGGCCGGGAGGTGTAGTGGGTGATGGGGTGGGTGGCCGGAAGGTGTAGTGTAGTGTGATGGGGTGGGTGGCCGGAAGGTGTAGTGGGTGGCCGGGAGGGTGTAGTGGGTGATGGGGTGGGTGGCCGGAAGGTGTAGGGGTGGGGAGGTGCAGTGGGTACAGGAGGTGTGTGGGTGATGGGTGTGTAGTGGGTGGGGGAGGTGTGATGGGTGGGGGAGGTGTGATGGGTGATGTGGTTAGTGTAGTGGGTGACCGGGAGGTGTGGTGGGTGATGAGGTTAGTGTGGTGGATGGCCGGGAGGTGTAGTGGGTGACGGGGAGGTGTAGTGGGTGACGGGGAGGTGTAGTGGGTGACGGAGACCAAGAGGGTGGTAGGACAGGGAAGGCCACCGTCATAATAACTTGTAATTATTGGAAATTAACTGGACATTAACATGACCACCTGAAGAATAACACCCAAGCTTATTTCACCTGATGATTAGACACCCTAACACTACCCTGGGGATTAGGTTAAGTTAGATAAGATTAGGTTAGGTTATAAATGTTAAGGTGTTTATGGACAGATGAAATTAGCTGGGGTGTCTAATCTTCAGGTGATCTCGTTAACGTAATTGAACAACAAATGAAGATAATTACCTGATACAAAGATTACCAACACCGCTTAGCGAACATATATTGTAAGTACACACTGCCTGGTCGATACGCACATTATGTACTGTACGTTTAATCAGACAAATATCTCTACCCCGAGTGGTCCTTTTCACGCATGTCTAAAATAGAAAGAGAGAAAAATAGATATAGAACATAGACAAATAGATATATAGAACGACTGATAAAAATATAGACACACACACACACACACACATATATATATATATGCTGATAACCACAAGGAAAGAAGAAAACACGAAGTTCCCAAGCGCTTTCGTGTAATTCACATCTTCAGGGGTGAGTACAGTCTGTACACGAAAGCGCTTGGGAACTTCGTGTTTTCTTCTTTCCTTGTGGTTATCAGCATATACCTAGATCACGCGCAACTACAGTGATTTACTTGCATATATATATATATATATATATATATATATATATATATATATATATATATATATATATATATATATACTCGTTGTTTCCATTTTCCCGTGTGATTTTATCAAGATTTATCTTATCCACGTTTTTCATTGTGGATTTATGATATATATATATATATATATATATATATATATATATATATATATATATATATATATATATATATATATATATATATATATAGAGAGAGAGAGAGAGAGAGAGAGAGAGAGAGAGAGAGAGAGAGAGAGAGAGAGAGAGAGATAATACTATACATAAAAGGAAAATCTATAGATGGTAAACTGTGTTCTGCTCGAAGAGAATAATGACCAAGCAGGTGATGGCTTACCTATTAACCGTGACAGAGAGGTGCTGGTGGAGGTGCAACAGGTACGATGGTCAGCCCTCCTGCAGGCACAGCACACCCCTAGCGGGCGGTTCACACATTCTCTCTTCACCTTCCTGCCCTTCAACCCTCCAGACTCTCAGTTCCACATTCAGGTGAGTCTTGTCTCAGAAATCATTTGTGTATGATACTGGTAAGCCTGTAATAATAATAATAATAATAATAATAATAATAATAATAATAATAATAATAATAATAATAATAATAATAATAATAATAATAGAGGTATATTAATAATAGTAGAAACATTTTGCTTACTTGCGTATGGCAGTCCATCGTAGGCCGATGACGACGTAGTTCCTGGTTATGAAAGGGTGAGGATTTAACGCTGACGGCGTTGATGTCACTTCATGTGGCTGTGTAGGCCAATGAAAGAGCCGCAGTTTTTGCCGCACGTGGGGCAGGGGTGTTGTGGGCTAGGAGGGTCGGCTCCTGCAGCGCGTTGGTATCGTCGGACGCACCTTACTGTCCTCATCTTGTGCAGGTAAGCCGCTAGCCTCTCCAGGGCTGTAGCCTGCAAGTCGCATTTCTTGAGGTCATTGGAATGATCTTTAAACCTTTTTCGCTGGCCAGGAGATGGATTGCCGTGGAGTAGACTTTATAGAATTTGGCGAGGCAGGCGGTGCTCCGTCGTTCTGATGGCGTGCCCCTGCCGGCTGAGGTGTCGTCGAGCAAGGATTACTTCAATGCTTGTGGTTTAGGTGAGGAGGTAAATCTCGTCATAGGTCACTCAAGCAACCCAAGATAACACCAAGATCCGCCGCAGACACTTAATGTGGAACCCTTCCAGGGACCTAATATGGCGCCTATACGGGATCCAGGTCTCCGACCCGTAGAGCATACTTAATGAGCACAGAAAATAGTTGTTGTTAGCCCACCAGTTTTCTCGCCGCACCTTTGCATTACATTGTCGCCTCCTATTTTGATCTCGTGAGAACTGGTGCACTATTTTGTCCCTCCCTGGACGAGTAGAACGTCCCATGCTATACAGCATGGCATATCGAGTTACTGAGATAGAGCGGGGACCTTCCTGGAAATAAGCACTTTGTCGACTATCCTGGGTCAAGTTGCCTTACTGTTTACAATTATCGCACTGTCCCGGCACACAGGAAACTGTGTACTCCCGCGACCTACGTACACCATACAGCAGTGGTTCCCAACTCATAGTTTGCGGCAGCGGAACCATATTATGGAGCCCGCAAGGTTTTTTTTAGAAAACTGTGAATTATTTGTAAGAGTGAAATTAATGAAAATATGTAATAACTTGATACAACTTTATAGAGAGAGAGAGAGAGAGAGAGAGAGAGAGAGAGAGAGGGAGAGAGAGAGAGAGAGAGAGAGACTGCACGTTTGTTCCGAGTCTGTCGTGAACAGGACGTGACGTGTGCATTTACTTCAGTCCAGGCCCAGAGACCCAGTCTTCTCACTAATATATATATATATATATATATATATATATATATATATATATATATATATATATATATATATATATATATATATATATATATATATATATATATATATATAGCTCCTTTTAAGAATGCATAAACCAAGAGCAAATGTCAAAAGTGTGTAGCTGGTAACAGTTAGACGTGTAAAACTGGCCAAAACTGTACGGTATAGGATTTTTTTCTTGAATGTAGATCTACAGTTTTGGCGCCCTCCACTATACAGTATATGTCGCCCAGAGCCTAGATAAGGTTGGGGACCACTGATATACAGTACAGTATAGTACCTACATTGACTATATTCATGCTGAACTGTTTAATTTACAAACATACTTAAACAATTGTAAACATGTAAGACAATTTTACTGAATCATCATCATCATCATCCTCTACAGTACGAATGCAAACTTCTTCATCAGCTCAGTAACAACATGGCGCCCATATATCACGGGATCGGCTCAGTCAATCAGGTCCGACCATCGAGTTGGCTAAATTCTATCTATGGCTCGGACTCTGCCTGATGCTGGGCCCCACCGCAGATTTTTCGTTCAGGGTTTACTCCTGTAGCCTTATATCAAGGTTACTCCGCAAGGCAGTGGAGCAGTGGTCGGTAGGCGCCGGGGCGTGTATACGTGCCGGAGGGCCTATGTGCAGTACCTCTGAGCCCACTGTTGCTCAGAGATCACCGGCTGGCCCGCGAGGCACCCAGTTACCGTACGCTGCCACGAGGAAGCACAGCAGGAGTCTTGATGCTAAGAGGCTGCTTTCCTGTTCACCACGAGGGTTAGCCAGTGGTGATAGCTGAAAGCAAGAGAAAGCAAGCAATGCTTTCTCCTTAACACTTACATAATGCTGCCACACTAGACGCATTACACCACCCTATGGAGAAAAGTCCCCACAGCACACAGTAGAAATACACACACACACACACACACACACACACACACACACACACAAAGGCTATTCAACAATAGTGTCACTTTCTGCCCCTCGCCAGGTGTATAACGAGGAGATGCCACTTACACGAGGTCGGGTGTTTGTGGAGCGTTACTTGGACTTTCACGGGTGGGAGCTGAAGGTTGCCAGCTGGATCGACGACTTTCCTTTCTTATTCTATGACAGCAGTAAGTCGCTTCTCTCACCATCACCCTCGATATGGATTTACACGTTTTGAAGGCCACCTTTATTTTAGCGATGGACAAAAAAAATAAATAAATAAATAAAAATATATATATAATAAGCATTGACTATATTGTGTAGAACAAAGCAACTTGACTTTACTCATTTTGTTTCGAAGGCCTAAAGATAAGTTTCTAGTTTTTAATATCTAGCATTAACAAATCTAGTCCTATAGTGTATTGTCTTACTGATAACAAATACACAGATTAATATAAAAACACCTTCCGTGGCCCAGGTCAGCAGGTTCAGGGGCTGTCCAAGATGATGCTGGACGTGATAGCCAGCCGCCTCAACTTCACCTATCACCTACAAGAACAGCCGCCTGATGGCTACTGGGGAGCCATCATCAACGGCACCTGGATGGGCATGGCGGGGCAGCTGGTGCGACGCGAGAAGGACATTCTTATCGACGGCTTTGCCATCTTGGAGGACCGCTTCCATGCCCTCGACCTCTCTGTGCCCTACTTCACCGACGCCTACAGCGCCACACTCAAGGTTCCTCCAACTGAGTCTTACAGAGAGTAACATAAAGTTCACTAATTACACTTGCTAGTGAATTAATTACACCAACACAAATTTAACTTTCGTCTATTACTACATTATTTTATTGTAACTATATATAAACTTAGCAATTAACTAATTCTATTTAACACAGGTGTGCTGTGCCTGTGATATACAAGAGGTGTTCTGAATTTGTTTTACAATGACCTAAACAGTTATGTTGCTTCTGGCATAAAAGGCAAAACAAATGTGTCCAAGTGGTAAAACAGGTGTGTAGTTCATGATAAATCAGATGAACCAGGTGTGTAGATCAAAACAAGGTAAAGCAGGTGTGTAGTTCTTGATAAATCAGCTGAACCAGGTGTGTAATTCATGATAAATCAGATGAACCAGTGTAGATCAAAACAAGGTAAAGCAGGTTAATGTAGTTCTTGATAAATCAGCTGAACCAGGTGTGTAATTCATGATAATCAGATGAACCAGGTGTGTAGTTGATGGTAAATCAGGTGAACCACATGTGTAGTCCATGATAAATCAGGTGAAACAGGTGTGTAGCTCATGATAAATCAATTGAACCAGGTGTGTAGTTCACGATAAATCAGCTGAACCAGGTGTAGTTGATGGTAAATCAGGTGAACCACATGTAGTCCATGATAAATCAGGTGAAACAGGTGTGTAGCTCACGATAAATCAGGTGAAACAGGTGTGTAGTACGTATTGGATCTGGTGAAACAGGTGTGTAGTACGTATTGGATCTGGTGAAACAGGTGTGTAGTTCATGATAAACAAGGTAAAAGCAGGTGTGTAGCTCATGATAAATCATGAACCGGGTGTGTAGTTCACGATAAATCAGCTGAACCAGGTGTGTAGTTGATGGTAAATCAGGTAGATACATGTGGTCATGATAAATCCAGGTGAAACAGGTGTGTAGCTCAATCAAAATCAGGTGAAACAGGTTATTGTAGTACGTAGTGGATCACGGTGAAACGGGTGTGTAGTTCATGATAAATCAGAAGAAATAATGGCACAGATTATTGCGGTACATTACAAACAGGTGCGTTGTGTTGCAGGTGCCTCCCCCAGTGCCACGGTGGCTGGCTGTGGTGTAATACCGTTCAGGCGAAGTGTGAGCGAGGGTGGCAACCACTTATATGTTGTTGTCCATTATTGTGCTCTACACCCTCCTGACCACCACTCCCTACCTGTCTACACTGATGTTATGTACACCCACTACCTGTCTACACTGATGGTATGTACACCCACTACCTATCTACACTGATGGTACGTACACCCACTACCTGTTTACACTGATGTTATGTACACCCACTACCTGTCTACACTGATGGTATGTACACCCACTACCTGTCTACACTGATGGTATGTACATCCACTACATGTCTACACTGATGGTACGTACACCCATTACCTATATACACTGATGGTACGTACACCCATTACCTATATACACTGATGGTACGTACACCCACTACCTGTCTACACTGATGGTACGTACACTCACTACCTGTCTACACTGATGGTACGTACACCTGTCTTTATATATAGGTTGGCAGCCTTTATTGTATATGTAGAATGAAAACAATTAAAAACCCTATTTATGAATAGCTGGTACAATAATTACTACTGCTGCTATTAATAACAACATAGGTAATAATAATAATAATAATAATAATAATAATAATAATAATAATAAAAGTCATTTGCTGGCAGATGTTAAACCTTAAGACTTAGACATGGTAGACGCAGCAGTGGTACCATAACCACGACGATTGCGGTAGAGTAGACAAAATAACACTTGTACAGCCCACTTCACGAGTGTGTTTACAGGGGATCGTTAGGTTTTGTGCCCAGTGTTTGTTTACATTCGACAAAGGAAACTAGCAATTGTAAACATACAATGGAATCAAATTAAAATAATATTAAAACAAATATCTCAAAGATTTGAGGACTGTTTATATGAAGAGCCCCTGTAAACGCACTAGTGAAGGGGACTGTACCAATTTGCCTGTGGTACAACAAACACCTCACCACTGGTACACTGACCCACTCCACCACCGACAGAGATAGACTTGTCATCGACGTGGTTATGGGTGGTTCGTGGCGTGATTGCACAGTCAACACCGTGGATGCCTCAGACACAGGCCTCGCGGGTGCTGCTGGGGGCGTGGTGGTTGGCGGCGCTGGTCATCTCCACGAGCTACACGGGCAGCCTCACCGCATTCCTCACCGTGCCCACACAGGCTCCCAGGATCGCTACACTCCCTGACCTCGCCGAGGCTTCTCAACAGTCAGGCAAATCAACTTAATAAAACTATAATAATTTAGTTTCTAATTAAACCAACTCATGTATACTATATTACTTCATAAGCTAAAGTTCAAATAGTTTTTCATATATAAATATTATTCAATGTTAATTTTCGGAAATTATAAAAAACTTTGTACTTAATACCAAAATAATGAAAGAAAGAAGAAAATTAACATAATAATTATGAAAGAAAATTATTATACAAATATCACTCTCCTCCGCTTCAGGGGGGGGGTCTTCATTTGTTTACCTCACAGTTTTTTTTCCAGGTTGTACATGCTAGATTTCGGTGCCTTTTTGCCCGGGCTGCTGAAGACCTCGGTGGACTCCGTGTACCGCACTCTGGGCAACAAGCTCCACCTCCTAGACACCTACGAGGCCATCAGGCAGAAGGTGGAGGAGGGGCACGCGCTGGTGCAGGGGACGCACTACACTCTGGCTGTCCTCGTCAGTTGGCACATGAGCAACGCGTATGTCGTGGAGGAGACGATGTATCCCAACCACAACGGCTGGGCTTTCCCGAAGGACACACCTTGGACGCACTTGTTCAACGGGTGAGGTCGTTTACTCCCTTCATATGTTTAATTTCATCCCCTTCAGCGCTGTCAGAAAATAAATTTTCTTAGATATTTGAAGAGAAACAGAATAAATCCCGAACAGCACACTTAACTGACAGTATATTAAAACATTTTCTTACTACTGGACAAATCCTAATCCGTCTCTATTATCCGTAGCTTTTTCAGGCAAATGTGTCAACTAATTTCTTGAATGTTTACAAGTTCTTCATTTGACTGAGCTAATGTACTATCGTGGACAAAAGTTGGCTCCCTCCCAAACTGAAGCAGTATCGACCCAAATGAGATAAAACAGCACACCCGCACCAGATGACAGTCAGGGTAAGTCAGTTTGGAGACTCATTCCCGTGACTCAGTTTCACCACAGGGAGAGAACTTTTGTTCACGATAGTACAACGGTAGGGCCAATTGCAAGAACGGTTATGGGGTGTACGGCGCCATTTACGATGACCTTCTTGCCCTGGTCTTTTTTCAGCAATATCGCCTTTAACACATGGAATTCTGCACTTTTCGAAGCTTGGAGGAGTCTCGAAACAAGTTTCCTGGTGGGAATTATTAGCTAGTGCTGTACTCAAAATATCGAAACTTCGAGATCTCTCCAGAGCTTCAAAAGGGTGGCATAACTGAAACAACATCAGGGCAAGAAGGTCATCGTAAATGGCGTCGTACACCCCACGACTGTTCTTGCAATTGGCCAGTAGACAACAACTGTGTCAGCGTAATGTAACCTCACCAACTGCCCTCTTCCCACAAAAAATATTGATAAACCAAAGTGACATTACACGGTCTTGACGCTCTTCATATTTATATCAACATCACCTTTAACGTTCATCACCTCAATACCTTCACTATATGTCCCACAACTGAGGGTTCTACGCAGATAGATGTATCTTTTGTTAGAGTGAGATAGTCCAACAAGGAAAGAGACGCCAGGCGGTTAAAGAGACATACTGTACTGTATATCCTTATGTATGAAAATTGTCCTTACATTGAGGGTTATTTTTCTCTGCCTCTGATGAATATCTGGGTCAAATGAAAGTATTTTGAGTCCTCTGTTTATCTGTGATAGGCACCTGACGAGAATGACGGAGGCCGGGCTGGTTAATCAGTGGCACCGCACCGCTGTCGCTCTCTTCCGTCACGACAATGATCTTCCGCCTCTACTAGTGGGGGAGGAGCCGCTCACCCTACGGGCCCTCTCTCTCGAAGATACTCAAAGCTCTTTCATCATCTTGGGTATTGGTATTTCGCTGGCACTTTTATTTTTTTGTTTTGAAATCCTCAGTCGCCGCTCTCTTAAACACAATTAAACAAAGTAGAATCAGACGGCACATCCTCACCAACATGTCAAAATAAAGTGAATACAAAATATTACAATGACCAATATGTCATAGAAAATGTCTGGCGAGATTGCAGCTTGAGGCACCGCGTAACGAAACTTTCTTTAGGTTTATATCATGACGCCCTCTTGCCAGTGACCGACGCGAGCACCACCAACACGAACCTCCTCACGGGCTTAGTTTCACATCCACCGATTATCTTACAATCTCACTGAACACGTTGTATCACCTCGCATGTAATAAAAAAGCAACAGTTATAGGTCTTTATTCTCCCTCATTATATACTCTCAAGTTAATAATCAGTTAATGGCTATAAGTGAGCGGAAACAAAATAAATAGAAGTATAGGTTAATACTGCACTCAAATATCATAATTTTGTCGGGTGTTTACTGTTGATGAATACAGCAGCGTATGAACCAAACACCATAAAGGTTCAACAATATCCTTAAGTACGTTAAGAGGCTAACACGGGACGCATATACCAGAACCACATTCAATAATGAGATTAAATCCACTAGAGAACATCACATATCTAGACATGCACAGGTCTTGAAATATTCAATAGTATCCCCTAAAAACAGTATTATCATTTTCTTCAGAAGAGTATTAAAAGAAAGCCGTTCTAGGGCTAACAGAGGTAAATTTCACACACACACACACACACACACACACACACACACACACACATACACACACACATACACACACACGCACACATAGTATTTTCTTTAATACTTTTCCAATAGATCCACATACGGTACTCAAGCTATTTATGTTTAAGAGCTGGTTAAGCCTACTGTGAACAAAATTACTGTTAATGATGTTAGAGGCTTCATAATTATACTGTACAGGGCAGCCCTGCAGCTAATTCTAAAAGGTTATATAATTATATAATTGACATAAATGAATAATTTCTGTTGTTATCATCATCATCATTGTCTCCTGTTTATTTCTCTACCCCTCTGTCCATCACCCTCACCCTCCAGTTCACATCAGTCAGCCTCCCTCAAGACCCTACCAACATAATCCTCTCTCTCACCACAACCTAAGCCTCCCTCTCCCTCCCTCCCTCCCCCGTCCATTCATTTGCTCTGCTCGATAAATAAATTACCAAGAAATGTTTTGCAATAATAAGAAAGCTAACGCAAAAAATAAAATTAATCGAAACATGTATTGTCCACCTATAATTTAAAATTGCAAATAAATTGAGGTGGCAAACAATACAAACAACTTCTGTAAATGTTCAGATAACGTCAATTTTGTTGTCTCCACCCGGCCGGCTAGTGGCGAAGAGGATAAGTTAACTGTTAGTCTAGTGGTCTGTCCAGTAAGGTGAAAACACAGTCATTAAAGTGATCTGAACGAAGAATTAAAGCCTCTGATAGCATCAATAAAAAAAAAAAATAAAAAAATAAATAAATAATAATAATAATAATAATAATAATAATAATAATTCTGTCTTTTCATGTTAATCACCAGTACCATGACAATAGACCAACTGAACCAGCAATATAAACACAAATAACAACACTTCCCTCATAAACATTGTCTAAAACTTGATATAAACATTTCTAACATTAATATGGATATTTTACGACAAATATATTTACCATAACTCTGAGATGCTTCCTTAAGATGGCTACAACGAAAGACCAAAACACATATTAAATTCTAAACATACGTCATATTCAAAGCATTTTTTCGTTGTATTTTTCTACTTTAAAATGTAGTTCAGTGTATGAAGTTGTAAGTAATAATTAATATTTTTTTCATGCCTTTAACACCTAAGATAACTGAATAAAGTTCCTCCGTCATCAGAACCTTCCCGAGGTCATCAGCTGAGGTGGCCAGATCTGCTAAACATAAGCAAACAGAAGCAATATAAACATTCATGCAGTGTGTGTGTGTGTGTGTGTGTGTGTGTAGTCACGAAGGCCTGTATAAAGTGCACAGTCGTCAAGGCAACACCAAATATGAAATATATCTGATAATACCATCACATCATCTCCACAATGTTAACTCCACATAGTAACACTCAGGAATGCCGCTCACCCCAACATCCATTACCTACTGTTATAACGATTCATGGCTGGATAAGATGACACCCCCCCCCCCTCACGCCAATAATGTTATATATTATGTACTCAACAGCACCAAGTTATCTTTACTACATTACCTTGAAATCTAAAAACAACTTATGGCAACACAATTCTGGCATTTTAACTCAATTATACAGAGAAAATCCCCGGGAGTATTGATCACCTCTCTCGGATGTTGACGTGAGTGTTCCAAGATGGCGCTTTAGGAACTTCCGGCATCTACTCCCAAGTCTCAATGGCATCTTGTTTCATAGGTTATAACAGGAGTACGACGGATACGCCCTATATGGTTAGTCCGACACTGATACATAAAAGTAGTACTCCTAGAATTGTACTCACTTGGTGTAGAATATACCAATTGGGCGTCATTGTTATTGTTGCTTGTCACTCTGATCACTCACACGACACACAAGGGAGAGAGAGAGAGAGAGAGAGAGAGAATTGTGGACTAAGGCTCTACATTCTCTTATAACCTTAAGCACTGGTATGTGGTCTTGAGTACGTTCTTCTCACAGGTCAAATAACCAAATCATAAACCAGCGTCAAGTTCCACATTTATGGTTTTAATGAACGAACAGCAGAAAAACGAACACACGAACATAATAATCTTGGACAATTTTACGAAATAAACGAGAAAAAAGAAACAAGCATACGTGAAGCATATCAGTTAGCAATTTTTTTTGTTTTTTTTTACAATTTAATATTTATATACAAGAAAAAATATTCTATTATATTACGTAAGAGTCTTGAAGGGGACTGACAGAGAAGTCGATTACTGTATCCTACCCTTAGCAGCTGGCGGGGAATACTAATACTACTACTACTACAACTACTACTACTACTACTACTACTACTACTACTACTACTACTACTACTAATAATAATAATAATAATAATAATAATAATAATAATAATAATAATAATAATAATAATAATAATAATAAGCTGAAGTTCATTTAAAGTATTTACACAGAACTTTTTTATGACTGCATTTACATTATAACAATAGCTACCGGCACGCCATCAAGTGTCTGACTTTAAAGAATATCTAATTCATTGTAGGAGAGAATAAGTATTAATTGTCCAGCTGAGGCAACAATAATCTCTATACATCTACAAGAGAATGAATGAAAAATAAATTATGACAGGAGAAAAAGGAAAAAAATGGATAAACATTTTAACCTGAACGATTCTTTTGTTCGTTCTTAGTTTATTTAACGTGTCATTTATTCATCCAGAGAAGCGCTGACATTTAGGCAGTACAGACCGGCACCATCTGGCGGTAATTACAGGTACCCGCAGACAGGTGAGCCACGGGGCTTTGTTCTTACCCACACTGGCAGGTGCGTCGCTCGCCACACTATATTTGTTAACTTAACATTACCACAAATTTCGGTTCTCTGTGGAACTACAACTATTTCCTTGTTTTACTATATTTTTTCTTTAATGTCAACAAAATTAGATTAAACCTCTGAATAAACAATCTTTTTTTAACAGTTTACAATATAGTGTTACTGTACGTGTTTACCTGCATTGCCTATATACTTGTTGAATCAATGTAAATATATATGCCGATTCTATCTATCGATCTATCTATCTATCTATCTGTGACGCAATTGGTTGTTAACCCAGCCCAATACAGAATGGTTGCAGGGCCGATTCCCAACCGGGTTAGAAAATTGGTTCCTTTCTTGTACACTAGACCTTGTACACTTACCAATAAGTGAATATACTTCTGGGGCCACTTGCCAACGGTATTACAGCCCTTGGGTGGACGAGCATCCTGGACTAACCCATTAGCTCTCTGTGTGTGTGTGTGTGTGTGTGTTTATATATACAGGTATGTGTAAGTGTGTGTGTGCGTGTTTGTATGTATTTGTGAGTGCGTTTGTATGTATGTATGTATGTATGTATGTATGTATGTATGTATGTATGTATGTATGTATGTATGTATATGAAAATGGCAAGAGAAAATGATAAATGAACTAATCTTAACAACAAAAGTCACCCTAATTACTAACTCACCAGGTAAACACAGGTAACGTTTGGTCACATAACTCCTAATAACTATAATCACCAGGTAAATCCAGGAAAGAAATGACATAAAGAAGAAAACTCTACCAATAGTCTTGACCAAAACACCAGTTACACTTTTTATATGTCTGAGTACAGGTGACGGTAGCTGCAATTTCCCCCGTGTGCTCCACCTAGCGAAAACAGACAGGTGAGGGGAGTGTGTCGGTCCCTTGACGTCCACCTGTCTACCTCCCCTTTCACCTGGTTTAGCCTCACTAACTCTCTAATTAATGCGAAAACTTCCTACCCCTCTTCACCCCCAGTAATCCTTAAAAAGAAAAAAATATATAATATTCCAGAGAAGCTGTATGTGTGTGTGTGTGTGTGTGTGTGTGTGTGTGTGTGTGTGTGTGTGTGTGTTTGTGTGAACTGATTTTCTCGAAACCTTTATTTCCGGCATAAAAATGTGAAATCAGTTTTGGGAATTTTTTCATAGTTTCTCTGGGCCATTTTGATTGCTTTACATATGATTAATTAGTCGTAATTATACTTTTCACCGAATCTTTACCACCGTCCGGGCTACATTATCACGTCCTAATGTGTAAAATAGAATAATTTTGCGTGTTATTAGTCAGAGTGAGCGGAGGGAAAGACGAGGCGACAGAGCGTGCTGACAGCTGACTGTACTTGGGCTGATAATGGTTGGGCAACGTCAGCACAGGACTGGTTCGTGATAACTTCGATAGATAGATAAATTCTATAGATTTGATAGACAGATAAATAGATAGATAGATAGATAGATATGAAGTAAATTTAACATACAAGTATACATTGATTCAGAATACACTATATAGACAATGCAAGTAAACATATACAGTATATACATAAACAAGTGCAAGTATACAAACAATGTATATACCTGTCACACCTGCTGATTATAATTTCCATGTCAGTCTCTCTAGTATCAAGCTTGAAGTAAAACCTATATAAAGATGAACCAGGATTACAGTAAAGAGTTTATGGAATGCAGTTGTGAGATGAATAACCTAAAAGTGTACTGTCCTAACCTAACCTAACTCAGTAAATTAGGGTACAAATGAAGAATCCTCTAATTACCCAGAAGAATAGGAAATAAGGAATCATATCTCCTCTCATTACTCAGCAGAATAGGATACAGATGAAGGATCCTATCTCGTATGGACCAACACAGCCTATCTTGATACAGTAGGTTGTGTGTATCTGATGGGAGGAACACTATAATGGCTCGCCTCTCACCTGATACCATGCAGGAATTACTTCTACAGTATACGTGACTCTCTCTCTCTCCCTTTGTCCTACGTCTGTTGGTGATGTAGGCGTCCTTGACTCAGGTGGCGGCAGGAGCAGAGGGAGGAGGAGGAGGGGGGGAGGTTGGACTGTTTAATTAATATCTGTTTTAAAGTTTATTTCCACTGCGCATGATAATGACATTGCTTAAAAGGTTTTTAATTATTATTAACCTGTGATAGACTCAGGATTGGTTTTAGCTATTCATTTATACACGAGATAGTCAGAGATGCAATCATATCCATCCATTAGTGTGTTAAGTCATACTAAGAATTGGGGTCATTATATGAAAATTATAATATGGTACAAATATCAAAATACCTTTAACCAGATAATATAACAAACGATAGTAAGTCTCTCTCTCTCTATTAGTGTGTTCTGTCCATCTCTCATTATTCATACATGTTTGGACTTTGGCCAAGAACCGAGTCCGTCAGTCACCTGTCTAGGGGCACCGCGCAACTTTGTGTAATTTGTACTCTCGTCTGCTTCCCAAATGTCACCAGTTTGCTAGTTTGAATAAATGAACATAATTGGCTTGAGCCGGTAAAGTTCACTACAGGAGTTGTACCATTAGTTATTGCTGGCTGTGGTGCGTCATTGGCGGGTGTGACGTTTCAATGGAGGCTGTGGCTGTGGTGCAGCTGTGGCGTGTCAGTGGCGGCTGTGGTGCGTCTTTGGTGGCTGTGGCGTGTCAGTGGCGACTGTGGTGCGTCATTGGCGGGTGTGACGTTTCAATGGAGGCTGTGGCTGTGGTGCAGCTGTGGCGTGTCAGTGGCGGCTGTGGTGCGTCTTTGGTGGCTGTGGTGTGTCAGTGGCGACTGTGGTGCGTCATTAGCGGCTGTGGCGTGTCACTAATGTTGTACAAGGCATTAAGGCACGTCACACACTATTAATGATTACTTATATTTCTTAGATAAACTCACACCTGAAGCCTTAATACATTGCAATACACAGGTGGGAGAGTGTTCACATATAAAAAACCTGTCTTGATATAAACACTGTACACACACATACAACACACAAACAAGTATACATCTATACATTAAAATAATATAAAACATGTATGTGTATATAAACGTGATATATTTCTATACTTACACACACAAATACACACACACACACACCTATTGTATTAACACACACACACACACACACACACACACACACACAAACACGTATAATAAACATACTTGTGTAAAATAAAACTACTATGAAAACCTTACACCCTTGGTTCAGGATTACAAATGTCTTTTACACGAAATACATATGCCAGGTAACATTCGGCTGTCAGGTAAATTACTTTCTGCCTTGTGTATAAAACTCTTGAGGTATCTCTGTAGTGTTTCTTCTCTGCAGCTAAGTGTCATCTCTCACCAGGCCGGAAGATCAAGATTTTCTACCCTTTTCAGAATTGATTGCAAAGGCGTCAACTTTGCTTTATTGAAATCCTTGGAAAGTCTTGATTCCCTGTTGGAGGATTTGGAAACCTTTGGAGGAAGGGTGGAAGGATGGACAGTGGTAGTGAATGGGTGGACAGGAATGATAGATAGGTGGACAGGGGTGGTGGATGGGTGAATAATGATAGGTGGGTGGACAGGGGTGATGGAAAGAGGAAGAGGGGTGATGAAGGTGCAGAGAGGTGGTGGAGATGTAGATGAGGAGGGGTGGTGGAGGTGTAGATAGTGGTTGCAGAGGGGTGATGGGAGTGTAGTAGGGTGGAAAGTGGGTGGAGAGGAATTGTGTTGGGTGTGGAGAGGTGATGGGGAGGTTCAGGGGCACCTTCAGATACTTCGTTAGTCTAAGACGCCCCGTGGCATCCGTGAGCTGAATGACAAATTGGCTTGTTATTGTAGCATCAGTACCACATGACGATTGGGAAAACTCATCATATGACAGTTCAGGGGCGTCTCGTCATACACGCCGTGGGAGTCGCATATACTGACGGAGGTTTAGCAGGTCTTCAGAGGTCACAGAGGCCCTTCACAAAGACACTAATATTATCTAAAGATCTCTATAACTTCCGGCCATTCTCCAGGTGTCTCACTTATCTATGTATTTTCGTAATTATTTATACCTGGCTCTGTTATACATCCACACCACATCTATCGCTACACATCCACACCACACCTGTCACTACACACCACCACACACGTCACTACACATCCCCTCCACACCCGTAACTAACTACCACCACTACACCCACCATTATACACCCCACTACACCCATCACCACACCCCCACAACAACCATCACTATACATCTCCACCACACACCTGTCTTAATCCTCATCACTAAATCATTATCGCCAGGTGTTCAGTAATCTCCTCCTGGTTCATCTTCAAGGCGACAATATAAACCCAAAAATAAACTCACGTCGACACAAACTTTTTCCTCGTCATTTCTACGGGAATTTTTGCTCTGAGGAAAAACTCTTGTAATGACTGAGATGGAAATGGATGTTGATGATGGTGGTGGTAGTGGTGGTAGTAGGGGGGTTGGTGGTGGTAGTGGGGGGTGGTAGTAGGGTGGGAAGGGTGATGGTGGAAGTGTGTGTGTGTGTGGGGGGAGGTTAGTTGGAGGTGATGGGGTATTCTCAAAAGATCACAGCAATACAGGAAATATTTCACAGGAACATAGTAAGTATGTCACAGCAACACAGCAAGTATTTCACAGTAACACAGCAAGTATTTCACAGCAACACAGCAAATATTTCACAGCAACACAGCAAGTATTTCACAGCAACACAGTAAGTATTTCACAGCAACACAGCAAGTATTTCACAGCATCGCGGCAAATATTTCACAGCAACACAGCAAATATTTCACAGCAACACAGCAAATATTTCACAGAAACACAGCAAATATTTCACAGCAACACAGCAAATATTTCACAGAAACACAGCAAATATTTCACAGCAACACAGCAAATATTTCACAGCAACACAGCAAATATTTCCATTACTAAAACAGAAATAATCGGTAAATACAGCATCCCATCTTCTCCGCTAACAAACCTCCTAAAAAAACGAAAAAATTCTAGTTCAGAGTAGCATGAGTTTACCTTTACTGACTTGACTGATAGGATTTTTTCCGTATTTAATGGATTTTTTTTTTCAATTACGGTTTAATGGATTTAAATAAATAAATACCAGTTCTTGGACGTCATAGGATTTTGTGAGAGAGAGAGAGAGAGAGAGAGAGAGAGAGAGAGAGAGAGAGAGAGAGAGCAAAGTTCCTCTCAGCGCCACAAACCAATTACTATCAGCTTCACCTTATTTACAAACCTTACAAACGGATGGACGGAGACGGAGATAAAAACGGAGGAAGAGGGGAAAATAAAGCGATAGAAAGAGAGAAAAAACTTATAAAAGCTGGAAATAGAGGAAATGGATAATGGTTTAAACAGACAACACGAAGGAAGACGATGGTGGGTGTTGACACAGGTGAGGCAGAGCAATAATTATGGTTAGGTGGTGAAGTGTTGGCCGGGGTTCATGGGTTCAAATATGTGGAGGAGGAGGAGGAGAAGTAAGAGGAGGGGGAGGAGCAGGGGAGGGGGAGGATCAGGGGGAAGAGGAGGAAAAGAGGAAGAGAAGGACGGGGAGAGGAAGAGGAAATGATGGGGAGGAGGGGGAGGAGGGGTGAGGAGGGGGAGGAGGAGGAGGCGGAGAAACGTGAGGGGGTTATTGTGAGATAAGGGTAGTGAGACAGCGAGAGGATGGGAGCGAGGAGGATGAAGGAAGGAGGAAGAGGCAGGCGTAGGAAGGACTGAAGTAGCAGGATGTGTGTGTGTGTGTGTGTGGTAATTAATTATGTACACGTACATGAGTACAGAGCAGCTAACGTATACTGTATCTTTATATTGTCTAAGAATGCACTTACTAAAACTGCTTCCAAACATATAATACATATGTTTATAAATACATACATAAATACATGTACTTGATATTAATATGACCCTAAACCATTGTATAAAAGGTCACAGTGGGTGAGTCAGCAGCAGTAGTGAAGGGGGGAGGTAGGCGGAGGAGTTGCCAGGCAGCAGCATCTGGGCGGGCCGTGCAGCAGTACCTGGGCGAGGTGGTGGTAGTGGTGCCTCAGTGAAGCTGGGGACGCTGGGCTGACCACTCCGTTGGCCCGTCACTCCCTCACCAGCCTCGTGTGACCGGGGAACGCACTTTGCTCTACCCTCACCCGAGAACAAAAACTTTATAAGTGTAACTCAACATCATGACTAGAAAGGTTGTGTTACGTGAGTGTTTAATGATTTAATAGAGTGTTAAAGTCGAAGAAACTCAGATTAATTTTGTTTTAATATTGAAGTACTGATGTTAATTGGACTAGTGTAGTACTTTCCTACTACCACTTGCTGTGTGTGCTGTAGTGTGGCGTCTCCAGTTGACAGGTAAGAAATAAAGTCTTAAGCCTAATGTACTGCAGGAGTCACACCTTCACGCCTGGCACTGGGGAGACCTCGTGGCACTTGGTCCTGGAGTAGTGACAGTTTTCCTCACTACCTCAGCGGGTCCTGGGCTAGTGATATCTTTACGGTGTTGGTTCTTTCATTAGGGGTAATCGATGTCCATCACGTTAATGGTGTGAACGGCCTCACCCTTACCCTCTCACAGTATGAGCTAACTAATACAACCGTAGCCTAAGATAAACACTACCAAAGGTGTTAAAATTATATATGTTAACAAAATGAGGATTCTTCAACTATGGCATTTTTGCGTTACATGAGGAAGTAATATAATTGTGCTTCCGTTTTCTAATTGTTACCTGTACATTATAATGAATCACACGTCCTCTCTAAATTTTAACGCACACACACACACACACTCATAAACCCGTCTGTATGTAATTGTATATTTCATTGTTATATTGCATTACGGTATGTATATTACTCATTGTTATGCTTATATTTTTATTATTATATTTCTGAAGATGATTTTTTTCTCTGTATAGCAACAATAACACTGAGAATCTCACCTGTAAGCGACAAAAGATACAGAGGAACATAACAAATGACAGACGATGATTCAGACCAAGTGTAAAAATTCTACTGAGGGTGACTAGTGTGGGACCCAGGCCACTCTGTCCTTACTGGCTCCTGGTTGATAAATTCTTCTGATGTATTAGTGATGACCACCCACATAATGATGCTCCCCTGTGTGGTGGTGGTGTTGAAAGTGATGGTGGTGATAGTTGTGATTTTGGTGGTGGTAGTTGTGATTTTGGTGGTGGTAGTGGTGATGGTGGTAATGGTAGTGTTGATGAACGTAATAATAGTGGTGATCTTGTATTACATATTGATATTTCTTGGTACAATAATTTTTTTGTGTGTGTGTGTGTGTTTCTTGTGTAGAGGATTCTTCTTCCCTCTTGAGTCACCGACACTTTCTGCTCGACTTTATTATTACAGTATAGAGCCTCTGGACCGTCGATTAAACACGCAGTAACATTGAATCTATTAGTCGAGACAGTGAATAAGATACGTTTATGGAGACTGATTCTTAGAGGTGTCTTGCTAGGGTCAATCTCTTACTCATGTGTCGTGGCTAATTGATAAAGTATGTGTCTTTCTTAGTGTGTGGATAATATGTCTTTAGGTTAAATATTGTACGCGATGTCTTTATAATCTTTGTCGAGTTGTCATGTTTTGGTCCCTCAATGTGGTAATGTATACTCGCCTCTATACCGTATTTTATTTTAGTTTTTTATATATGATATGATATAAAGTGTCTGAAGTTGTAGTTAAAAAAAATCGCTATCTATGTGTGTGTGTGTTGAGCCACTCGACCGTTGCGTCACACATAGATGCGAAAAAGTGTAACCACTCCCATCTGTTTCTGTGTTTACTGTCAACTAACTCTCAGGAATGATGTTTTTGATAAGTGAATAATTTTTTTTGGTAGCGTACCAGCGTAACTCTAACATGGCAAATATCTTCATAGTCACATTTTTAGTCAATAATTATCAACCAGAAACCTCGTCTTGAAAACTGCGTCACGGTGTTCACAATAACTACTTAGTACAGAAGCCACAGGCGTCACTATCTCATGCTGGTAACTGATTCCATTGTTCACACAGTTACCAAAATCTTAACACGGATGGACTTTTTATGAACGTCCGCCGGGGTGATGCCAAGAGGAGTCTCATAACCTTGAGTCAACGTAAATCATAAAATTAAAGTCACACACACACACACACACACACACACACACACACACACACACACACACACACACACACACTCTCTCTCTCTCTCTCTCTCTCTCTCTCTCTCTCTCTCTCTCTCTCTCTCTCTCCACGTTGACTCAGGAGAATTTTAAGGTAAGGCAGCAGACAACAATATATCCAAGGAATTAAAAGAATCCTACAAGTTAGATTAAAAACTCCACGACACACACACACCTGAGTCCTTATGATGCAGGAGTCCCCAGTACACGTCCCTCAGGAGACGCTAAACATCTTCCCAAGTTCTGTGAGTAGTGATAAATTTATAACATCAGTTGTGTGTGTGTGTGTGTGTATGTTTTGGAACGTCACACTCCTTCCCTTGTGGTGTGAACTCAGTAAACGAAGGATTTGATTATCTTTACACCTGGTGAGTTCCTCTCTCTCCTCCCTCGACCACTACCTGTGTATATCATCTGGTACACTTCCTCATATCAACTTTTTTTTTAAATTCCAAAAGTTATTTATTAGTGTTTTTTTTATACTATTTCTTTCTTAGTTAATTTAAAACTCGTAATAATTATCAGCATATTGTTTTAGTAAATCACCAAAACAGAAACAATTATAAAATAAAACCGATGAACCATTAAAAAACAACAACACACAAACCACCTTTAACTTACAAAAGATTCAAGAAAAAACAACACACTGAAACCCCACCAGTTTGAAGCCCGTCCGGAAAATTGGGGGTTGGAGAGGGAGGGAGGGACACGCCACACTATCTGCCTAACTGAAGGAAACTGTGTTAGCCCGGACAAACAAAACACATGAAATTTAAATCTGTACACCCCACAAAAGGCAGGACACGCCAAAGTCTTGCATATTCAGGTATACACTGCAATATATTCATCTAATTCAATTTTGGACGAAAGGCAGATGGTAGGTAGAGAGAACAGGTTAGAACAAAACTGCTGTCAGTGAGAGGGAGTGAGTGAGAGGGAGGGAGTGAGAGGGAGGGAGTGAGAGGGAGAGTTTTAACCATTTTAACCTGATATTGATATGTTAGGAAAAATACGTGCTGGGTTGAGGAAGACCAAGTTATGCTAGATTACCCATAGCCATCTATTTAAAGCCATTTTCTGACACCCATTTACTGATAGACATTTACTGATACCCATTCTCCCATAGCCATTTACTGGTAGCCATTTATTGATAACCATTTACTGACAACTATTAATGTAATCTACTAATACATAATTTAACCATTTGAGTCATCTACAAAATTAACCCCCTAGCTTACTTCCACCTTAAGAATAAACTAACCTAATCTAACATAATCAAAACTAACCTAACCTTAACATAATCTAACTTTAACCTAACCTATCCTAATCTAATCTAACCTAACCTAACCTACTCAAAACTAACCTAACCTTAACCTAATCTTACATCAACTAATCTAACCCACCTTAATTCCTGGAGGTAGCGTGAAGTGTTTCATCACCAGGAGAAATAAGCTGTGGGAGGGAGGCTATTCTTCAGGTGATCCAACCATTCTATAAGACACTGAACACTGATACACCACAACTTACTCAGTTCATTCATCACAGTGATCCACAACACCTGACAGTGATCCAACACACCTGCCAGTGATCCACAACACCTGACAGTGATCCACAACACCTGACAGTGATCCACAATACCTGACAGTGATCCACAACACCTGACAGTGATCCACAATACCTGACAGTGATCCACAGTACCTGACAGTGAACCACAGCATCTGACAGTGATCCACAAGACCTGACAGTGATCCACAACACCTGACAGTGATCCACAACACCTGACAGTGACCCACAACACCTGACAGTGATCCACAATACCTGACAGTGATCCACAACACCTGACAGTGATCCACAGTACCTGATAGTGAACCACAGCATCTGACAGTGATCCACAAGATCTGACAGTGATCCACAACACTTGACAGTGATCCACAGTACCTGACAGTGATCCACAGTACCTGACAGTGATCCACAGTGCCTGACAGTGATCCACAGTATCTGACAGCGATCCACAGTACCTGACATTGATCCACAACACCTGAGTGATCCATAGTATCTAACAGTGATCCACAACATCTGACAGTGATCCATAACACCTGACAGTGATCCACAACACCTGACAGTGATCCACAGTACCTAACAGTGATCCACAGTACCCGACAGTGATCCACAACACCTGACAGTGATCCACAACACCTGGCAGTGATCCACAGTACCTGACAGTGATCCACAGTACCTGACAGTGATCCACAACACCTGACAGTGATCCACAACACCTGACAGTGATCCACAGTACCTGACAGTGATCCACAACACCTGACAGTGATCCACAGTACCTGACAGTGATCCACAACACCTGACAGTGATCCACAACACCTGACAGTGATTCATAACACCTGACAGTGATTCACAACACCTGACAGTGATCCACAGTACCTGACAGTGATCCACAACACCTGACAGTGATCCACAGTACCTGACAGTGATCCACAGTGCCTTACTCTGTTGTGGTAATATAAATAGAATCATTTGTTCGGGTTTAGAGCGGCAGCGTCTGGGGGCTGGAGGGAATGTAACCATTTCTCATAAGATTTCATGATCGTCTTATTTCCGGCCAAGGAATTTACCTCCCGTGTGGTGGAAACTGTCTCGCTGTCTCCTGTGTCTCGCTGTCTCCTGTGTCTCGCTGTCTCTGGTGTCTCGCTGTCTCCTGTGTCTCGCTGTCTCTTGTGTCGCGCTGTCTCTTATGTCTCGCTGTCTCCTATGTCTCACGGTCTCCTGTGTCTCACTGTCTCCTGTGTCTCACTGTCTCCTGTGTTTCGCTGTCTCCTGTGTCTCGCTGTCTCCCGTATCTCCCTGTCTCCTGTTCTCACTCTCTCTTGCCTCTCGCTATCTCCTTCATCTCTCTATCTCCTGCCTCTCAGTATATCCTGCCTCTCGCTATCTCCCGCCTCTCGTTATCGCCTGCCTCTCGCAATCTCCTGCTTCTTGCAATCTCCTGCCTCTCGTTATCTCCTGCCATCTCGCTGTTCACCGCCTCTCGCTATCTCCCGCCTCTCGTTATCTCCTGCCTCTCGCAATCTCCTGCTTCTTGCAATCTCCCGCCTCTCGTTATCGCCTGCCTCTCGCAATCTCCTGCTTCTTGCAATCTCCTGCCTCTCGTTATCTCCTGCCATCTCGCTGTTCACCGCCTCGCTATCTCCCGCCTCTCGTTATCTCCTGCCTCTCGCAATCTCCTGCTTCTTGCAATCTCCTTCCTCTCGTTATCTCCTACCATCTCGCTGTTTCCCGCCATAACCCAAATAATCAGAGTTTTCTTCGTATTTCTGAATCACGATGCGAATAAAAGATTTCGAGCTTAATGACAAAAAAAAAAGGAGGGGTTTTTAAAATTGTATGAACCTGAGGCAAACAAGGTGATGGGTGTCAGGTGGGGACGACCTTGTGGGTACATCTTCAGGCAACATCAGCGGGGTGTGGGTGGGGTGGGGCTGGGTGGGGTGGGGTTGGGGGTGGATGGGGTGGGGCTGGGTGTGGTGGTGGTACTAAGGTGTGAGCGGTAATAAGTCTGTTCCTTAAGTTC
This sequence comes from Homarus americanus, assembly GCF_018991925.1. Taxonomy (NCBI): domain Eukaryota; kingdom Metazoa; phylum Arthropoda; class Malacostraca; order Decapoda; family Nephropidae; genus Homarus; species Homarus americanus. The sequence goes on along the minus strand of NW_024721079.1, from coordinate 4,645,661 downwards.
TTAGTACCTGAGTGAAGAGGGATAGTAATAGTATACGACTGCAGTTTGTATCTTAAGCCGCTCAGTTAGAACGGATGAAGATGACGTTCATTCTGGTAACCAAGAGGCTGGCCCGTGGGATTATTTTGTCCTATTCTGTTTCACTATTTCCCTTGGCCATGTAGTATAAAGTTCTCCTAAACATGAACTATATAGTCTATTTCTTATGTATCTTTATCAGTATGAACTAAAATCTATATTTTTCACCTTTTAGAATCCAACTGACTTAAATAACAGCTGCGGACAAAATTCCCTGGACACTTTTAGCTGCGGATATAATTTCCTGGACACTTTTAGCTGCGGACAAAATTCCCTGGACACTTTTAGCTGCGGACTAAATTCCCTGGACACTTTTAGCTGCGGATATAATTTCCTGGACACTTTTAGCTGCGGACAAAATTCGCTGGACACTTTTAGCTGAGGATATAATTTCCTGGACACTTTTTGCTGCGGATAAAATTCCCTGGACGCTTTTAGCTGCGGACAAAATTACCTGGACACTTTTAGCAGCGGACAAAATTCCCTGGACACTTTAAACTGCGGAAAAAATTCCCTGGACACTTTAAACTGCGGACTAAATTCCCTGGACAATTTTAGCTGCGGACAAAATTCCCTGTACACTTTAAGCTGCAGACAAAATTCCCTGGACACTTTTAGCAGCGGACAAAATTCCCTGGACACTTTTAGCAGTGGACAAAATTCCCTGGACACTTTTAGCTGCGGACTAAATTCCCTGGACACTTTTAGCTGCGGACAAAATTCCCTGGACACTTTTAGCTGCGGACAAAATTCCCTGGACACTTTTAGCTGCGGACTAAATTCCCTGGACACTTTAAACTGCGGACTAAATTCCCTGGACACTTTTAGCAAGTATTTGGAGGTCGTGTAGGTCGGTCAGGAGAACTGCTATTATGACCTCATCTTACTCACATATTTTCCATTAATAATAAGGTAATTTTTTCAGAGGAGTCTAACATAATATATAATAATGAAGAGCAACGTTCACCAGTTTACACCAATCACACCTGTATAACCCATAATTAGATGCCAGGTATTAACAAGTATCTCGAGGTAATACGGTTCTTCAATTATGTCTTCTTCATTAAGTGTATACAAGAACATCCAAGACGGTGTTCTGTATTTGCTCACACCAGGTAGACGAGCCTCACCTGTGTTGATAATTAGGAAATAAAACAAAAACAAATACAAAATGATTTAATAAGTTATAAAGAGGAAAAGTAACCATTTACCTGTTAAATCAAAAACAATATTATTTATCCAACAATTTAATTCATATTTTCAAAGGCCTGGCAGCGGGCACCAAATTGCTCTATTATTTGGGAAATTAGCGCGGGAGCTTAACTCAGTGGCGTAATAGGAAACTGGTTAGCAGATGTGGTGGTATTGTGGCCTTTATATATATTTACTGTATATTAAATGACAAGAGATATTGGTACAGATAAAAAAAAGGTTGTAATAATTCATGCACTTTCTAAAATGACAAAATAATTCAATATCATTCAGGTTAATAACTCAGAAGCCGGGGAGAGAAATTTTTAGTTGCAGCGAAGTTTTGTGAATCAAGACCCGCTATTATTTGAAGCTTTGTGAATCAAGACCCACTATTATTTGAAGCTTTGTGAATCAAGATCCGCTATTATTCGAAGCTTTGTGAATCAAGACCCGCTATTATTTGAAGCTTTGTGAATCAAGACCCGCTATTATTCGAAGCTTTGTGAATCAAGACCCGCTATTATTCGAAGCTTTGTGAATCAAGACCCGCTATTATTCGAAGCTTTGTGAATCAAGACCCGCTATTATTCAAGCTTTGTGAATCAAGACCCGCTATTATTCGAAGCTTTGTGAATCAAGACCCGCTATTATTCGAAGCTTTGTGAATCAAGACCGCTATTATTCGATTCGAATCACCGTATCAAGACCCGACTTTGAGATCAAGACTATTATTCGAAGCTTTGTGAATCAAGACCCTTATTATTCGAAATCAAGACCCACTACTATTTGAAGCTTTGTGAATCAAGACCCGCATTATTCGAAGTTTTGTGAATCAAGACCCGCTATTATTTGAAGCTTTGTGAATCAAGACCCGCTATTATTTGAAGCTTTGTGAATCAAGACCCGCTATTATTCGAAGCTTTGTGAATCAAGACCCGCTATTATTCGAAGCTTTATGAATCAAGACCCGCTATTATTCGAAGCTTTGTGAATCAAGATCTGCTATTATTCGAAGCTTTGTGAATCAAGACCCACTATTATTCGAAGCTTTGTAAATCAAGACCCACTATTATTCGAAGCTTTGTGAATCAAGACCCACTATTATTCGAAGCTTTGTAAATCAAGACCCACTATTATTCGAAGCTTTGTGAATCAAGACCCACTATTATTCGAAGCTTTGTGAATCAAGACCCACTATTGTAAAGATTTAAACAAACAAATGATGATTAAATGTACACAACGAAGAAACAAGACAAAACGCAATACAGTATCATGAAAGGCTTGTCTGTGTACCAACGAAAAACAAGAGAAAAGCAAATACCTGTATATAACTAATTACCGACAGAAGACTCACTTTACCCAATATCCGGGGTTAAGGAATCAACCTATCTCAAAGTGTTGGAAGTAATAAAAAAATAGACTTTGAGAAATTATATATAAAAAATAATGAAAATAAAGGAGAAACTCTACCACGGTTTAGACTCTTAAAAAAAAAGTCTGAGTTTAATGTTCCTCGTAACCGGAGATGTAAGAATGTACGGTAACTGGCTGATTAAAAGCGGAAATATAACGACCCAAAATTACATACCGAGAGACTGAAAATATAAAATAACCTGAGGCTGCTGAAGGGACGTGGTGTTGAGTTTGAGGTTACTGAAGAGACTAGTTGTTGAGATTACTGAAGGGACGAGGTGCCAAGACTGGTGACACCCCTCTATAGTTTCTGTCAGAAAATATCAGTTTCCCATCGAGGACAATTTTCTCCATTATTACCTTTTTTCTTAATCACCTATACAGTTACCCTCCTCATCTAAGTGTTGCAAATTCACAATCAGTGTACTGTGCAGCTGCAGCGTCCACGTGAGGTTGTTTAATATTCCACAGTGTGACCAGCCAGACCAGGGATAGCTCACGTTGATCACAACCACTCGCACACAAAATGCAAATTATGCCCCGCCGGATTTGCTCCTATCAACGATTAACAAATACGCGAGTTGTGTTTCCGGGGAACGTGCTGTGAATCGACGATGGCTCATCACAATACAGGTATCCAGCCTAAAAAAAAATATACATATATTCATAAATAAATGGATGGCAAAACAAAACTATATTCACAACTTAAGTCATGCGTAAATATTTTGGTCAGTTTCATAACAGGAAGGTCCACTACCATAGGGTTTATGGTAATACTCTATACGGTAACATTTTCAGTATACAATTATTCCCACTTAGTTTTCCCAAATCTATTAATACTGTATGTAGGATTGAATCACTTATGGTTATCTGTTGAGTTTGTTAATGATTGTCTATACATAATAATCAGAGGGATGCGTAAGATGGACTGGATTAACCATAACTGAGTTTAATTGATTCTAAACAGCATTTGATTCCACTATAGCTGACCTCATCGTATTGCTGACCTTAAAACCTAACCTGCTCCTTGACCTTAACACCTAACCTACTCCTTGACCCAAACACCTACCCTAATCCTGACCTCAACTAATAGCCACTGAACTTTGCCAACCAAATTCCATCCTGCTTGCTGGATATCCCTACGTGACCTCCCACCTATCAGGACAAGATCACCTGAACTCCCCCCCTCACACTTTATGGAGCCAATAAACAGGACCGTTTTCGTGTTAAAATTTAAAAGGAAAAAAATAAAAGAAAAAGGAAAATCAGTAGAGACTATACAGTAGGTGAATTAACCAAGCCTTTCAGATAGTAATGAACCAATCCCTCATGGCCCTCAGTCGTAACACAGCTCATGACCCACCCCGCCTCTCCCCTCCCACACCTGTTATTGCCTTTCACGTCAGGTAATTAATTTCTCCTGCATTCGAACGCCCAATGAAGAATTTTTTATATAATTTATTTAATTCGTTCATTCAATTATTTTTTTGTGAGAGGGAGGATGCTTGGGGGGGGAAAGTCAGGGGTCGAGAATGAAAGTGAAAGATTATTAATTTTATTACGTTCGTGTTTATTTATTTATCAATTAATTGGAGTGAGGAAAGCCAATAAAGGAATTTTATTTTATACTGTATTTTATTTATTATGGATTATTTTAATTATCTATTTTCTTTAAACGAGGAAAACCTGAAAATATATATAATTTGGTTTAGTAACTTTAGTTTGTATATTCACACTTTTTTCAGCAGTTTACGAGTTAATTTTCTTCGTCTTGCATATTTTATTAATGTGTATTTTAGGTCAGGTAACAAGTAGGATATACTGTATAAGAGTATTGAAAGTCATATGTTAAGTGAAGTTAATGGTTCAAAGAAAAAATGAAAATGACTATATTTATGTGTATATAAGCGTATGTATGGATGTATGTATGTATATATGATATAAGAATGTGAGTGTGTGTATGTATGTGCATAAGTGTGTATGTATTTGTTTATGGGAGTGTGTATAAGCGTGTGTATGTATAGATGTATGTGTGTTGACAATAAACAATTATTATGACAACTATATATTTTTTTTACCACCGAAATAATTGCTGCAAAACATTTCGCTCAAATCAAAGGCAGAGCTGTGTACTGTACATAAAACAACATGAATGGTGTACAGGTTAGAGTACTGCTCAAACTGTGTGTCCTTCCTCACCCTACCCAGGTAACCCCACCAATTTCATGACCAGAGCTGACCCTACCATGCTACTGACCCTACCAATTTCCTGACCTTATCTGACATCACCTGACCCTACCATGGTACTGACACACACACACACACACACTAATGAGATAATTATTGTAAAGCCACTTTTCTCGGTAATTTATCTTATGACAATAATTACATGATATTCACAACATACTGTAATTATCGCGTTTTGAAGCCTCTGCGGTGACCGACGTAACATAGGTGTCCGGATGCTGTAACAAGTTTATAAAGGTGATGCCGTTATACAAGGTGTTTATAAAATCCGTGTGAATATTGTAACTCTAATAACTTTTTATGGACATAGGATAGCAACAATCTGTAAATGGTATTTAAAAGACAAATTTTTATGAAGTTTTAACACAATTACTGGATACATTTCTAGCTTTCAAAATGCATTATTTATGCTAAAACTTTATTCAGTTTGTTTTTTATTTGTCATTTGCAGATTTTTTATCATGTGTGCATAAAAAGTTATTGAAGTTTAAAAAGTACACACCAAATTTATAGACAGACAGACAGACAAACCAACAACCGCAGTTCAACGACCTACACGTTTCGCCTTTAAAAAAAAACTAAAAATAAAAAAGTAAAATACATCATACACGTCTCTCCATCTTCCGTCACTCAGTGTAACAAACAGCAAAACATATATATCCTCTTTTCTCAACATTACTCATTAATATATAACTGAAAACGGCGATCCAATATGTGGAAATCGAGGCAGCACCACTGTCGAGCCGGAGACGCTATTGGCCAGGGCGAGGAAAGCGGAACACTGCTAAAATAAACTTCTCCCCCGAAACGAGAAGGAAATAAAGAATCGAACATGACTTTAAAGTGTTGTGGAACAGATGGCAGCGTTGACGAATGCTGTAACAGAAGAAGACGAGAGAAAGAGAACATCCGTTGTTTCATCAGTAGTGTCTTGTGTCGCAATATATCAGTTTCTCTTCTTCAGATTCTCTATTTTTCTATCACTGTGAAAGACGTAATACTTGTCAGGGCGGGAAGAGTGACAGTGGGGTGACCAATGTTTACTGTAGGTGAGCTCGTCCCAGGATCAAAGTAGTGGATGTTCACTGTAGGAGGCACTGGTCCCTGGGCGGTGATGGAGCCGCTCATAGTAATAACTCAGCCTGGAGACACAGCTACCAGGAGTGTTGTGCGAGCCAGACGCTGCAACCTGACAATCATTCAGATTTATGTGACTTTCTTGTGAAATTTTAGAATTTTTCAGAGTCAAAGTTTACACTGGGGCACCAATCAAACGGGTGTGCTGGGTCCTATGGCAGCCGGAGCCGGTGTGTTTGTGTGTCAATGTTTACTCACAGTCATCGCTCTGAATGCAATACAAACAAGTCCGACTCCTTCACTCACTGTTGCAAATTCTTAAGCGGAATTTTCTTGTTTGTCTTGTTTGACAGTCAAAGACGTTTAGCTTTGATATACCGTAAAAGTCGCCAAGAATAGAACAGATTAAGTTTGCTCAAACATTAGAGGACGTATCATATTTCTTCAACATTTTAAGTTTTGAGAAATATTGCTAGAGTTGTGGTGGAGGCAGAATATTAATACAGTATATAGTAACGGTCAGGTAGCCGGGCAAAGACCACACATTCATGGATAAGTTCACGTGTATTGTGGAAATGACATTTTTAGCCTAGGAATAATGTAGTCATTACTAGGTTCATCCTGGCTTTGTTGGCCGGCCCTCACGCACTTTGTTTGGTTGTCATTTTTATTTTCTCGCGCCGACTTTTCTCTTGATGTTACCAGTAGTGTGTGTACTGTTTGTTCACAGGTGCGTATTAGTCCAGTTTTCCTGTACAGTATTATGTTTTAGGTCTCTCTCTCTCTCTCTCTCTCTCTCTCTCTCTCTCTCTCTCTCTCTCTCTCTCTCTCTCTCTCTCTCTCTCTCTCGAATTATATTATTCATCATTCTACTGATTCATGTTGAAGGAAACAATGGACACTGCTGTATATTTCCATTAGTTTCTTATTGATTGGAATTTAATACACAGAAACACGCTCATATTCACACCTACTGTACTGTACATACGCATTAACATGTAATTCTGTTAATGGTTTTATTACAGTACACTGCAGCTGAATTAATTTGGTGTTGTATCCGAAAAAAACAAAAACAAAAAAAACATGAGTAGTTATGGTGGCAAACGAGGGTGAGGGCGTGTCCTCGTCACGCACAGTACCTCTCATTAACCTGTCTCCAGTGACACACATGCACGGCCTCGCTCCAGTGACACACATGCACGGCCTCGCTCCAGTGACACACATGCACGGCCTCGCTCCAGTGACACACATGCACGGCCTCGCTCGTGACACACATGCACGGCCTGCTCGCAGTGACATGCACGGCCTCGCTCAGTGACACATACGGCCTCGCTCAGTGACACACATGCACGGCCTCGCTCGTGACACACATGCACGGCCTCTAGTGACATACATGCACGGCCTCGCTCCAGTGACACACATGCACGGCCTCGCTCCAGACACACATGCACGGCCTTGCTCCAGTGACACACATGCACGGCCTCGCTCCAGTGACATACATACCGCCGCTAGACTCAGCAACTTGATGGTTCAAGATTAATCAAGATCAAAGTGTTGCTTTAGTGGCTCCCTTATGCTGACGTTCATTACGAATTAATGACCCCCGAGGGATCAAAGAGCAAGCAGCCAGACTGACAGTTACCACGACCACCAGCCCAGACGACTTCACCCACACCATCATCTTGGAACCTCAGTGGGAGTTGTGTCGGCGGCCATAACCTACCGCACCTTATATCTGACCAGCCTTCTTTACCTCCGAGTCCTGACATATACAATCATTTCTAACTTAAACTGTAACTGGCTGTATTCCATGTATATATCTCCAAATAAAATACACCACACTTTAATCATTAAGTAGAGCCATAATGAGTGATTTTAGTTTGAGATATTGTTCGGATAAATTTGAATATAACCGTACTCTTTTTCTCAAGTGATTCAAAACAGCAAGATTGATCATTACTTATGTTGACAAGAGATCTGATGTTAATATTTACAACCTGCAAAACAATAAAACGCGAATAAATTAAGTAAATCTCGTTAGTTACCTTGAGTTACGATTGGTATAACTATTGAAGCCTATCAGAACAATAAGTCACCTGTTGTACTTTTCATTGAAGCTTACTGCATATTCTACACATAATATTCACTCAAATATAACTTTCAATATAAAAAAAACACGAATAAAACAGTGCTAATAATCCTAAAGTCTTATCATTACGGCGAGGAAAATTTAACACGAAACAAAACACTTTCCTCGACACATAATAAATCATATTCAGTTCTAACGCATCCAAGATAGCTCATGAGTGAATCTTCGCCCGTGTCTACAGGTAAATAAAACAAATTACAAATAGTGAAGCTTCAGTAAACAGTATTGTGGAGATAGTGTATTTTTGTTCACATGTACTCTGAATAAAAACTTCTCGAACACCTGGCCACGATGGATGTGAGAATGAACAGAATGGGCCTTGTCATCTGGGAATGGTTTCAGATTCTTCGTTCATTTTTCACATTACATAGTGCTTATATCGTCCGAGAAGTTTTTGGTGAGTGTACTGTACAATCATGGCTACATACTACGCATAAAAATATAAGGATTGTATAAAACTTTCGTTATAATAATAATGTTACCAACAGAAAAAAATTATACAATGTAAATAAACTCCAGAAGTATAGCGTGGAGATATGGGTCAGCACTCAGCAGGCCAGCCAGCACCCGCCTCCCCACACTCTAGTTTATACACATTGGTATTACTTCCCCCACTATCTCACCCACCCCATCAACCTCACTGTCTTATCAGTACAGCCTCGTATCACTCTTGTCGCATCGAACACCACTACAATAATGACTATAACAGTGTATGATGCTGGTGATATACGTAACTAAACTAACGGGTAGATATAAATGAATAGCAATTTATATACAGTATATATATTGTATACCGTTCCGTCGATGGAATTCAAACACTTGGATCCTGTCAACAGTGCTCACATGACTTCCGTTTTCCACACTACCTCGTACACTCCGAATATCCGTGTATAACATCATATCAAACACTGACCGGGTACTATTAACACTGCTCTGAATAGTAGGAATATTTTCACTCGTAAAGAAAAAAAAGAAAAAAACGCAACGTGAAGATATAATTCATTACGATCATAGATATTCTTAGAAAGACCAAATAAATTATGAACTTCAACTTCCCACAAGCTTAACTCACAAGTATAGAAGGCGGGGCATTAATTTACCATTTCTCCTTTAATAACTGCAAGCATAGTACTAGTGAAACCACCGTAATACTGTATTTATTTTCTACCGTTTACTTTTTAATTGAATAATTTTATTGGTGTAATTTTTAACCTTCATATCAATAATTTGATTCATGAGAGGTACTGTAAATATACTACTTTTATAGAAACAATGATGTACGAACACCTGTATACTTCCCATATCCTTTTCTTCGTTTTGCCTCGTTTCTTATTTTTTCTCATTTCCATCAAACTCATTTTCGGAGTCTAGACAAAGCGGCTCTAACAAAATATACAACTCCGTAAATTAAAAGGAAGAAGCGTCGCTAGGCTTTTCTACGAACGTAAAACTAAAACACATGTATGAAACTGTGCACATTATTATTAGCTAATTATGAAATTATGAAAATCCATAAAGCTTATAAACTGAATTATGTGTTATGGAGGCCCTTATATTTCTTACCTAACTAACTGCAATTAACATGCTTTTGATCAGCGCTTGGAAACTGCAAGAACTCATTTACATATTCATCCATTAAGTATTTTTAACTCATCCAAAATCTTTATTACCCTCATTGTTTGTCCAATAAAAACTCTGGTTGGGATGTGATATAATTTGTATAAGTCTGGGTAACAGGACATAGCCGAGGGTGTTGGCTGGTTTAACATTCAAGGCTGTACGCTGTGTTTTACAAGTTACGAGTCGATTGTAGCCAAATTAACTATCTTTTCTCAATTATTCATTTACAACCTATTTTAACTACTTAGCATGAATGTGTGTGTGTGTGTGTGTGTGTGTGTGTGTGTGTGTGTGTGTGTGTGTGTGTGTGTACAAATCTGGTATAAACTCGAGGTTTCAGTAACTATAGTATTTATATATACTCGCTCGGTCTTTATTCCTTTTATCTGGCAATCACCAACGAATTACCTAATAGCGAAGCTGAATACTTTTGATTTTTTATATTAAACTCAAATTAAACCTAATTTCTTTACTAACTAAGTTTAAACAAGAAGAGATCAACAGTTTTGGACGTATGACTATGATAACTTCGGTGTTAAACCAAAAGTCTCAGTTCATACAAGCTCATCCGATATTTAACGTGAAATAATAGAACAAATATAACATACTCTATTGGTCGGTGTGAAGACTATTTTACCTTTATAGTTAACAAGAATGAAAGAGTAAAATAAATATATGCACTGTTGTAATGGTTAGCTTTCCTGAACGCAAGTATCTGGAACGAAAAAATAGCTTTTACCTCATTAGTAAAATGCATACGAGAAGCTTCGAGTTAAAATGAATTTAAAAACAAAAGAATAATCAGAGTGGATCTGTGAACTAAAAAAAAACCAGTAATATTAACAAACCATTATAACAATGATTTAAAACAGCGGGATTTTGTAACGGCAAGGGAGAGCATTAGCAATCCATAGTCACGGCCTCACACTTTGTACATTCTAGAACTAAGTACAAAGTCCTCTATTGTTAATTTAATTAGTTTAGTGTATATACATTACCATGGTAAAGTCTATACGTTAATTTCGTCTCCCCAGTGGTACAAAGTCAACGTTAAATAGTTAAATCCTCGGTGTAATTTTGATGCCATTCCGGACGTTCCTTTTGTGCTTTAGATTAAGTGACAGTCAGATGGGATCTTATATCTCCAATTACGAGTGGAATGAAACTTACTAACCTTAGGGAACAGAGTCCAGGACGATATCAGTATTTTTTAAGCTATTTCCATAAGAATAATACAGTCACTGTAATACCTTACTTCTCTTGTCAATAAAACCGCTCTCTTTTCTTCCTGAGTCAGGCAGTGTTCGTTGTACCTGCAAAAGAGAGGAATATTTTCACAGGATAATAAAAGTGAACCGGATGCGACACAAACAATGGCCGGCAATGTCTCAGTGATCGTCACATCTTCCGATACAGCCGATTCAGCGATAGTTTTGGCGGCACAAACTTGGCAATATCCCTGTGTGACAGGTGGCGGTGCAGGGTGAGGTGCTGGGTGGGGAGGTGTAAGGGGAGCAGGTAGAGGGTGGAGGTGAGGGTGTGCGTGTAAGTGTGTCTGTGTGTGTGTGTGTGTGTACGAGAGAGTCTTCTTATGTCTTATGCAAGATGTGTGTAGGTGTTAAGTTTCTGCTTTCATGCATTTTAAAATGAACCCTGTATTAAAATAGAGTAATTATTTTTATTAAAGATACCAGGACTCGTGAGCTTCCTGGAGGAGGGTTACGTGAGACCAACTATCGAATACCGAACCCACTGTCCATAATTCAGAAACTCCAAACCCAATCTAGGTATTATAGGTACATCCTAAAGTATACAAAAAATGCTTTATTCATTTTTAAATGACTACTATTCCATTAAAACAGTTCCAATAAAGTTATCCCCGATCCAAAGCGGTCACTCGCAAACTGTTCCAGCACCCCCCCCCCTCCCTCCCCACCAGCTCTTCCCAACACTGTCATCATGTACTGTATATATTCCAACACCACTACCAGCTGTTCCAATCCTGTCAAATGTCTCCTATCATTGTCACCCACTGATCCAACACTCACTGCTAGGGCCATCACACACTCACTGTACCCACCATATTACTCACCATACTCACTCGTCATCCGTGAGGGTCGTCGACCTTTGTTACATCACTGAACCAAACTACCGGATAACACATGAATCTGACCAGAATTTTACCTTAACTCTTTTAATAATAGTCGTAGTTTTAAGTCCTCCTTACCCCATATTTTATTCCTCACACAATGTATATTTCTCAGATCAATAATCTCGTCATCAACCAAACATTAATATTGTAATTCTCAAACAATATTCCTAATTTTCAATTTATCAAAACAAATATGAATCGTAAAGCCATTACACTTAAAACAATAACCTAAAAATAAAATAAAACAATTCTTAGATAAATAATATTCCTACAAATGCTAAAATTTCAGACACCTAATAGTTGCTTTACAATGACATTAGACACATGCTGACTTTTACCTGTCTCATCTATACTGTATTATCAAGAGCACTATATCCCAGGCTATGAACAGCACCAGTCTTCACAAAACAGACAAAATAAGTAATGATAACGTACTTTAGATCCTACAATTTAAACAAGCTCCATATATACATCAATTTAAGCCTCGTCATAAAATAAATCAAATACCCTAGAACTGATGCCAGACTTAATATTGCGGCCTAAGGGAAGGTAATTATGAAGGTATTTATCGAGGGACCTTTAGGGTCAGAGAAGCTTGAGTGGCAACGTAACATTTCAACACAGTTCCATTACAAATCGAAATTCACGTCAGTTAATAATTATTGGTCTGTTTCAAGATATCTATATTTCATTACATAAATCAGGTCCAGTTAATTTAAAAACATCGGTTAAAATATAATATAAAGGTATAACAACATAGAGGAATTACATATTACAAACGTGAAAAATTACCAGTGTTAAAAATCTCATTGTGTGAGGCGCGAATGTTACCACGGACAATATTAACCGATATATTGATTAGTTTTCCATTGAAATCTTCTTCCTTACCTTGAGAAGACAGGAAATCAAGAGGAGTTGAAATTTTCGTATTTTGGTTTGTCTTCGTTTTCTTTCAGGCCGTCGCTATTTTCTGTGCTTGACATTGTATCACCAAGACAACCTAACCTAGCCCAACCTAACCTAACCTAACCTAGCCCAACCTAACCTAACCTAACCTAGCCCAACCTAACCTAACCTAACCTAGCCCAACCTAACCTAACCTAACCTAGCCTAATCTAACCTAGCCTAATCTAACCTAACCTAACCTAACTTAACGATGATGTAATATATTCTACGTCGCTAAAGTTATGTAGGTTAGGTCAGGTATCAAGTATTTTACGAGAGAAAGGAGGAGGAGGAAGAGAAAGAAATGGAAGAGAAAGAAGAGAAAAAAGGATGAAGAAAGGGAGGAAGAAGAAAGGGAGAAAGAAGAGAAAAAAGAGGTAGAGAAGGAGGAAGAATAAAAGGAAGAGAAAGAAGAGAAAAAAGAGGAAGAGAAGGAGGAGCAATGGCGTCACTACACATCACTTTTCCACACACAAACGAGAGAGAGAGAGACGGAGAGAGAGAGAGAGAGAGAGAGAGAGAGAGAGAGAGAGAGAGAGAGAGAGAGAGAGAGGTGTATAAGCAGTGTGAAGGATGAGGTGGTAATGAAGACACACCTATCAAGGCAAGATCCTCTGAATGTGACAGCTGAAGGTCGTCAAAGAAAGGAAAATCAGAAATTGATGTGAGAACGTGAGGGTGGTGAACCAAGGGGAGGGAGTGAAGCAAGGGGAGGAAGTGAAGCAAAGGGAGGGAGTGAAGCAAAGGGAGGGGAGTGAAGCAAAGGGAGGGGAGTGAAGCAAGGGAAGGGAGTGAGGCAAGGGAAGGGAGTGAAGCAAGGGGAGGGGAGTGAAGCAAGGGGAGGGAGTGAAGCAAGAGGAAGGGAGTGAAGTGAAAGAAGAAGTAATTAATGAAAGGGGAGGTGGGAGGGAAGAAAAAAGAGAGGAAGTGAAGAAAGAAGCGGGAGAAGAAAGAGGAGTAAGTAAATAAAAAAGGGAGCAGGAAAAAGTAAAGAAAGATGTAGGAAGTGAAATAACAGGAGGAAGTGAATTAAGAGGAGAGAATGAAGGAAAAAAATAAAGTAGTAAAAAAAAAAGAAAGAAGTTAGATTAAATTCGATTACATTAGATTAAGTTAATAACGTTAGAGATTAGATTAGGTTAGGTTAGGTTAGCGGCAGGAAATTTAATAATCAGGTGAAATAAGCTGAGGTGCCTAATCTTCACGTGATCCGAGGGTTGCTAGTTCCCACTCTGTTATATGCAAATAAACCCCAAGTACCAGAAACACAAGAGCATCGACGAGACCTCGAGATGAAGGCCTGAAGACGGAATATAAAGTGAGGAAAAAGGACTAACAGAAGACTTTGGTTGTCGAGGGAGAAGAGAATTGGTGTAAGTCTGGACATACTGAGAGAGAGAGAGAGAGAGAGAGAGAGAGAGAGAGAGAGAGAGAGAGACTAAAGCTTGATGGAGTAAAAAAAATGGGAGACACACACACAGACAGTAATCAAGAACCCAGACAGAGAAGAGAAGAGAAGAGAAGAGACATAGAGGCCAGACGACATAACTCATCAACATCACAATAAAAACAAAAAAACTCCACTAATATAGACATGACTATAACAAAAACAAACAAACAATCAAACAAACAAACAAACAAAATCATCATCGAGTAACTGACCACCTTATAAAATTTCATCAAGACACGGAAAAGGAAAAAAAAAATAGATTAATGATTAGTATTTGTCGGTACGTGTAGCCAGACAGGAGAAGCTAGTTGGATTTAGTGGAGAGGAAGAAGCCAACTCAGGTATAGGTAGTACATGTTGATACAGTGAAGCACAAGCAGATGGAGGAAGAACTCGAGCTTGTGGAGAAAATCTGATGAGTATATATAACCAAGCCGTCATAGCCAGGAATTGTAAACACACGGATTTCTGCTCAAGGCTGTATGATGGAAGGGAAACACATTTTATGGCCATCACTTTCAGCCAATTTAGATGAAGTGTCATTAACTCATTGTTTAATTGAGAGATATATACAGTACATACGTATTCTGTATATAATTACTGTGTGTATTTTGAAGGTTTGTGTTAAATAATACAGAAGTGGTTTTGTTGAGTTTTATGTTCATGAAAAAAGTCTTGTGAATTATACATGAAGGTAGCCGTCACCAGGAGGTTCTCGTTAGTGTGGATGATGGCCCATCAGGTAACGGGTCTGTTCCCCCCTAAGAATATTTGACTTTCTACCAAGGAACCATCAAGTGACTCTCCATACAGTGATTACTAATAAGTGAATAAGTGTCCGCAGTCTATTAGGAGAGAGAGAGAGAGAGTGTAGCCAGTGTTAGGTCCACCATCACTGTGGCTGCTGGGGTTAGAGACTCACGGTGAGGTATATCACATAAGATTCTGGGACGTGTCAGTCTCGGTTTCACCCGATGTTAAAATAATCATGGACGTCTCCTAACCTAAACTGCCTACATTTTAAATTGATTTTACCTAACCTAACTTCCACCTAATATAATCTAAACAAACCTAACCTAACCAAACCAAGCCTTCACCAAACCAAACCAAACTTTCACCTAACCTAACCCTGTCAATAACATCCTCACCACCAATACCTTCTCACACCAACACAACACAACACAACACAACACACGTACTACCCTCAAAAGACGATCCCCGCCTTCCAAAATAAATAGAAACTGCACATTAAAACTCTGATAACTCACACACACACACACACACACACACACACACACACAAGTTTACCAGTCGTACATTGTCTCAGGCATTTTTGTGGTAATATCCAGTAGTGGACATTTCGAAGCACCACAACACACCTTTACCCCATGTTTTATGGAAGGCAGAAGATGGCTGAGGACCTGGGCGGCAGCAAGCATGGTGGCCACCGCAAGAAGGAAGGGAGGCATGGAAGGGGAGGGGAGTTATGGAAGGGTGGTATGGAAGGAGTTATGGAAGGGGAGGGAGGCATGGAAGGGGAAAGGGATGCATGGAAGGGAAAGGGGCTGCATGGAAGAGGGAGGCATGTGGGGGGAAGTGAGGCGAAAATGGAAGGGGGAGGAGGTGGAAGGGGAGGTGTATTTGGTGATAGCAACAGTGAATCATTTTTTCTTGTCTGAGCCTAAAGAAAAGAGGGATGGAGGAGGAGGGAGGGAGGAGGGAGGGAGGGAGGGAGGGAGGGAGGAGAGAGAAAGGGAGGGAGGGAGATAGGGAGGGAGGGAGGGAGGGAGGGAGGGAGAGAGAAAGGGAGGGAGGAGAGGGAGGGAGAGGGAGAGGGAGGGAGGGATGGAAGTGAATGAGAAAGTTAGGTAGTGTGAGGAAGTGAGGGAGGATTTTGTGAGTGAGTGAGGGAGTGAGTGAGGTGTGAGGCAGGTAGGGAGTGAACGAGTAGGTAAGTAAGTAAGTAAGTAAGTAAGTAAGTAAGTAAGTGAGTAAGTGAGTGAGTGAGTGAGTGAGTGAGTGAGCGAGTGAGGTGTGAGGCAGGTAGGGAGTGAACGAGTAAGTAAGTAAGTAAGTAAGTAAGTGAGTGAGTGAGTGAGTGAGTGAGTAAATTACTTACAATCTGACAGATAATGTATTTAACCATCGAAGAATCAAGACTCACATTTACCTCAGTAGACAAACCACTTCTCTCCCCTGGCAAACATCATAACTCACTACATACACTCTTGAACACACGAGGTCAAAAAAGATCAAAACTATATAAACACTGTAATAAGACCACCACCTCTACATAATACAAATCAAGATTGCAAACGTAAGATCATAATAAGAAACAGATCAGTTATATGTATGCTAAAGATCTTGTAGGGAAATGTGGTTGTTTCTGAGTTATGGCAGAATGTGTTATATAAAGTCGTATGATCTTTTTACTGTTGAATTATATCATAAACGAGGCAGTAATGAAAGGTAGGAGTAAGGGATAATTAAAGAAACATAGCAGTGGGAGATTTAGAGATGATGGGGAATTAAGAGGAGAATTCTCACTGACGTCTTCTTGTGTGTGTGTGTGTGTGTGTGTGTGTGTGTGTGTGTGTGTGTGTTGTTGTTGTGTTCGGGAGACGTGTGGAGTAGGAGAGTGAGGCAGAGGGTCGAAACAGGAGGAGGGGGTTGAGGCAAGAGGAGAGGCAAGAGGAGGAGGGTGAGGCAAGAGGAGGAGGGTTAGGCAAGAGGAGGAAGGTGAAGCAAGAGGAGGAGGGTGAGGTAGGAGAAAGAGGGAGGTAAGAAGAGAGAAGAAAGGAGAGGCAAAAGGAGGAGGGTTAGTCAGGTAAGGCGAAAGGAGGGAGGTAAGGAGAGAGAAGGAGGGTAAGGTAAAAGGAGCAGGGTAAGGCAAGAGGAGGGGAGGGTAGGTGTTACATTCCCCGGGGCAGCTCAATGTATTCATAAGTTGTAAGGGAAGCTGTGAATGGTGATGAAGACAGAGATGAATGAATAAATGAACAAGAGAAAGATGAGGGTGGTAGATGATGAAGACATTGTCGCGTGTACACCAGAGCTTTGTCTAGGGGGAGAGAAAAGGTTGAATTATAAGGTGTTGTTCCAGTAATTTAGGGCTGTGTTTGATGATGATGATGAGGAGGAGGAGGAAGAGGGGGAGAAGGAGGAGGAGGAGGAAGGGCAGGAAGAGGAAAAAGTGTAGAATTGAGTGTTGTCTTAAGGTGGTCGTGTGTAGTGGAGGTGGTGTGTAGTAGTGGTAGTAGTGGTGGTGAGTAGACTTAGTTTTTGTTGATGTAAATGTCACCTCGTAATGTACAGTACCAGAGTGCGAGTGTTTACAGGTGAGCTAGAGTGTGATGCTGCTGTGTTAGTGTTGCCTCTGCTGCTGTGTTGAGAATGTTACATCGGCACACACACACACACACACACACACACACACACACACACACACACACACACACACTATATATACTGTACATGGATATATGAAGGACAGTGGAGACAATTAGACATGACTAGAGCAAGATATTGTGGAAACAAAGGAGAAGAAAAGAAAAATGAAGAAATAGGGTAAGGGAGGAAGAAGCACAGATGACCAAGATTGATATGAAGCGAGAGAGAGAGAGAGAGAGAGAGAGAGAGCGAGAGAGAGAGAGAGAGAGAGAGAGAGAGAGAGAGAGAGAGACGAGTGTTGAGTGTTTTGCAAGAATGGACGCGTGTAGGGGAGGGAGACTGTACTGTATGTTATTCTGGTGGCTGGTGTGAGGAGCTGTATAAATTAAGTCTGGTGATTACATAAACCACAACACAGACTAAAATATTATCATGTTTCTTAATATATAATAACCTGAGCTAATGATGAAGGTTGAGCCATATTACACTTCCCATCTACGTCAGTTAACAAGTCAAAATAACTTTCTTATCTAAAACGAGTTTCATACAGTCATCACAGTCTAACAGTCGTATATAACTTCTACTGGAGTCACTAAACTGAACAATAAACTGAGATTAAAGTTAAAATGGAAAATATAGTTGAAATTTTAGAGACAAATCGAGAAATTAAGATGAATAACGAAATGTTGATTTATATGAAGTGAACTGAAAGCAATAGTAGTGTAGTCTGAAGGGGAAGAAGTCAGTGTACAATCAAAGTGTCAGTCCCAGTAAGCGTCCCGACTTGTACCGGGATATCTGGACCAACACTGACGACACCTGTAATTAATCGAATACCTCCTGTATGTACCGGGAGGAGGGAGAGAACCCAGGTAGCTTCTCACAGGTAAACCCGGGGATGATGGAGAGGAACCTAACCAATTAACAGCCAACACCTGTACTACAAACGGGTACAAGCTACACAACACTACAGCCACCCCACTCGTTACAGCGACTATATTAAGGCACTGTTCCTAAGCTGACACACGAGACTATAATGTTCCCACTGAGTTGAACTTAATATTCTACTTACGTCATAAACCTTAACGGAACCACTGCAGGTATAGAAGACAGTATTGGTCAGGTAATGAAATTGTACTACATGTCAGACCAAGACCTTCATTTGTACATTACAACTCGTTCAGTACAAATAACACATAGGACCCATTATATTAGAACAAAAATGAGCTTAGATACTAATTATTCAACAGGTATGTCAAGTCATCTCCAGTGTGTGTGTGTAAGAGAGAGAGAGAGAGAGAGAGAGAGAGAGAGAGAGAGAGAGAGAGGAGTGTGTCCTCTATCCGTTCTTAAGCTTTTATCACCAGTTATTACTTATTCCTGTCCACATGTTCTTTGAGAGTTACATTTCACATATTTATTTATTTCTCATTCACATTAACTTATTGTGCTTTACTTTTAAAAACTCTCCTTAACCGCCTAATCATTTCTTCCTTCGTAATGTATAAGTTTAGAACTTTAGATTATCCCGGATTTTACCCTCACAAACTCTTGGGCTTAACGAAGATTTCCCCGTAACACAGTGCTGCTTTATATAAATCCAGACACAACACTGACAGCTGCCGATTTCCACAACTAGTTTTCCTAGCAATAGCAGCCGATTTTTACAAGATTTCGATATCCACAACATGTTTTCCTAACAATTGCAGCCGATTTTTACAAGCAGCCAATTTCCATAACCCTTAACTACAGCAACCACTATCCTCAACAGGTTCTCCTACAGCAGACACAACTGATGACTCTATAGCTGTGAGAACACTGAGATACACAGTACACATCCCTCAGCCTCTTCCCCACCCATCCCCTATAGTGTGTACCCCCGTCACCCATCTACCCCCCACTTCTTTCACCTCTTTTCTCTAACAAAAAAAGAAAAAAACCACCATCTCCCTTCCTCGCTACCTGCACCCTCCTCCTCCTCTTCCTCCTTCCTCGTTACCTGCACCCTCCTCCTCTTCCCTCCTTCCTGCCACCTGCACCTCCTCCCCCTTCCCTCGCCACCTGCACCTCCTCCTCTTCCTCCTTCCTCGTTACCTGCACCTCCTCCTCTTCCTCCTTCCTCGCCACCTGCACCTCCTCCTCCTTCTCGCCACCTGGCACCTCCTCCTCTTCCTCCTTCCGCTACCCACTCCTCTGCTGATTCCTCCTCACCACAACTCAAGGTCTTATCTCCTCACTTCTCCTCTACTAAGTGTGATAAAGCCTTTGAAAATACTCCCCCGCCCCCGCTCTTCTTCCCTCACCTCCATAACGTTGTATTTGTCAGTTGGAGTGAATATATATAATTTCTTAATTATTATTTTTTTTGGGGGAGGGGGGGGTGATGATATTCCCATAAAAAAAGACTAACTTGTTCGTTTACTTGTGTTAAGCTTCGTGACCCACTGGCAATACATATGGTTCACTCCCACACCACGCGTCCCCAATATATATATATATATATATATATATATATATATATATATATATATATATATATATATATATATATATATATATATATATATATATATATATATATATATATATATATATATATCATAGTTATACGCTGTCACTAAATCCGTGAAAAAAAAAAATATCACCCGCTCTAAATTTCACTTTCTCCTTCATTTTTATTTCCACGGTATAAATTTGTTACAGGAAAGCGCGGTAAAAACACGGTTCTGTCAGGTGAGTTGTGACCACGAGCCATGTCCTGTTAATTATCCCACTCCAGTACTTTATTTCAATGTATCTTTCAGGCCTTTCACTAATTAATTAAATCCAATGTTGTATGCATGACGTGTAAGTACTCGCATTACTTACAGTTTACATGTTGTTAGATACACAGACGACAGTAAACTAATGAAGTTCATAGCGTTACACAGAAATGGAAAAACTACCAGGAAATAATACCTTTATGAGCTGTGGTGACCTGTTAGTCCTGCCCGTGAGTGAATAATGATCGTGAGCTCTTTCATAATTTGCAGGGCTAATTTTACATGCCTGGTGAGCTATTATCATTATTCACTGGTAAACTAATGGTGACAGGTATTACATATTGGGCTGAACTTTACACCAACAGCTCTACCATGATGCACTACACGGCTACAACAACACGGTGACGTATATTATGTTTAGTAAAGAGGCGAACGAGAATAACAAAATCGGATCACATGAAGATTACCATCCCAGCAGATTTCACCTTAAACTTAATCACCTTAACGCTAACCTAACCCAAGCCCCATCCAGGTAGCGTTAGGGTGTTTAATCATCAGGTGAAACAAGCTAGAGGGGTTAAGCTTCATGTAACCCAGAAAATCATATTACATAACAATAATCACAAGGTTCTGGTGGGACGATTTTTTTTCTCTTCTGTAAAAATCAATTCCTGCAAGTGACATCCATCTTGGTAACGAGGTGGATAGAGGCCAGGTGGACGAGCATCATTTGTCGTGTGTGTGTGTGTGTGTGTGTGTGACAGGTGTAAGCTCCCGCCATCACACCTGGCTCACCTGCAACACCGTCTTGTGTGAGGAGCTGGGCCAGACAAAACGTCATGAACTCCACCGATCATCCTCCAGCAAGTGTTAACAGGTATGAGAACTCCCACAAGAAAGACCGTAATCATTAAACAAAATATATTGCGTTTACCTAAAAAAAAAAAAAAAAAAAAAAAAAAAAAAAAAAAAAAAAAAAAAAGTTTCATCTTAATAATCTTTCTCTTCATCATGGCGCCCGAGGTGACAGTTCCTCTAGAGACAATACATCAGCCAGGTAATATATAACTCACACGATTCATAAATATTTAGAGCACCAAGACATCTGTCAGGTGAGTTATATTCCGCATCAGTTACCGCCGTCGTGTGAAGTGCCTATCAGTGCATTTTATTCGACACATTTACTGTCCTTTACAACTTCATGTTATTCTTATTCTTTTTCTCGATAGGGCGACGTTAAACCGAAACCAAATTATGACCAATTATAAGACACTTTTACCTGTGTTACTAATTTATCTTGTGTTTACCTATGAGATGAATTAAGGTGTAGTGTGTAGTATGTACTGTACAGTCTGAGCTAAGGGACCGTAGGTAGTGGTGTGGTAGCGTCAAACTTGGTCTATAACACACTTTTACCACCACACTCCACCACCATACTCATTCTACCACCGCACTAACACCACACTCCACTTCCATAACCTCTCCACCACCACACTCCACTTCCATTACCTCTCCACCGCACTCCACACACACACTACCACACAGCACCACCACCACCACCACAACGTCGCAGGCTCAGCAGGTGGGCTCAGGTGAAGCCCATGCCAGTCACATAAATCGCTGCTGCCAGTCCTGTCAAGAAGGGGTGAGGAGAGGGGATTGAAGAGGGGGAGTTGGAAAGGGAAGGGGAGAAGGAGGGAAAGGAAGGAAAGAAGAAAGGAAGAGGATGGGATGAAGGGATGACTATAGGGGAGAGGGAAGAGGGGAGGAAATGTAGAGGGGAAGCAATAAGGGAGGGAGATTTGAGGGGGGGGAGAGAGAGGAATAAGGAAGTGAAAAGTTAGAGAAAATGGAGAAGGTGGGAGGAGAAGAAGAATGGTCGGAGAGGAGGAGGGAGTGAAGGAGGAGGGAAGAGAGGGGCGGGAGCGTGAGGAGGAAAGAGGAGAGGTGAGGGGAGGAGGCAGAGGGAAGAGAGGAGGTGTGGGGGACAGAGAGAGGGGAGGCAAAGGTGAGGGAGGAGGTGGGGGGGGACAGAGGGTGAGGGAGGTGGGGGGACAGAGGGTGAGAGAGGTGGTGGGGGACAGAGGGTGAGAGAGGTGGGGGGGACAGGTAAGAGGTGGGGAGAGGTGGTGGGGGGGGTCCGAGGTAAATCTACGGAGCTGTAACGAGATTTCTAACCCATTTCACTCATAAACAACAACAACATCTTCATCCTCATTAACTAATCTATCACACGAGTCTTACACCTGGATCTACGCACGCCCAGGTACAAACAACAACACCTGTACTACTACACCTCGGTACACGAACAAGCTCAGAAGGATGAATCATTAATATACTTGTGTACGACGCAGTTCTCCCGTGACGTGTGACCAGAGAACAAAGCAAGGAGTGAAGACTTTACTTACGTGGCCAACAAAGCATTTTTCAACACTCTGCCCCCCCCCCCATCATCCCTGAAGAACTTTGAAGTATAGTACAAGAACTGAGTTGTACCCGAAGTTGAAGTCCTGCTTGAGCTTCTATTGGTAGGTGATACAGGAGCCAGGTGTAGGTTGGTAGGTGATACAGGAGCCAGGTGTAGATTGTAGGTGATACAGGAGCCAGGTATAGGTTGGTAGGTGATACATGCTCCAGCTGTAGGTTGGTAGGTGATACAGGAGCCAGGTATAGGTTGGTAGGTGATACAGGAACCCGGTGTAGGTTTGTAGGTGATACAGGAGCCAGGTGTAAAAACCTCAACCCACCAAACAATTTACTGAATGAATCATAGTAATTCACACGTACTGTTATAGTCACATTACACACAGTATTAATCTATATTGGCATTTGAGTGGTGCATCACTGCCCCAGCCCGCGTGTGTCATACACGGCACTAACCTTTGACGTTATTTATTAAAGCTGGGGATGAAAATTTAATGCCGAACGGAACGATTCAATATTTGTTATTTGTCGAAATTACGAGTGTAAAAATAAATAAAACCAATGTGTGATTCTGTGTGCTGTCGCTACACTGCTTATGTGTTGACACAGGGAAAGTGTTGTACAATATTGTGTGACTTTCATAGTGACAGACAGTTCAGAGTAATACAGGAAACGTGATGTAGTTTCCTAAAAAAAAAATAAAAAATAAAAAAATAAAACGGTCTTTCCAAGCGATGACTTCTGAGTTTAGTTTCTCAATGCTTCTCAAGTTAATTTTTTACCTTAACTGGAGGTCAAAAATTGCTTAAACTTAAAATAGCAAGTAAAAAAAAGAGGTACATTTTAAACAAAATTCTTTCTTTATATCTGTACCTTATATTAATTTCAAGGGGGAGCTCAAGTTTGGTGGAATGTGTCCAAATCATAACCTGACCATGAGTAAGAGCTTGGTCTTATTATACTTGACCGTTCCACTCATTCAATATTCTCGACCGTTCCCCAACTCAATATACTACCGTTCTCCCTCACTGCATTATACTTGACCGTTCCGCTCATTCATTATACTCGACCGTTCCCTCACTCAA
Source organism: Homarus americanus (assembly GCF_018991925.1). NCBI lineage: Eukaryota > Metazoa > Arthropoda > Malacostraca > Decapoda > Nephropidae > Homarus > Homarus americanus. The sequence continues at coordinate 4,621,675 of NW_024721079.1, read as the reverse complement.
TATACTCGACCGTTCCCCACTCAATATACACACCGTTCCTCACTGCATTAGTCATCTCCGCACCCTCACATACAACAATTCTCCTCAGTACCTTCCTTCCATTTCCTCACTGCATTATACTCTGCCTTTCCCTCACATCTCCTCCCTCAAGTTCAGTAAGAATGTCAACACAGCAGGAGTGAGTAAGGTGCCTTCCCAGTGCCCACTGTCCCACATGGAGCTTGTCTTGGTTTAGCTAATTAGTGGCACACACACACACACACACACACACACACACACACACACACACACACACACACACACACACACACACTTCACACACACACACACACACACACACACACACACACACACACACACACACACACACACACACACACACACACACTTCACCACACACACACACCACACACTCACACACACACACACACACACACACACACACACACACACACACACACACTTTACACACCTAACAGGAAATAACATGACGGGTTACGTAAATGAGTCTGATTTATTTTAACTTCTAATAAAAGTATTTTCTCTTTTAATAGACGACACCGACGAAAACTTTCTTTGTGTAAAAAAAAAAGCTTTGAACGTCATGTCAGTATCACTCCCTCCAAAATGACTATCCGACCTGACCCCCAAACAACTTTCTAAAACACCTTTCTAATCTAACCTAAAAAGCAACTTTCTAAAACACCCCTTTAACTTGAACCTCAAAACCCACTTCCCCAACCTGACCTCCAAACACCACTTTCATCCAACCTTTAGTAAAGATCTCATACAAAATTTATATACGCAAAAGTCTTCTGCGTTTCGGGAGCCACTAAGCGAACACAATCCCAAGTGAAATATTTAAAACTGTGAATCTCATCCTTTTCTCCTTCGTTTTAAAGCCGGAAGTCAAAGATGCCTGAGAGAGAGAGAGAGAGAGAGAGAGAGAGAGAGAGAGAGAGAGAGAGAGTTTGTGTTTCTTTCAAGTGGAGGAAATATAAATACAGTAAAAGCTTTACTGAGAAAGATGTAAATAAGGCGACGTCCATTTTTAAAAACCTCGATGTCATCAATGATTCAGGGCAACACGGGCGTAACTCTAGCCAAATGGGAGACTCTTGTATCCTCGTCTCTTGTTTATCTACCCCAGGTGTGGCCAGATGACTAGTCCAGGTGTGGCCAGGGTGAATATGTTCTATATGTGGCCAGGTGAATGTGTTCTATATGTGGCCAGGTGAATGTGTTCTATATGTACAGGTGAATGTGTTCTATATGTACAGGTGAATGTTCTCATGTGGCCGGGTGAATGTGTTCTATGTGGCCAGGTGAATGTGTTCTATATGTGGCCAGGTGAATGTGTTCTATATGTGGCCAGGTGAATGTAAGTGTTCTATGTGGCCAGGTGAATGTGTTCTATATGTGGCCGGGTGAATGTGTTTCTATATGTGGCCAGGTGAATGTGTTCTCTATATGTGGTCAGTGAAGAGTGTCTATATGGCCGGGTGAATGTGTTCACTATGTGGCCGGGTGAATGTGTTCATATGTACAGGTGAAATATGTTCTATATGTGGCCGGGTGAATGTGTTCAATATGTGGCCGGGTGAATGTGTTCTATATGTGGCCAGGTGAAATATGTTCTATATGTGGCCAGGTGAAATATGTTCTATATGTGGCCACGTAACCAATCCTAGTGTGTCGGTGTGGAAATCTTGCAGAAAATCTCCAGACACAAACAAACCCTCGCCCACGAATAAATCCGGGAGACACAAGACTATCATATATCAGGAGCCTAAATACCCAGACTCACCTTAGCCTTTCTCTCGCCCTCTCTGTCTCTACCCTCTCTTTCCTCTCTCTCTCTCTATTACCCCTCTGTCTGTCTCTGTCTCTACTCTCTCTCTCTCTCTCTTTGACTCACTGGGTCTGTCAACCTGTACAATCATTTCCTAAATCACTAAACCTCTTCCCCTTTCTCTAAACGTCCTCCTGTTTACTCTAGACATCACTAAGTACTGTATCTTAAAATCACAACCGGGAAGAGGAGGAGGAAGAGGAACAGGAGGAGAAGGAGAGGTAGTGCGGGATAGCAGAAAGAGGAGGAGGATGGGGAGGAAGAGGAGGAGGGAAGGAGGAAGAGATGGAGAAGGAAGAGGAGGAGGGAAGGAGGAAGAGATGGAGGAGAAGGAAAAGGAGGAGGGAAGGAGGAAAAGAAGGAGAAGAAAGAAGAGGAGGAGAGAAGGAGGAGGAGGGGGAGAGGAGGGTGTGAACCATCTTCTGGAGGTAACTAGAGACAGCTGTTTAGTGGGATGTAAATAATGATTGGTGGTAGGAAGAGACGACCAATCAGAATTCCGGAAGATTAGGCACCTCAGCATATTCCACCTGATGATTAAACAGACTAAACCAATCAAATATAACCAAACCTATCCTAACCCGATCTAATATAACCTCCCCAGGTAGCGATAAGATGCTTAATAGGTGAAATATACGAGGGGTGTCTAATATTCAGGTGATCTAAACCAACCCAATAACCCTAGGAAAATAAAGAAAAGTAGGTCAAAGTTTTGCTAACAACTTGGAGAGTAATTACGACCCCCCGGGCAGCTGAACAAGGTCACGGTACTTGTAAATTGCATCTCTTCCTTGTGATTATGAGGGAGAGAGTTAGAAAAGTTAGGTTACTTTTAGTGGTTGTGGGAAAAGCCTGGAGGGTGAGGGAGATACCTACATAAAAGGGAGAGTTTTATAACGGGGGAGGGGGGGTGGAGGGTTTGTATACACGAGGAAGTACTGTAGATGGTGGTATATTAAATGCCGTGTGTGTGTGTGTGTGTGTGTGTGTGTGTGTGTGATAAGAGAGTGAATAAAATAAATAAATAAATAAATAATCTAAATAAATAAATAAATATACAGTTTGTTTACTATTCTGTGTGTGTGGACTTTACAGGCGTTCAAGGACTACAGACAAAAAGCTAATTGAAATAAATGTTTTTTCGGTAGGAAAAACCCCAACTCCCACAACACCTTAAAATATGATGAAATTGGAACAACAAATTTAAATATGATGAAATGGAAAAAAACACCTTAAAATAGGATGAAATTGGAACAACAAAATTTAAAATATGATGAAAATGGAAAAAAACCTAAAATAGGATGAAAATGGAACAAAAAAACCAAATATAGGATGAAAGTGGAACAGAAAACCTTTTAAAACTCCTGGTAGAAAATTGCAGCCTCAGGCAACTGGACAAGGTCATTGTTACTTGGAAATTACATCTTAATGTCATTATTACCTGGGGAGTTAGAAAAGTTACCTGGGATCACTGAAAGAGAAAGAGAGAGAGAGAGAGAGAGAGAGAGAGAGAGAGAGAGAGAGAGAGAGGCTAGTGGTTGGTATCAGCAGGTAGTCTGTTTACCTGTCCTTCAGTGTTGAGTAATTGGGTACAGAGAGCAAACTTGATAAGAGGTTAACACTGTAATTCTGAGGCTATTAATGTAATTTTGAGTTTAAGAGTGTAATTTTCAGGTTAATAATGACATGTCGAGGTTACCAATGAAAAGGGTCTTATAGGTTTGACTGCATGTAAGTACTTGGGCAGTACAGTTGCCTCGTGTGGTAGCAGCGTCCGTCTCTGGTGGTGAGAGACGGCCAGCCATTCATCTGATAGGTGAGTGGAGTTCATTTTTATTATGGTTATGACGATGCTGTTATTGTAAGAAGAATGACTCACAAAGAAATGTATCACCTGAGACCAACTAGAGAACTGTGTCGTGTATGTTCGTAAATAGAGGTGCCAGGAAGAGACGACAAGACGACCACCCCCAACGACATTGACGTACGACCACCCTCAAAAATATTTAACACATGACCACATCCCCTGACCCCCTAAAAAACATTGACAGATTACCGAACATAATTTTTTTTCTTCTCATAAACACTAACCGGAAGATTACACCAAAAGGTAACTGAACAAGGTCATTATACTCATAAAAATCACCAAAGATTACCATCATCTCAGGGGTGAAGGTAGAAAAGTTAGTATATTGTAATTACCTGTAAGGGTTGAGAGGTGGAGAGGTGGAGAGGTGGAGAGGGTCACTTCCTTCCCACGTGGATTATATATTTTTTAACCTCTCATGAAGTGTGTGTGTGTGTGTGTGTGTGTGTGTGTGTGTGTGTGTGTCAAGGTCAGGTCAAAGGTCAAGGCTAGGTCATGGGTCAAGTCACAGGCCAGGTCATAAGTCAACACAATTTAAGGTCAAGTCACAGAAATACAAGCCAAGGTCAACCATACTTCAAAATGCGGTTCTCAAAGGCAGCTTCTAGTTGTTTACAGTAGAGTATGACCCAAACGGTGGTGATATAGGGGTGGGGGGTGATGGTTGTGGGATGGGTGTGGGGGTGTGGGGGGATAAGTTTACTAAGCGTTCCTGGATGGTTAAAGCTCCACGCTGCACCAAAAGAAACTTATTTAATGCGATTTAAATGGGAGGAAGGAAGAGAGGCGACGGCGGGCGACACCGGGGCTGAACTCTAACACCCGGTACTGTGTTTAGATTATTCTTTTTTATTGTGGCACCTGAGGTAAAGTTTCTTGATATGAAGATAAATTAGATTATTTCACCTGAACATTAGATAGAATTAGATTATTTCACCTGAACATTAACCACCCTAAAAGGTAACAACCTAACATAACATAACGTAACCTAACACTAACTAAACCTAACCTAACACTAACTAACCTAACCCCAGGTAGCGTTAGGATGAGGATTAATGTTAAGAGAAATAAGGGCAGTATTTGGTACACGCACGTAATAAACAAATGATACGCATCTACGCACATGGACTTACACATATACGCACACACACCTACACGCCTGTACTGTATATGCGCACACACACACCTACACATATACGCACGGTACATCTACGCACATACTTTTACACATATACGCCCACAGACTTACTCAGCATAAAAGCGTACGAGAAGCTTGTTACGTGTTATCAGAATTATCAGATAACATCGACAAGTCAACAGACCAATAATACGTCCAGCAACACAATCACCCTTCGTGTATCGGGACAGTCAGCAGGTCAATAAGGCCCAGAGAACCAAGGCAGAATAATAAGTTAGTCGGCAAAGTGTCAGCAAACTAAATGAAATACATCAGCACGGAACGCAGACTCTCCTGACATATCAGCTACCACTTAGACAGGCAGATGGGTCGTTAAAGTGCCCCACTCTCGACCCGACCATCACGCTGAGGGCCTAGGTGCCACAGCCACTACCATCTGATCCATAACGGCAAATCTCACTGGCCCCACTGTCGCATTCCCGGGACCCGCAGTGCCGCTAGACACCTGTGACACCTTTAAGTGCCACTAAACTAGTAATGTGTTATATGCCTGACGGGAGATTCACGAGGATCTATACTGGCACTGTTATGATCGTGAGTAATGGCACTGTTGTCATGATCTTTATTGGCACTGTTGTCATGATCTTTATTGGCACTGTTGTCATGATCTTTATTAACTAACATAGCCTCAAACATATCCTGACCTAGCTTCGCCATCAGTACCACATAAAAACTACAGCTGCATGTTGGCCGATGTTCTTGACAGCTGACAAAAACCACAGGATACTGACTGGTGAGTGTTGGCAGGGCGGTAACACAGTCAGTGCGTGTGTGTGGGGAGGTATCGTGGTCAACATGTTTCTGTCGTAGTTTAACAGAGCCAATCGGAATCCGTTCTCAACCTTGATCACTGAGGTATTACAAATTTCACATACGAGGCTTAGCAAGTCTTAAAATCCTTAATTCCAAGAGCAACATGAGTCAGTGAGTCATCTCGGAGCAACATGAGTCAGTGAGTCATCTCGGAGCAACATGAGTCAGTGAGTCATCTCGGAGTAACACGAGTCAGTGAGTCATCTCGGAGCAACATGAGTCAGTGAGTCATCTCGGCGTCTCACTACTCCACATGTTATAGCTTCTTTAGGTTTACGAATGATCAAAACAGAATCTTCATTATCTTAAAACGTTCGAGCTATGGACACCGTTGGTTCTTTATGTCCAAGACGACACAACCACACCTGCGATCGTCTGGGTAGGAATAAATCAGTGAAATAAACACCGTGTGAGATGTTTATGTTTGGGTAACGTCAAATACGCGATGTATCCCACGTGAGTCCTCAGTTTCCCTCGTCTAAATAATCGGATCATGGCTTATTACTCACCTCCTCTGAGCTCTTCTTTACCTGGAGGGAACAGCACTAAAGTCCCCTGTAATACTCGCAAGAAAATCCTTCCCACCTCACAGGAGTAGTCAAGTTTACACCTGGGGGGAGGGTCTGGAGGCTTGGATATGGCCACACAGGGAGTAGGAGAGGATATGGCCACACGGGGGGGAGGTGTACAATATGCCCCCTGCCCCCCCCCCCTACACTATACCGTAACTTGTCAGGCAAGCCTTTAGTGACTTACACTCATACGGTGCCCCCCCCCTCCCCTCGACTTCTGTTACCTTAACATAAATAATATTCTGTACAGAGATGAAATATTGTTTTTTCCCAATTCCCCGACCATGAGATGTAACACACAGATAACTGAAGTACGGGGCGAACAAGAATAGGTTCCTTCATAGATGACATATTTAATACTTTGTTGACATCTTTTTAAATTATGAGAAAATGAATATCACAGTGTATTAAATGTTGGCAGGATACTATGTTATTCCACCTACAGCAGCAATGTGGCGACAGGAAACCTAACATAGCGCGGGTGGTCTTCGTAAACTACGGCATGTGACCCATCTCGTCTCGACAAATTACTAAACTTGCGAGATACTCCAAGACTTACCTCTAGGAAATAACCAACACTTTCATTTAATCCTAGTGAGATAAGAGTACATGGTTTAGTGCTTTTGTTACCATGGTTACGTCTGGTTTGTCACCTTGTTAGTAGAAGATGGTTAAAAGCTATGAGGGAGGAGCCTAGTGAGAGTGACATGTTCTCCTGCAGCTTTAACCTTGGAGGCGACGCATAACAGCAGGTGATGGAGAGGTGGGGTTCGGAGCCTGACACCTCACGGCCCCGGGAATGACTCTCAAAACTGGTATTGAGACAGTAAGTGGGGGCGGGCCTGGCGGTGTTGATGTGTTGCTCCGGGAACTGCTGCCTCGGCGGCTGTTCCTCGAATATCCGGGTCAGGCTCGGCCCATCGTTACCCAGGAATGGTTGCCTCGAAATTGGCTCTTTCGCAAGATAGTATCACAACCACTTTCCCGAAATACCGACAGGGAAGGTGGTGAAGGCGGGGAAAGAGACGACCGCTGGGGACACTATAGGCGGCGGCGGCTCGAGTTAGTGTCCACCAACTTGTCTCAAACAGTCTAAGATTGTTGAGAAGGTTCCTGTAGTATCACAGTAGTGGCCTCGGCAACAAGTTTGTGGCTCACAGCGAACAGAAGCAACACTCCTCCAGGCCATGACAACATACACTAATGAAACGTTTGTGGCAGGAACCACCACAACCACCACCTGCTGACACTGACGGGAAGTTCAGATCCATACAACTGGAAAACGGAAAGTCTGGAGGTATTTTACGAAAAGTTGCGTCATGTAGCTTCCTTTATACTGTACGCTTAGCTTTTCTGTTTCTCTTATTTGTTCACGTCTAACAGTGTACTTGATAATACTGAAGAAAAAACTACTATATATAAAACCGTCAATAAATGTAAGAGAAAAATTATACATAAGCTTTTGTGTACTGATATGGCGAGTAAAAAGTAATATAGGAAAATTGCCTTGAGGGTATTATGAAGGTTTAAGATTGGACGCTTTTAAATGCCATGAATAACATTACCTATAATACAATGGTTCTGGAGAGACATATATGACAGGAAATGTGTTTTATATGACTGAGAAATACAGCTAATTTTCTTGCGACATTTTTAAATAACTTCGAGAGTTAAACGATAAGATAAAAATGAAATAATTTGCAAAAATTAAAAAAGTAAAATTTACATACCGAACCTGTAGCAGTAATTTATTAAACAATCTGAACAGATCGTCTTTATCTTGATCTCTGTGACTCACCTGCGAGTCATAGCTCCAACAGGTAGAACATCAGGCACACACGAGGGTCAGTGTCAGCAGATGTGAGGAAGATGACGTGTGTCTTAAAGATAGTTGTAGTTTCTTCTTAATGTAGCTTTTGATTACAAGAGAATAATGGTTCATGGTGGCGTTGTAGAGGATCTTTTCACACAAACACACACACTCCAGTAGGAACACCGTGGTGGGGCGAGGACCCAGGAACACCGTGGTGGGGCGAGGAGGACCCAGGAACACCGTTGTGGGGCGAGAAGGACCCAGGAACACCGTTGTGGGGCTGGCAGGAGCTCTTACCACCATGTAAATGCCTTTAGTCGCCCACCGAGAGGCCCGCCACTCCCCGCTCCACCACTCTCCCGCCCCATTAACTGAAGACCGTTTGTTAACTTTCATCGGTATTGGGCTGAGTTTAACGGGTCGTAGTATATTGGGTGATGGCGCGATGGCAGTTTGTGGGAAGGGAACGACTTCTTTGTGGCAGTGATTTGGAAGGTGGCATGAGGGAGGTGCAGCTCCCTTGTGCCGCTGGGACACTCAGGAATGGCTTTGAGGAGGTGCTGCTGCCGATTTGTATACATGACCTGCCACGGAGGTGAATTTTATGTCCTTAAAAAAAAGTCATTAATTAAGTTTGGACTTGAAGTTGTGGAGTGGTGCACGCGCTCGCCTCTGAAACAAGAGGTCCTGGGTTTGATTCCCAGCCACGGTATAGAACTTTGTGCAAGGCCCCTCACTCCATTTACCTCCGCCCACCCAGCCGTGTTTGGGGACTTGGTTGTAAATCGATCGGCGTATGGTGTTGGCCAGGTGATGGTGAGTGTGTGGGTGAGTTGTAGAGTTTTCCTTGACAGCGGGTGACACAGCTCGCTGACTTTGGTTGTCCTCGCTGTGTTAGCTGCAGCTGTTACATCTTCGACACATTTCACCCTAGATGCTTTAATATAATAACTACCCGTTTTTGAAGGGGTGTCTCACTTAACTAAAAACGATTATTGAGACTTTAGCAATACAATCATTCTCACTTCCTGGTGGGTGAGAGACATCTTGAGATAAGGTTCGTCAGACAGGTAGCGAGACACCTGGTAGACAAAATCATGTTCAGTGTTCTGTATGTCAGGAGGTATTTCTTTAACAGGATACTTGGTTAGTTTAGGAGGTACCTCTTTTACGTAATATTTGGTTATATCACGAGGTACTTATTTGACGATGTACTTATCTTACGAAGTACTTATTTTACGGATACATATTTTACGAGGTATTTCAATTACTGGGTACTTATTGTACGGGTTACTTATTTTACAGGGGCACTTATTTTACGGGGTATCTATTTTTATAGGGTTCTTATTTTACGTGGTACTTATTGTACGAGGTACTTATTTTACGAAATACTTATTTTCCGAAGTACCGTTTCCAGTCAACGTTATATTATTGGTGTGTTGTGGTGGTGATAGATGACCCACCTCACCCCACTGCCTGCATGCATAATAAAAGGCTTCTAGGACCCACAACGCTGACAATACTGTGTTGGCATCAGCACTGAATCTTGTACAGGAGGTCAAACTACTACCACTACTGCTGCTAAACTGACCTAATATAGCTCTGCAGGTCATTATTACTGAGACCTGATGTAGCACGGTAGGTGACCTGGAATTACGGTACAAGTCAGATTACCATTACTAAGGTGACCTGGTATACCGCAGCAGGTCCTGACAGGTCACCACCACCTGAAGACCTACACGCGTGGGTTGATTACAGGTACACATAGGTTGATAAACATTGAATAAAAGGTTTATAAAAACATCATATAACTATAACATTACCTTAAAACACTCACTATAAACATTACATAAACACACAACATTATCTCATATAAAGCCAAAATATAACAAACTCAATAGATATTAATTTTTCCTTTGTACGTAAAACCAGATTTTTTTCTACTTATAATGACTCATATTTCTCATCTTTTCAGGTCCCTCATCCATCGTGCTGAGTCGAGGTGAGTCATTGCTTATGTGTGAGTCAAGATGGGTATAACATTCAACCCCCGGATACGGACCCAACACCGAACCCGAATCTTTTTAAATTTAATACAGTGAATTTGGTTAGGTTAGGTTTTTGGGAGTTGGCTGGGTTTAGGGGTAGGTTAGGTTAGGATTAGATTAAGTTAGGTGTAGTTTAGGTTAGGTTAGATTAGGTTAGGTTAGGTTAGGTCTCAGCACTTCCTTACTTCCGCATCTGCATGATCCTTCCCCTTACATCTACACCTCCTTAGTCCTCCACTCCTACCTGGCTTTCCACACCTGTCTAACCCTACCTATACCTCCACACTTACCTGTCTTCCCACACCTACCTGACTCCTCCTCCATACATGTCAAGCAGCCTTTTACCTGTAATTTCACTGACCCTCTTCACCGTGACTTTATTCCCCTCTCAACAGTCGGGTTTTTTCCCCCGTCCAACAACTTCCTCCCCATCTGACTATTTCCTGCCTCTCTCCATTAACTCTCACTACTTTTCCCACTCACCGCCTCTTGTTTCCTTTCTCCCTAACAGGTCTCTGCTTCTCTCTCTCTCTCTCTCTCTCTTTGTCCTTGTGTGTGAGTGTGTGCGTGTCTTTCTCTACTCTCTCTCTCTCACATAGCTATTTTTCTCTGTATCTCATCCAAATTCCCCCATTTCCTTTCTATTATCTCCCCATTACTCCTTTTGTCTCTCTTCCTCATCCGTATCTTCCAATGTTCTCCAAATTATCTCTCCCGTCGCTGGATATTACAGTATCTCCATCATGAGACCTCCCCTTCTCTCGTTCTCCCAATATCTTTCCCTCTGCCATTCCATCTTTTCCAGTAACGAGTGCCTATATCCTGTACCCTGACAGCAACAACGCCAGTGCAGGAATTACCTCACTGCCTGGCGTATCGTATCTTTCACCAGCCAGTCTTCCAGTCTTTTTGCAAACAATATTTACTAAATATGAAGCAGTGTCATGGTCAGTGAACGCCAGACGCATCTTCGTTCTATCAGCACCACCACCACTACCTGTGTTTCATAATGCAATCTTACATCTCTTTAACGCCAAACGAACTTATCTTCGCTCGCCTGTTTTTCGCAACTTATTACTATCTCTTATGCCCCAAGGTTATGTTCATTCAGTGCCAGACTTATGTTTGACCGCTTTCTGCCAACACGGGCGTTGGTTTAGGATACTTCCACAGGTCTACGGACTCCCTGACTGGCCAAGATCTGTCAGTCGGTATTTTGAGTGTCGACTCAGGACACCTGTTGCAGTGGGGTTTAATGCACTCGTAAACTTGTATTTACGAGTGAACTGGCGGAGTCGAGGTGTTGTTTTTCTCGTCTCGTTTATTCCTGGTTGAGACCTGGGAGTATTTGGTCTCGTCTGTACCCTGGTCGACACCTGTTAGTGTTGGCCTCGTCTGAACGCTGGTTGAGAACGGTTAGACTAAACTGGTTGACTTATCCTCGTTTTCTCCTGGTTGCTTGAAGGCTGGTAGACCGCGAGGGTAAGGTCGGTGAGAGAGAAAAAGAGAAAGAATGCGAAAGAGGGGGAAGGGGGGGGGAGGGGGGGTAAGACGAGGCCTCAGAATAATGGGTCACATGTATCTTGATAATAATGAGGTCTCTTATATTTATCTTCAAGTTAGACGCCTTAACAAGTTTCACTTTATTCTATATCTTATGGATTTATGAGGTGGGTCACAGGTAGTTCGGGCAGGCATGACGGTTCTATGGAGTGTTGCTCTGTACTCTTTCTCTACTCTCTACTTTCTCTCTACGTATCCATCTATCCAGTTATATTTCTTTCTTTTTCTCTTGGTTTATCTCTCACCCTACAACTTTATCTCTGTCTCTATCGTTCTCCGTTTCTCTCCTTCAAGCGGTCTCTCAGTTTCACCAATAAACGTTCCTCTCCTCCCAACAGTGCCTCAGTTTCACCAATAAACGTTTCTCTCCTCCCAGCAGTGCCTCAGTTTCACCAATAAACGTTTCTCTCCTTCCAGCAGTGCCTCAGTTTCACCAATAAACGTTTCTCTCCTTCCAGCAGTGCCTCAGTTTCACCAATAAACGTTTCTCTCCTTCCAGCAGCGCCTCAGTTTCACCCAAACGCAGTGCCTCAGTTTCACCAATAAACGTTTCTCTCCTTCCAGCAGTGCCTCAGTTTCACCAATAAACGTTTCTCTCCTTCCAGCAGTGCCTCAGTTTCACCAATAAACGTTTCTCTCCTTCCAGCAGCGCCTCAGTTTCACCAGCAAACGTTCCTCCTCCTCCTCTGTTTCACCTCCGACACGTTTTCCAGCTCCTCCCACACCTTGATGACCCTCCCTCTCTCTCTTCCTGTCTCTCTCACTCTCATTTATCTCTCGTCTTTCTTCTGTCTCTACGTAGCTCTACTTATTTCCTTATCTCTGTGGAAGTCACTCGTTTGCTTTCTCTATTTTCTGTTCTTAATTACTTCTTTCTTATTTTGTCTTTCGCTTTTCTTCTGTTTTACTTCTACAAGTTTTTTCTTCTTCTTCTTCTTCTCTCTCTCCTCTTTAGGTCATCTGTCTTTATATAATTTTCTTATGCCTTTCGTTTATCTGTTCCTACCTTTCTCTCTTTTATCTTTCTTATGCCTCTTTCATTCCTCATCCCTTTCCTCTCTCTCTTTCCTTCATCTCTACCTACCTCTCTTATCTCTCTCTCCCATCTCTTAACTAACCTCTTTCATCATCATCTTTCTCGTGCCTTCTTTCTTCTTCTTTCTTCATCTTCTTCTTTCATCCAAACTTCCTTTGCCTCCTTGTTTACTGGGAACCCACTTCTTTCGGGTCTCTTTATATTTTCCATCTCTCTCTCTCTCTCCATCTCTCTCTCTCTCTCTCTCTCTCTCTCTCTCTCTCTCTCTCTCTCTCTCTCTCTCTCTCTCTCTCTCTCTCTCTCTCTCTCTCTCTCTCTCTCCTCAACGCTCGCAAGACCCTCCCTTAACACCAACGTTGCTGGCCATAGATAGATTAGGTGGATAAGTTAGATTAGATAGAATAATTATATAGATAGTTGATAGATATTATGTAGATTGTTTATGTAGATAGATAAATAGATAGATAATTTATATGTGAGGTTTAAGGTTCATTTATTTATATTATTGATATGTTTTTGTTATTTTTTTTAAGTAATTGTTTATCATCTATTGAGGTTCGTACGTACAGACAGACAGACAGACATATATACATACACAGACACATAAAAACACACACACACAGACACACATACAGTATACACAAAAACACACAAATAAACAAATAAACAACACACACACACAGACACACACACACACACACACACACACACACACACACACACACACACACACACACACACACATTCTAGCCATCAGTGCAGTAAGTGATTACCATACAGTGCTCGATAGTGCACCCCAAGGAAAAGTCAGACAGTGGGCACTTTATCGGTCAACTTTAAAGTGCCAGTGACAAGGACCACCGCGGTGTTTACATATATCGTGAAAACTGTGTCGGCGACCCCAAGCACCAGGGACAAAGACCACGGTCTTTACGACTGACAAATATTAACAGATGTCTACCAGTGTCAGTGTCCCTCAAAGTGCCGCTAGTGACAAACACTTCCGTCCGCCCACAACAGATTTCAACCGATGGCCACCAATCACTTACTCCCGACGCACTCTGTACCATCTAAAACGTGGGAACGGTTATCCTGATGGCAGTGTTATCGCGCGACTCAAGTCACTGAAAATATTCCACGCGCGGAGCCGTAGGCAAGGCCGTCATGCACATAAGCCCATTAGAACCGTAACCTCCACTAGGAAACCGGAGAAACCCACCCCTGACAGACCATACCACCACACTGAAGTTCCACGGATATGGTATGATCTCCCGTCTTTACTGCTATCCAACGTCACTTCCCTAGCTAACAAGTTCGACGAGCTGGCAACTACAGTCAGGTCAACCGCGGCGAGCGTCGTTGCCATATGTGAGGCTTGGCAAATTGTACCTGAAACGTGTCATATTGAGGGATATCAACTCTTTCATCACCTTCGTTCACAAAGACGCGGAGGGGGCGTTGCCCTCTTCTGTCAAGATGACCTACGCCCGTCACGCCTGGATGTTCAAGTCCCAGCAGATGTGGAAGCATTATGGGTACGTGTCGTGCTCCGGGCCCACCCACGCAATACTGCTTCCATTATAATCTGTGTGGCATACCATCCGCCTCGATCACCCACCAGAGACACTCTTATCAATCATCTCATCACCACCTCAGACCACCTCAGAGTTAGGTACCCATGTGCCAAGTTAGTATTATGTGGGGATTTAAATGAAATTGACACCACTGATATCCAGGACCAGCTATCACTATCACAAGTTGTGACCTTCCCCCACACACGGTCAAAACACCCTTGACCTTATCTTAACTGACTTAGCGGACCAGTACCAACCACCTCAACCAATGCCTCCTATCGGGTGTAGCACACACTTATCAGTGCTCTGGTCCCCAGCTGCCACTCCCACTCAAGTACAGAGACCCTACATCAAGACCTACAGGCCGATTACTGACTCTGCAGTACGCCTCTTTGGGCAGTGGATTGTTCACCATCCCTGGACTGAAGTACTTAGCGTGGATGACGTGGAAACCAAATGGATAAATTATACCAACACCACCACGGAAGCTCACCACCACTTCTTCCCCGAGAAGTCCGTCAGATCTCACCCAGCTGACTTGCCCTGGATCACACCTCGGATCAAAAGACTTATGCAACAGAGAGACAGAGCCTTTCATCTCAATGACCACATCCGCTACAGGTCCCTTCGCAACCGAGTCATCCGCGAAATACGCACTGCAAAGAAGTCCCACTACCCAACCAAATTACAACACCTGAAGCAGACCAACATCAGTCAATGGTATGGTAAGCTTAAAGAACTCTGTGGACTAAACAATAAGACACACCCCCTCCCCTTCCTTAGCCATCTCACTAATGTTGACGCAGCTGAGCAAACAAATAACCATTTCGCTACTATATGCCAGACGCTCCCACGGCTCGACACAACCACTCTCCCTGCTTACCTACCAGCCCCCCTTCCCACTGACTTAGTAGAAGAATTTGACGTAGCAAAACGCCTGGACAAACTAAAATTAAAACGCTCTACCACCCCCATTGACTTACCAATGAAACTCTTCAAGGAGTTCTCCCCGGAGCTTGCTAAACCCCTCTGCTCCATCATCAATGCTTCTCTCAGTCAAGCCAGATGCCCAGCTGACTGGAAGACCTCTTATGTATCACCAGTGCCCAAGTCAACCAGCCCACAATCCTTAAATCAGCTACGACCTATTGCAATCACCCCAATACCCAGCCTAATCTGTGAAAGTTTTGTGTTTGACTGGGCTTATGCTGATATTGCAGGAGTCGTAGACCCTCAGCAATTTGGCAACATGAAAACTTCCTCCACCACTCACTGTCTTGTCAGCTTTCTCGATTACATATACCGCCATCTCGAGAAACGAAAAACGTCTGTAGCTGTCGCCTTCATTGATTTCACTAAAGCGTTCGACCTAGTCGACCACAATATAATCATAAACAAAGCTATTGACCTCGGGCTTCGGAGAAGTCTCATACCATGGCTTACAGACTTCCTCAGTGACCGACGCCAAGCTGTACGCTTCCGAGGGGCTGTCTCCACCTTTCAGTCACTCGCCTGTGGCGTCCCCCAAGGCACCAAGATGGGACCACTCTGCTTCCTTATGCTCATCAATGATGCCCTAAGAGAAACCCCTGCTCGCTGGAAATATGTCGACGACTCCACCATTGGGATCAGCGTCAACAATTCTGCTCCCAACTATACCGCCCTCCAGGATTTATTGAACAGTCTCCAAAACTGGGCCACCAACAACCATGTCACCATCAACCATACCAAGACCATGGTTATGCACATCAACCTCTCCTCCGACATTGTCCCACCTCCTTCCATTACCCTAGGTCCGAACACACTCCAGGTTGTAGATTCCACGAAGCTCCTCGGCGTCACCATAGACAACAAACTAAATTGGAAACCACACGTCAGTGAAGTTGTCAAAGCCTCCAGTTTCCGTCTCCACCTCCTCCGCCGACTCAAGTCCCTCGGAGTTCCTGCACACGAGCTCCTCAGTGTATACACAACATTCATACTTCCCAAGCTCACCTATGCCTCCCCCACCTGGTCTTCCTCCCTAAATGCCACACAACGTAAACACCTAGAAAAAGTTCAAAAGAGGGCATGCAAAATTATTCTCTCCTCTTCCTACTCCACATATCAAGAAGCGCTCAACACACTGACCCTTTCGACTCTCACTGACCATCACCACGACCTTATCTGCAAATTTGGTAAGAAGCTTCTACACCATCCCCGACACCGGCTCCTACTACCACCTGACATCCCCTGTCCGAGAATTGCTGTTCGACACCACAACCGCATCCAGCCCATACGTGCACGAACCGATCGCTATAAGAACAGCCCAGTCCCAACCATTGTAAAAATTATCAATAACATGTAATAAATCAGTGTATTCACTCCCGGTAAACACTGCTCCTTACACTGTCACTATGTTGAAATGAACTGTAGTTTGAGCTGATCCCCATCTAAGTTATTATATGTCTTATTTGTGTCACTTATGTTACTTGTATATTATTTGTAACTCGTAACCCATTCCCCAAATATGTAACTGTATATTTTCAGCCTTCTGGCTGCCAAGCTCTTTCAATAAACCGTTAATTATTATTATTATTATTATTATTACACACACACACACACACACCATTAATATTAACTCGTCAACATATATACTATTACAAATCATATATCATCATCAGTCCTAATTATCTCAGCTTTATATATATTCATAAAAAAGAAACGTAATATTTGCTCCACTGTCAGCCATCACCCACCAGTTCATTGTCAGCCATCACCCACAAGCCTGTCAGTCATCACCCACCAGCTCACTGTCAGCCATCAACCACCAGTTCACTGTCAGCCATCACCCACCAGTTCACTGTCAGCCATCACCCACCAGTTCACTGTCAGCCATCATCCACCAGCATAAAAGGGCCTCTATTTACTTCCCTATAAATCCTTCTCTCAATAATTCAGGTTTTCACCATGTGTGTGTGTGTGTGTGTGTGTGTGTGTACGTGTGAGTGTGTGTGTACGTGTGTATGTGTGTGTGTACGTGAGTGTGTGTGTGTACGTGTGTGTGTACGTGAGTGTGTGTGTGGTATTTCTCTCCATTTCTCCTTTACAGAAACACACACATACACAGTTATTCACATTTCTCAATTATTTCGCTTCCTTTTTCTACAATTTTCCAACAATGTCCCCCCATCAGCGTCCCTTCCTAATGGGTGTCTCTTCCCTCGATGTCCCTTCCCTCGGTGTCCCTTCCCTCGGTGTCCCTTCCCCCGGTGTCCCTTCCCCCTCGGTGTCCGTCCTTCGGTGTCCGTCCCCTCGGTGAGTGACGCTTCTACCCAATACACCACCACCGCTCTTATTAAACTCCTCTCGAATTTCATCCCCTTGTACGCCATCCCTGCCTTAGTGTTGCGTGTGTTTTGTGTTGTGTTTGTGGGTGTTTGTGTGTGTGTGTGTGTTTATGTATTATGTTAGTGTGTGTGTGTTGGTGTTGTGTTTGTGGGTGTTTGTGTGTGTGTTTATGTTGTCTTGTGTGTGTGTGTGTGTGTGTGTGTGTGTGTGTGTTTCGTGTAAATATTTATGTATGTGTTTGTATTGCGGCAACTATTTACCTCACAAGCTTCCACTAACTCCCACTTTTAAGAATTACGAAACTAATCCCTTAAAAAACAAAAACAAGAACAACTAAACCAAACACTGAATATAAACAATACATAAATATTTTACTCTTCAAATAAACAACAAAAAATATTATATCTTCCAAAATGATGCGAAATACATATAAGAGTTTAAAAAAAAAAATAATAATAATACCTCGGTTCAGTATAATAAGGGAGGAGAATATTGGCTTTTTCAAGAGGGGGTGAAGGCCATTGAGAGACCCAAGTTTTCCTTCCATCAAGCGGTATATTATAGTAAGGTTGGCGGCTAGCTCTCCTTTCCCTCAGACCGACTCATCCCCCAACTCTGTTTATTCTGGACCTCAATATTTGATGATGCTTTTGTAATATTTTATTGAGGCCGCCCTAAATATTTTATTGTAAATGTTTGCGTTCACCTTTGAATGTTCATCCAGTTTACATGGGTGTGCACATCAAAGGGTGCACCGTGACGTGATACATTACAAAAAAAAAGACATATATGCCGTCTCTCTTACACATCTCCGGCAGCCATGATGGTTTTAAAGAGAGAGTATTGACGCAAATTGCAACTGGGAACGATGACATTAATAAAACGTCCTCCCTCTGAACTCTGTGATCGGATTTGTAGAGCAATGTTTACCTAACGAGCTGCCTACCTTTATATTGTTCCTCGCTAGTGTAAAGGCCTGCTATTTGGATAAAGCTGATGGGGTTTCCTGAGCGTGACAATACCCTCCACGACGAGCAAATATGGACTATAAATGTATTTCTGTTAGAGGAATTACCATCACACATCTCAACGTTTATAGGAGTGGTTACTTTGGAGTGGCTATCACCATCTTAATTACAGCTACAGAACAGGTCTTTTAAAAATAGTCTTATATCTTATATTTGATTTAGTTTACATGCACCATAATGTACTATGAGCCTTTTAAAACCTGTGACATTTCTTGTACTGTCAACATCTGTCTAGGTTTCCGTCTAACAGATGTTGTGACGGTAAGGATAAGACTGTAGCCGTGAGGAAAGTTGTCTAGAGAGAGAGAGAGAGAGAGAGAGAGAGAGAGAGAGAGAGAGACGTCACCTTTACATAGTTTCAAACTCACTCACATACACGCTCTCCTATGTAATTAATAACAGTTTTGGACACAGTAATGAGAATCTCTCCTAAGTCTCAGCCGCCGCCGACACTTAGACAACTGCTCGCGTCTTCACATTTCTTGTCTTCACCACCACAACCACAACCACCACCACCACCACCACCACCACCACCACCACCACCACCACCACCAGCAGCGTTTGTCTTTCTTATCACATTCAGCAGTGCTTGTTTGTCTATCTTCATCCCACCACCACAACCATAAACTCCAACACTTGTCTTCATCACTACAAATTCCATCCTTTGTTCATATCATCACCAATAATGAGCATATTCTTGTCACCAACACTATACCTCCCTCAAACCCCCACCACTATCACCAACACTATACCTCCCTCACACCCCCATCACTATCACCAACACTACATCTCCCTCACATCCCCACCACTATCACCAACACTACACCTCCCTCACACCCCCCCACCACTATCACCAACACTTACACCTCCCCACATCCCACCACTATCACCAACACTACACCTCCCTCACATCCCTGGCACCACCATCACCAACACTATACCTCCCTCAAACCCCCACCACTATCACCAACACTATACCTCCCTCACACCCCCATCACTATCACCAACACTACATCTCCCTCACATCCCCACCACTATCACCAACACTACACCTCCCTCACACTCCCACAATCTCCACCATTACTCCCTTGCATCTCTATTCATGCCTCTTGTACACGTCGCCTTAGCTCTCCAGCCACACACACACACACACACACACACACACACAGACATACACACACGTAAACTCTCAAGCATCATTCAAAACACAAAACGACAGTGCCAAACCAACACATCATATTTCACGTAAATTGACTACCACGAGTACATCAAAGGTAGCACCCCTCCCTTTGGCTCTCACGTAGTTCAAATATTAATCATTTATACTTCCAGGTGACACGGAATACCTGAAATGCGTCACACGATTGCCATCGACCTGTACATCACGAGAAAACCAAAAGTAAAAATAAAAATAATAAAAATAAATAAAATAATAAATAAAATAAATAAATAAATAAATAAAGAGACAGGTAAAAAAAATGATCATCTGGAGAATATTACCCATTAGTTTATTTCACCTGAGGATTAAACACCCTATAAATGCTATCTATGGGGAGGGGTACACACACACACACACACACACACACACACACACACACACACACACACAACTCTTTATTTTATTTCTATATTATGATTTCCTGTTGATCGTAAGTCAAGCTCTCAGACGAAGGTATAAATTTTCTGGTGCAGCTAAAACTTTGAACGTCGTAATATTTTATGTCTCAGCTATAAAATATAGCTCCTGGGACGGCTAATATGTCGAAGGTAGTTAAATTTTCTACCGAAGCTATAAACATGAACGTAATTATAGCTTTTTGAGATCTATAATTTCTACCTCAGCTATAATTGAATGTCGTTAGTTCTATATTCCCTCTCAATTATAACTTAACAAACTGTTTTAGCTCTTTAGTATAGCTTATTATTGGGACACAACTGTACTTCCAAACACAGACCAAACACTTCACTATCAGAGGTGACAAAAAGCTATTATAACACTATTGATTAATGGAGAAGTTAAAACATACAATTTCAAAACTTAAATACAAACTAAAGGTTAACAAGTTTTAATATATGAATAATAACCTAACTTAACCTAACCTAACTTAACCTAACCTAACTTAACTTAACTTAACCTAACCTAACCTAACCTAACCTAACCTAACCTAACCTGACCTAACTTAACCTAACCTAACCTAACCTCACCTATACAACCGGTGTCCATTAGAACTGGTTTGTATTTAGCGTCGGCCCATTAGAACAGATAAGCAGTTAGATTAAGCTAGGGTCTATTAGAACAGGAGCCCAACTAACCAGCCACCGTCACGATACAATCAAGAAATCCCTGAACGCATTATCCTTCTCACCGCAAGTTAGTGAAGCCTTCCAGACGAGTGGCTCATTAACGTTCACCTGAGAGGCACACCTGCATCCTCTACATACATACATACATACATACATACATACATATCATTTGTAGATTAAAATTGTATTAAATATTTCTAGGAGAGTTGATATATCTACTGTATGTTATATTACGTGTAAAATAACAGATTACGTTGGAAGGATTTTTGAATCAGGTGAAGATTAGACACCCCAGGTTATTTCACCTGAAGTTTAACCACTCTATCACTAATCTAATTTAACCTACCCTAATCTAAGTTAACCCCTGAAGTAACGCTAAGGTGTTTAATCTTAAGGTAAAATAAGCTGGGGTGTCTAATCTTCACCTGACCCGAATTTTCGTTCATCAGGTAAAGGTGGTAAACTGTAAAGTTGTTAACACCTGTAAAATATCACAGGTAAGGCCATTTAGTGATCCAGATTCTAAACACAAAGAATGGAAATTGACACAGTTTGCGGGACATATCCAAATGTGAAAAAAAATCTAAATAAATTTAATTTGTTTCATTTGATCTTTTTTTCCCCAGGCCTTTGAGGTTCCCCCATACAGTGATAATTGCCAACTATCCTGCACTAAATCCCACGCCACATTTTATTTCATCCAGTACAGTACCCGGTTCTATCAACAATTTCAAAAGGGATTTTTATGTATATTTTAAAGCCGATTCCCGCCTACAGAGTGACGGTGGGGGGGAAAAACACGAGTTTGAACACAGGATCAGCTCAGGGGATTACAGGCAGGGCGACATACGGCCCCCTTGTGATGTTTTATTGTCCTACTTGGTGAATAAACTTGGTATGAAAATAATTAAGATTTTTTTTCTGCTGATGACTGGCAACTCTGGTTAGTGAATGAAGAAATTGTTTTATTACTACGGTAAAAAAATTATCTGGTCACACACACACACACACACACACACACACACACACACATACACACACACACACACAACCAAACTTTAAAAACAAAATATTTATCCATATGTTACAACCATTTTTCCCTATGGCAACATGACCGATCGGGAGAGAGAGAGAGAGACGTGCCATCTAACCCCCAGAGAACATTTATGCACACAGGCGGTGGTAACAAATAGTCCTCTGTTCCATTACCACAGTGATGGAACCCTGACGGCCGACACACCGTCCATCATCGTGGTGTTGGCCGCAAAACTCTTGGTCTTCCTTTGCCACCTCCTTCTTGGTGATGTGTGCCGCGCCTCCTTCTTGGTGATGTGTGCCACGCCTCCTTCTTGGTGATGTGTGCCGCCTCCCTTCTTAGTGATGTGCCACTCCTTTTGGTGATGTGTCCACGCCTCCTTCTTAGTGATGTGTGCCGCCTCCTTTTTGGTGATGTGTGCCACGCCTCCTTCTTAGTGATGTGTGCCCGCTTCCTTCTTGGTGATGTTTGCCACGCCTCCTTCCTAGTGATGTGCCACTTCCTTCTTGGTGATGTGTGCCACGCCTCTTCTTGGTGATGTGTGCCACGCCTCCTTCTTAGTGATGTGTGCCACGCCTCCTTCTTGGTGATGTGTGCCACGCCTCCTTCTGGGTGATGTGTGCCACGCCTCCTTCTTGGTGATGTGTTACGCTTCCTAGATGGTGATGTGCCACACCTCCTACGCCGCTTCCTGTGGAGAATGTGTCATAAGGTGTCATGGCTGTATATTACCATAGGGGGTTTGGATGAGGTGGCATAGACGTGATGTTTTATTGTCATGATGATCCATTATAATGTGTCACGTGTGGTTGTGTCACGTCGACTTGTCATAGTTCAGTGTCACGTTTTGTTATGATAACGTGTCATATTTAAGGTAGTAGCACATGTCCACATAGTGTCATTCTGAGGTGTCGTATTAAGACGCCATGCTGACTTGTTCTCATAAAGTGTCATACTGAGGTGTCATGCCGAGATAAAGTGTAATGGCACGTCTTTGTGAGGCGTTTTAATTAAAGTCTCCGTTGTGTTCCTCTCCATCTTCTGTCTTCCCTCTGTCTTCACACTCTTCTCCTCTCCTTCCCTCCTCTTCTTTGATATTCTCTCCCCTCTCATCCACTCCCTTCCTCCTTCTCCACTTTCTTTTTCGTTTATCTTTATTCCGATTCTTTTCTCTTTTCTCATTCCCTCTTCTATTCTTTTCCCCATCTTCTTTTGTCTTCATTCCTCCTCTCTTCATTTCCCCTTAAATTTTTATCCATAATTCTTCTCTTCTCTGTTCCTATTCCTCTTCTCTCCTCTTCACCAGTTTCTCCCTTGCGACAAATCGTGGGAGCACACAACAGTGATAATACAACACTCCTGGGGGGTGGGGGGGGGGCTGTGTCAGGTCCTCCCTCACTCAATGCCATCTCTTAATAATTTGTAACTCAACACGGACGCCGCCACCCATGAACTCTCCCTACACGCGTTCTTTTGCTATCCTTTACTATCCGCGACCCTCTGCTATAAGCCAGTCTCTACTATTCGCGACTCTCGACTGTATGCGACCCTTTACTATTCGCGACCCTTTACTATCCGCGACCTTCTTATATAAGCGACCCTCTTCTGTGAGTGAGTGACCCTTTACTATTCACGATTCTCGACTGTAATTGACCCTTTAGTATCCACGAGCATCTAAATATTCACGGTTCTCCACTATTCTCAAACCTCCATTTCCCTAAAACTCCCTTCAACCTCAACCTTCCTTTAGCCATATCCCTCCACTACCTCGTCCAGTCCCTGCCAGCCCAAGCTCTCCAGGGTTCTCATACACCCTCCTCATCCAGCTCGATTTTGCGTTCAATAAACCCACTGATTCAATCATCCAGGATTTCAATTTCGAGATGATGTGCGTTCCAGGAGACTGAGGACTTCCAAATGAACGCTGACAGCCTTTGATTGCGATGTCCATTTTCACGTTGTGATTCCGTCCGTCGTGTCACCTCGGCTCAAGTCTTGGGGGTCGTGAGTCGTTTGTGCAGATAATAATCAGCAAACTCTTGATCGCCTTAATGAGTCTAGAAGATATTCACTCGATTGGACGTTCCCATCTCTCTCTCTACCTCTCTATTGTTATGGCGGCTCTCTCTCTCTCTCTCTCTCTCTCTCTCTTTATCTTATGTTTCTCGTTTTCTCTTTCATCTGTGTGTCTCCCTCCCCCATTCTCGGTCTTTATTTCTTTCACACGCTTCTAATATCTCTTAAATTCTTTCTCTCTCAACTCCCCTCCTCTGTGTCTCTCCTCCACTGTCTGTTTATCTTTGTCTCTCTATAACTCCCCCTAAATTTCTTATTTATATATCTGTTCCTACCCTTCCTGCTCTCTCTCTCTCTCTCTCTCTCTCTCTCTCTCTCTCTCTCTCTACACAAGTATAATATCAAGCCCTCTCACTCACCCAACTACACCACCTGTTTTTACCTTCGTCTATACACAACTCTTATGACAAAAATAAGATTGTTATCCAAGGGTTATGAGTGGTGAATCTCTCCATTAAGCCACAGCCTCTTTTTAACCCAATCCCGTCAAAAGCAGCCCATTTATATTCTGAAAACGGTAGCAAAAGTTAACTCACAACACCGCGGCTGTTAGAAAGATACATGACGGAACAAATGTAACGATAATTTGAGTCCTATAAAGATGCAAATCATTCAGAAATTCGAAAATAATCTTTTTTAATTGGTTGAATACATAAGAGTGTGCTTGCGTGTGTGTGTGTGTGTGTGTGTGTGTGTGTGTGTGTGTCTGCATGCGTGTGTGTGTGTGTGTGTGCTCGCTTCCCTTCCCTGGGGCGAAAAACATGTGAAGTCGAGACCTCAGATTTGCATCACTGGCGACCACATGGGAAAGTTGTGCTTTATCCCCGGGTAAAAGTTGTAAACCAGTGACTACGGGTCGTGAAATGAGAGCCATCCTCCCTGTTCCACGACACGACTGGTAATATAAAATACGTAGTTTATTGTAAGACTGAAAGCAGTTTTTTTTTCTCCACACGGTGATTGTATTTTCATTTTTGTCGGATAATTGTCAGGGTAATACATACATACACACACTACTGGCCTGCTATCTGGTGGTTTATATTAACTGGTTCAGCCCTGTTAGCTGTTAGGAGGTGGAGGCGCCCCACAGCTATCTCCAACAGGGACGTCGTTATATTTTTTTCCTTTTTGTTTTCCGGCTGCTTGACTGTTTAAATAAGCTTTTACAGTGGGTCTCTCTCTCTCTCTCTCTCTCTCTCTCTCTCTCTCTCTCTCTCTCTCTCTCTCTATTTTCTCTATTTTTCATTATTTTTCTCTCTCTCTCTCGTCTTTTTTTTTTTACTGTATCTCTCTGTTCTTCTCTGTTTCTCTTCCCACACACGCACACACACACACACACACACACACACACCACCGAATGAATGACATAATAAATAACACTAACACCATCATCTACAGATAATAAACACTATATGGGACACAACCACCCACCCACTCTCATCCACCAGCACCACCCACCCACTCTCTCATCCACCAGCACCACCCACACAATCTCTCATCCACCACCACCCACACACTCTCATCCACCACCACCACACACTCTCTCATCCACCAGCACCACCCACACAATCTCTCATCCACCAGCACCACCCACAATCTCTCATCACCAGCATCACCCACCCACTCTCTCATCCACCACCACCCACCTCTCTCATCCACCAGCACCACCCACACACTCTCTCATCCAACACCACCCACACACTCATGTACCAGCACCAAACATATTCTCTCTCCCATCCACTACCCACACACTCTCTCATCCACCAGCACCACCCACACGCTCTCTCATCCACCAGCACCACCCACCCTCTCCCATCCACCACCCACACACTCTCTCATCCACCACCACCCCACTCTCTCATCCACCAGCATCACCCACCCACTCTCATCCACCACCACCCACACACTCTCTCATCCACCAGCATCACCCCACACTCTCTCATCCACCACCACCCCACATCTCATCCACCATCCTCACCCACTCTCTCATCCACCACCACCCACACACTCTCTCATCCACCAGCACCACCCACACACCTCTCATCCACCAACACCACCCACACACTCTGTACCAGCACCAAACATATACTCTCTCCCATCCACTACCCACACACCTCTCATCCACCAGCACCACCCACACGCTCTCTCATCCACCAGCACCACCCACCCACCTCCCATCCACCACCCACACCTCCTCATCCACCACCACCCACACCTCTCATCCACCAGCACCACCCACCCACTCTCATCCACCACCACTCACACTCTCTCATCCACCAGCACCACCCACCCACCTCTCTCATCCACCACCACTCACACACTCTCCGATCCACCAGCACCACCCACACACTCATCCACCAGCACCACCCACACGCTCATGTACCAGCACCACACATGTACTCTCTCTCATCCACCACCCACACACTCTCATCCATCACCACCACCCACACACTCACCCACCACCCACAAACTCGTATACGAAGTCCATCTTTATTAGCTTCGTCGGAACATATGAAGTTTTAATTCAGGTATATCGTGTCGAGATCCTGGTTAAATTCTCATGACACATCTGTACGACCTCGACGACTCACCAGCAGCCTGTACGACCTCGACGACTCACCAGCAACCTGTACGACCTCGACGACTCACCAGCAGCCTGTACGACCTCGACGACTCACCAGCAACCTGTACGACCTCGACAACTCACCAGCAGCCTGTACGACCTCGACGACTCACCAGCAGCCTGTAGTCGTGTTTGTGTGTTAAGTGTACCTGATGTAAGCCATTTATAATCACTTTACAGCTTAGTTATATTGGTGGTTGATGCTTCACTGCTTCTATTATGCCTTCCCTCCTACCTACCCTCCATTTTTGCCATTTCTACTTCCTCCCTTCCTTCCTTATTGCTTCCTTCTCTCCGTCCATTTCGTTACTCCCTCCTTCCTTTTTTTACTCTCTCCCTCTCTTTCCCTCCCTCCTACCCTTCCTTATTCTCTCTCTCTCCCTCCCTCCGTTACTCCACTCACTCTTCCGTCCCTTCTCTCTCCCTCCTTCCCTTTCCCTCCTTTCCTTACCCTCTCTCTGTCTCTCCCACCGCTCCCTCACTCCCCCTCACCAAAGCGAAATGCAGGATTTTGCTTAAACATTCTCTAACTTATTAAAATTCACTTCAAAGAGGAACATAAAACCTAACCTAACCAAAACTAACCTAACCTAACTTAAACTAATCTATACACCTAACCTAACCTATACACTCTAACTTTGAAACATATCGTAAACTAATCTAACCAAAACTAATCAAACCTAACCTAACCTAATCAAACCTAACCTAACAAACTTCTCTGCAACAAAGTCCAAGCATCACCTTACACAGCTTTCCCCCAAGTCTTCTTCCATTCCCCCTTGTTCATCCGTGTCTCATTATTCCCTTGTTTATTGTTCGTGGGCCTGTTTCTCGGGTCTTCTTCCTTCTCTCCCCTGTTATCGGTCCCATACGCTTCCTCCCTCTTTCCTCCCCGTTCTCTCGTTTCCCTTTGTGACTATATATCACAATTTTAATCTTCGTCTACCATTGGAGTTTTCATATGTGAGGGTGACTGCATCCTGGAAGTGAGAATATGAGGGAAACTGGCCTGCAACACCCTGCTTTAAGACATTAGATTGTGAGGGAAACTGGCCTGCAACACCCTGCTTTAAGGAGTGAGATCGTGAGGGGAACTGGCCTGCAACAACCTGCTTTAAGACGTTAGATCGTGAAGGAAACTGGCCTACAACATCGTGCTTTAAGACATTAGATCTGTATGTATATTATGTATGTTGTATGTATACCATGTATGTACTCTATATATACACATTATTTCTCTAGTCAGTAGCGTGTGGCAATGCCCCTGTTTCATGTCACCACACGCTTAGATAAATGTGCCTGGCGACATCTGGAAGCTGCTAATGTACCACTTACCACATGTCGCCTGAGAGGTCAGAGTGAGGTCAGTTGACCCCTATAGGAGTGTGAGGACTACCTATGCTTGTGAGCGCACTCCTGTATATTTCCGTTAATAAGAACCTACAGAACTCTACAGGTGTTTATGTTCGTTCCTGTAGTTAGAACCACGTACCCAGAACATCTCCATGGCGCAGTGAGTATCAAGTGATCGATTAAGTGGAAATAAGTGCGTTCGTGTAAAATCAAGACGGGTAGATCTCCTCCGTCATCAGTGCCATTGTCTCCCACAAAAATTTGTTTGAATGACCAACGAGTTTTGAGCAGTGTGCAGTGACAGCAATTTCCTGTGAAGTGTCTTTAAGTGCCCCTCGTGTGTGTGTAGTGTTTAAGTGTGTGTCCTTGTTTTAAAGGATTCCCTAAGGTGGAAGGCTGATACAGGGCATTTGTGAGGAGTGGTGCGTCAGCGCGACCGTCCCAGGCTGCCTGGAGGGTAACTACCCCACAGGTGTTTATGTTCGCTCCTGTAGTTAGAGCCAAGTGCCCAGAACATCTCCAAGATCGTGAGGGAAACTGGCCTACAACATCCTGCTTTAAGACATTAGATTGTGAGGGAAACTGGCCTGTAACACCCTCCATCTTGCCATAATATTAACCTGTCAGAATGTCAGGTAGAATGAATGACCTGAGTTTTGTTGTACCAGACTTTTAACACCTGATTTGATTTCGTTCATAACCTCAAGTTTTACTTCAATATATGAATCCTATTACAAAAACTTCCCAAATATATATCAGAAATTGAACATCTACAGCCTAAGGTTTCATTAGATATATGACCATTGTAATAAAAGGTTCGCAAGCATACACATACATACAAACACACATACACACATACACACACACACACACACACACACACACACACACACACACACACACACACACACACACACACACACACACCAGGAAAAAGTGACACAGAATCATGTATTTGATATAATCATCTCGTGACATACAGACAGAGATATGATTCTTAGTCCAGCACGTTCAGATAGAGACTCTGCTGGGAAATGGGACTCTTTGGATCTGTTAGTAATCAAGTTCCCCACCGAGACGACCCTAAAATTGGACCTTCATCACCCTGGTCCCCGCCGAGTGGCCATCAAATGCATTTTTATCGTGTCCTTTGTGAGTTGTCTGACACTGTGCTGGCCGTCTCCTCACTCGTCTCTACAGCTATTTAAAGAATATTTTTGTCTTTTTTTTTTTAAGTCTTTTTGCTTTGGACGAGACGAAAATGTATATGACTTCAGATAAACAAAGACGAAGAGAGAGAGAGTATATATTTCTGAATCTCATTAGGAAACACAGGACTTCATCTTAAGAATTGCAATGGTTCGGAGTTTTTTTTTTAGATCCAGGAGCGTTGTGCCTTACAGTTCCTCGCCTCCTGTACACATCTCTGGCTCCTACCACACAACACCCACCTCCTATACCACACAACACCCACCTCCTATACCACACAACACCCACCTCCTATACCACACAACACCCACCTCCTATACCACACAACACCCACCTCCTATACCACACAACACCCACCTCTATACCACACAACACCCACCTCCTATACCACAACACCCACCTCCTATACCACACAACAACCCTACCACACAACACCCACCTCCTATACCACACAACACCCACCTCCTCTACACACCTCCAATTTCTACAACACGACATTCGCTGCTTTAAGGGTGTGCCTGCTCACTGTTGCATACCTATCGTGCTGGCAAACGCGCAGTGCACGTCGGAGATGTTGTGGACATAGTGTATCAGAGGGAACGAGTCTTGTAACCTCCTGTTGGTGGTTATGAAGTGTGCAAGTTGTTGTTGGCTTCATCATGAGTGTGGTGTTGGTGTAAAGTGAGCCAGCCAGCCAGCCAGCAGTCGGGTTAATGATAATGTTGAGAATAGTAGGAGTATTCCTTCTCTCTCTCTCTCTCTCTCTCTCTCTCTCTCTCTCTCTCTCTCTCTCTCTCCGTCCCTTCATTCCTCTCTCTCTCTCTCTCTCAGGGCACACGGTGCTAGGGGCTACCTCCCTCACTACCTGCAATAATTGTCCCCTTGTCCTCCTCCCTCCTTTATCCGCCTTTGTTTTAAGTTAGAAAAAAAATCCCCCTCCCCCTCTCCTCTTTTAGGTCATAATCTGATTATTTTTAAAGTCATACAATTTCAAACTTTTGGTGTGGGTGTTGTCTGTGCGTACACCACCATCACTGCCACTACTACCACCACAACTACTACTACCATACACCACCACAACTACTACTACCATACACCACCACTACCACTATTACCACATATACCACTACCATAACACCCCTTGTTTTGTGAATTTATTTATTTACGCTGGATCAAAATATTTGACATGAAAAATATTTGTTGTAATACCGGACACATCCATTCTTATCCAGCAAAACTTTCCTCCTCTCTTTGTCACACACCGACATCTTGAGTTTCCCGTCTTATCTTGCATTACTTTCCTCTTTAAAAACTCATTTCCAATCTCTTCTCTTATTGTGCCTAACTCACCTGTCTACCACCTTGAGAGATGTAATACTCTTGACCTCAATTCTCAATTTACAGGTGAATTGTATACAGTATTTACTCACCTAGATTATCCGTTTAAAGACCTCAGGTGTTAAAGCGTTAGTTATACACGTCGATCAGAAAGTCCCTGTGCATCTGTGACTGTTATAGTGTTAATCATTACAGGTGCACAGGGACTTTTCGATCAACCTGTACATCATAACACCACCACTTCCACCGTCACCAGTAACTCTATCCCCATCAACAGGAGCGCCAACACTATTCCCTCTACTACCACAACCTCATCTACCACCACTACCTCCTCTACCACCACTACCTCCTCTACCACCACTACTCCCTCCAACAGTATCTCTACCACTACTCTCTCTACCACCACTACCTCCTCTACCACCACTACTCCCTCCAACAGTATCTCCACCACCACTACCTCCTCTACCTCCTCTACCACCCCCACCACTACTCTCTCCACCACCTCCTAGTACACAAACCCCCTGAAGAAGGCCCTGCTGGAGAGGTTATGGAGTAGATGGGACCTCTTCCTCCTCACACGTAACACTAATAATCTACTTGGAGTTTCTGAATTATCTACTTGTCTCGCCTTAAGTGGTATTCAAGCCCCCCGGCGGAGAGTATTGGTGGTATTAAAGCTCTTTGGAAGATAGTCTTAAGTGAAATTGAGCCCCCCCACGCCCCCTCCCGGCAGTGTGACGAGCAGTATAGCCAACTTAAGCCTCGATTACAGAGAGGTGCAGTATAGCCAATGCAGACATACAATAACGTGCATTATAGTAAACTTATGCCAACAGTGGTGCGCATTATAGCCAACTTATGCCTACAGTGACGCGCAGTATAGCCAACTCAGACCTACAGGCATGAGCAGTATAGACAACTCAGACCTACAATGACACACAGTATAGCCAATTCAGACCTCCATTAAGGTGACACGCAGTATAGCCAACTCAGACATTGATTACAGTGACACACAGTATAGCTAACACAAACCTGTTACAGCATTTACTCTCCAACACACCAAGGCTCGGATACTGTTGACACACCCACCCAGCTACCTGACCCCATAAGACTGTGAGGAATACAGACAAATATATACGTAAACACTTAATATATTCCTCCATGATCACGACCACACGCTAATAATAATAATAATAATAATAATAATAACAATAATATAACGCTGGTTTCAACTCCTTAAGGCGATGGTTCTAACTCCTTGAAAATGATGGCTTTACCCCTTGATGATGATAGTTTGAACCCCCTTGATGATGATAGTTTGAACCCCCTTGATGATGATAGTTTGAACCCCCTTGATGATGATAGTTTGAACCCCCTTGATGATGATAGTTTGAACCTCTTGATGATGATAGTTTGAACCTCTTGATGATGATAGTTTGAACCCCCTTGATGATGATAGTTTGAACCCCCTTAATGATGATAGTTTAAACCCCCTTGATGATGATAGTTTGAACCTCTTGATGATGATAGTTTGAAACCCCTTGATGATGATAGTTTGAACCCCCTTGATGATGATATTTTGAACCCCCTTGATGATGATAGTTTGAACCCCCTCGATGATGATAGTTTGAACCCCTTGATGATGATAGTTTGAACCCTCTTGATGATGATAGTTTGAACCTCTTGATGATGATAGTTTGAACCTCCTTGATGATGATAGTTTGAACCTCCTTGATGATGATAGTTTGAACCCTCTTGATGATGATAGTTTGAACCCCTTGATGATGATAGTTTGAACCCCCTTGATGATAGTTTGAACCTTGATTGATATAGTTGAACTCCTTGATGATGATAGTTTGAACCCCCTTGATGATGATAGTTTGAACCCCTTGATGATGATAGTTTGAACCTCCTTGTTGATGATAGTTTGAACCCCTTGATGATGATAGTTTGAACCCTTGATGATGATAGTTTGAACCCCTTGATGATGATAGTTTGAACCCCTTGATGATGATAGAGAACCTTGATGATGATTGTTTGAACCCCTTGATGATGATAGCTTGAACCCCTTGATGATGATAGTTTGAACCCCTTGATGATGATAGCTTGAACCCCTTGATGATGATAGTTTGAACCCTTGATGATGATAGTTTGAACCCCTTGATGATGATAGTTTGAACCCCTTGATGATGATAGTTTGAACCTCTTGATGATGATAGTTTGAACCCCTTGATGATGATAGTTTGAACCCTTGATGATGATAGTTTTTGAACCTCTTGATGATGATGGCTTGAACCCTTGATGATGATAGTTTGAACCCCTTGATAGTTTGAACCTTCCTTGATGATAGTTTGAACCCCTTGATGATGATAGTTTGAACCTCTTGATGATGATAGTTTGAACCCCCTTGATGATGATAGTTTGAACCCCCTTGATGATGATAGTTTGAACCTCTTGATGATGATAGTTTGAACCTCTTGATGATGATAGTTTGAACCCCCTTGATGATGATAGTTTGAACCCCCTTAATGATGATAGTTTAAACCCCCTTGATGATGATAGTTTGAACCTCTTGATGATGATAGTTTGAAACCCCTTGATGATGATAGTTTGAACCCCCTTGATGATGATATTTTGAACCCCCTTGATGATGATAGTTTGAACCCCCTCGATGATGATAGTTTGAACCCCTTGATGATGATAGTTTGAACCCTCTTGATGATGATAGTTTGAACCTCTTGATGATGATAGTTTGAACCTCCTTGATGATGATAGTTTGAACCTCCTTGATGATGATAGTTTGAACCCTCTTGATGATGATAGTTTGAACCCCTTGATGATGATAGTTTGAACCCCACATGACTGTTCCCAACCCTAGCACAGTTGACCACACACACACACACACACCTTATACTCGACACAGAAATAAATCGACATGATGGACGTATTTGTGAATATTAGTTGAGATCATCGAAGACAGAGTTGAGGCAGGAAGACGTCAGTTAAAAAAAGGTTTCTCGAGCTCATGATTATACTGACTGGAGAGGAAAAAAGAGTTGAAATTAAGGTATGTAGAGAGATAGGGTTAGATGGTGTTGTGGTGGTGGTTGTTGTTGTTGTTGTTGTGGTGTTGGTGGTTGCTGTTGTTGTGGTGGTGGTGGTGGTTGTGGTGGTGGTGGTGGTTGTTGTTGTTGTTGTTGTTGTTGTTGTTGTTGTTGTTGTTGTTGTTGTTGTTGTTGTTGTTGTTGTGTGGGTGGTGGTGGTGGTGGTGGTGGTGGTGGTGGTTGTTGTTGTTGTTGTTGTTGGTGGTGGGTGGTGGTGGTGGTGGGTGGTGGTAGGTGGTGGTTGTTGTTGTTGTTGGTGGTGGGTGGTTGTTGCTGCTGCTGGTGGGTAGTGGCAGGTGGTGGTTGTTGTTGTTGTGGTGGTGGTGGTGGTGGTGGTGGTGGTGGTTGGTTGTTGTTGTTGTTGTTGTTGTTGTTGTTGTTGTTGTTGTGGTTGTTGTGGTTGATCAAATTAACTCGGTTTGATGATATATTGATTAACCATGTGAAGTGAAGAGACAGTATTAGTTGACGTTGTTATTGTTATTATTATTGTTGTTGTTATTGTTGTTATTTTTTTTGTTGCTGTTGTTATTATTGTTTTTTATGTTGTTATTGTTGTTGTTGCTGTTGTTATTATTGTTGTTGTTTTTGTTATTGTGGTTATTATTGTTGTTGCTGTTGTTATTATTATTATTGTTGTTGTTATTGTTGTTGTTGCTGTTGTTATTATTGTTGTTGTTTTTGTTATTGTGGTTATTATTGTTGTTGCTGTTGTTATTATTATTATTGTTGTTGTTATTGTTGTTATCATTATAATCGTTTACCGCGTAATCTTAGTTTCATGATACAGATTAGAGGTTATGATAAGCGGTGAGACGTTGTTATTGTTGTCGTTATTAAGACTATGATTACCCGAGAGACAATACAAACCAGTCGGAGAGATAAAAGGAGACATCTCTCTTAAACGTTTAATAAGTAATGATTCTAGTTTGATGAGACATAAAGTTAATTTACGCTCAGAGGAGAGACATTAATATAACACACGAGACTGAGACAGACACATGACTTGAAATAACCCTTTGAGGACGATGGTTTAAGCTATAACTTGAGAGAACGATAACTTAACCCTTATTTTTGTGAGAACGATAAATTAACCCTTATTTTTGTGAGAGATCGATAATTTAACCCTTATTTTTGTGAGAGAACGATAACCTAACCCTTATTTTTGTGAGAACAATAACGCAACCCTTATTTTTTTACCAACTTACAACATCGCTTTTTCTTTTTAACATCAGTGAAAATTAAAGTTATGGTCATCGAGGCTAAAGTTTTAACACTGAACTTAAGTCTTATAATGGTCAAAGTTCGCAGTCTGGAGTCTTATTGCTTTTGTTGGGTCAGGGGTCAAGGTCACGGGAAGGTTTAAGATGATGTTATTGTTAATGTTAAACCTCACTCCCCTCCACCTGTGCCCCTCTACACCTAACCCCTTAACCTCAACAACCTTCCTCCACCCCTCACAGCCTCCACCAGCCCCTCACAGCCCCCACCACCCCCTCACAGCCTCCACCACCCCCTCACAGCCCCACCTCCCCACTGCCTCCACCTCCCCCTCACTGCCCCCACCAGCCCCTCACAGCCCACCTCCACCTCACTGCCCCACCAGCCCTCACAGCCTCCACCTCCCTCACTGCCTCCACCTCACTGCCCCCACCACCCTCACTGCCCCCACCCCTCACAGCCTCCACCAGCCCTCACTGCCCCCACCAGCCCTCACTGCCCCCACCACCCTCACTGCCCCCACCTCCCCACTGCCTCCACCACCCCCTCACTGCCCCCACTCTCCCCTCACTGCCTCCACCACCCCTCACAGCCCACCACCTCACTGCCCCCACCACCCCCTCACAGCCCACCTCCCTCACTGCCTCCACCTCACTGCCCCCACCAGCCCCTCACAGCCCACCTCCCCACTGCCCCACCAGCCCTCACAGCCTCCACCTCACGCCCCCACCAGCCCCTCACAGCCTCCACCTCACTGCCCCACCTCCTCACTGCCCCCACCTCCCTCACTGCCCCCCACCTCACTGCCCCCACCTCACTGCCCCCACCAGCCCCTCACTGCCCCCACCTCCCCCCACTGCCCCCACCAGCCCCACTGCCCCACCTCCCTCACTGCCTCCACCAGCCTCACTGCCCCCACCTCTCTGCCTCCTCCTCACAGGCACATCATCGCCGCCTCTGAAGATCTAAGGCGATTTACCCCCAATATCATCCCAAGGATCAGGTCCTCTCACTGAAAATATATCTGTACTCACACGAGGCTTTCTCAGCTCCACGTGTCTCTGTAGTGCTGTGTAGTGTGGTGTCTGTGTAGTGTGTGGTGTCTGTGGCATCTGTGTAGTGTCTGTGTGGTGTCTGTGGCATCTGTGTAGTGTCTGTGTAGCGTCTGTGTAGTGTCTGTGTAGCGTCTCTGTAGTGTCTGTGTGGTGTATGTGTAGCGTCTGTGTAGTGTCTGTGTAGTGTCTGTGTAGTGTCTGTGTAGTGTCTGTGTAGTGTCTGTGTGGTGTCTGTGGCATCTGTGTAGTGTCTGTGTGGTGTCTGTGGCATCTGTGTAGTGTCTGTGTAGTGTCTGTGTAGCGTCTGTGTAGCTCCTCTGCCACAGCCTGATATGTTGTTGCTTTTGACACCTCATAGAAAGTAGTTACCTGTCATCTACGGATAAATCACTTTATGTTCAAGACTGTTTTTAATACATCGCGTTACCGTCATAAGCAAGAAACTTGAGGTCACCGCCACACACCCCCACCGCTGCTAGAGACTCAACTTGAGATGAATGGAATCCACGTGTTTCTGGCGTCTTGTGGATATGTTTACAACAATGTTCCTACTTCTCAGAATCTTCCTCAGAATTCAAAGGATTTCTCGAGATCGTGAGGACTTCTGAGAACTGTCTCATCTCTCAGGATTTCTTCTAGCGAAAAATGGGAATATATTTTTATTCTGGGAAAGTTTTAAGATTATCATTACGTTTTGTGGGTTATGGAACGAAAATTATGGCTACAACAGATCAGAAACACTTGTTAATTATTAAACAAAAATCCATAACACGAGAGTTAATTAGTAATTTTCTTGACTTCGTTTGTCTCTCGTCAGTGAAAGTAGTTAATAAAAAAATCTGCTCAATTATTCCTCCTGAGACATCGACAGGTGAGTGAGAACGAGGAACACGACCAGAAAGACGACGCCATCAGTAACAAGGAGACCAATCCTTTGTTTCCAGGTTACATTCTCGATGCTGACAGTAACATATGAGCTTCTGGGACACTGTTGTAGCTCTTAGTCAGCCTCTCAGTGTCATGTTTGAGCTGACACATCATCTGTCAGCCATCAGCATCATTCACATCAAAGGGAAGTTCTTAGTCGAGCTATCCAGGGTCACTGTCACACTGCTCCTCCGTTTTCTTTGGCGACAAGACATTTTTTACTGAAAGGAGAAAACAGACCTTGAGGCGACAACTACAGAGACAGGGTGGGGGGAGGGGTGACGGGGTAGGGAGGGGGGGGTTGTTGGAGGGGTGCCAAGGAGGGGAAGGGGGTAGTGGGGGTAGGAGTGACAGGTGTGCCACTTTAGGCTGTTACCTCCCTTTAACTGTTAACTGGTTGTTTCAAAAGTAATTTTCGGAGTACTTACCCGCCTTGTTGGGGAACTAATGAAAGCATTAAAGTTTTTCCTTCAACATTTTCTAATTTTAGTCAGTTTTTTATTACCGTCAAAGACTTTTTAGGTGTGTTTGTGTGTGTGTGTAATAATAATAATAATAATAATAATAATAATAATAATAATAATAATAATAATAATAATAATAAACGGTTTATTAATAGTTGCAGCCGGTGGCTGAAAATATACAAACTTACAAGTGATTTAGACGCAATAATATACGTTCAATACATTTACAGGGCTGTACAGTACATAAATCAGGAGCTGTTTATTATTTTAACAATAGATGGGATTGTTATATCTATCAGTGCGGGCTCTTATGGGCTGAATTTTGTTGAAGTGGCGGACTGCGCTAGGTGGGCGGGGGACTGCAGGTGGTAGGAAGTGGCCATGGCGAGGATGGTGCAGTATCCACTACCAACCCTGCTAGTGCGTGGTGGTGGAGGTCACTGAGGGATGGCATTTCCAGGGTGAAGAGATCGTTGTTGTAGCCCGAGTAGTCTGTGTCGAGCATGATTCTGCAGGCCCTCCTCTGTACCTTCTCTAGCTGACGTTGTTGGGTAGAGTTGGGAGAAGATGACCAGACTGGTGACGCATACATTAATTTTGGGTGTATAAATGAGTTGTAGATAGTCCTCAGCTCTGGCGTGGGTGCCCCAAGTATCCTGAGTCGTCGTAGCATGTAGAGTCGATACGAGGCTGCCTTGATAGTGTTGTTTACACGGGCCTTCCAGTCCAGTTTGTGGTCTATAGTTACACCCAGGAGTTTGGCAGACTGCACTAACTGGAGAGGATGGGCAGTCTAGGGTGTGTCAATTTTGTCAACATGTTAAAAATCAAATTTGGTAGTCAAAATATTGTGCCTCTTTATGTCTAAACTTGAGATTAGCAAACAAAAATGAATTGAAATAACCCTCACCTACATCAATTATACCTTAAAGTTTCAAATATCAGTATTTCAACAAATTAATGAGACTTGATTAGAATTATTCACTTGATATTAACTAATCTCATGTAAGCATATGGATTATGGAGTATTTTATGGTTCTATAGCTTGTGTACAATATGCATGTCAGAACATGAACATGAACAGGCTCTCCGTGTGGGACAGTTTAATTCTTGTTTTGACTTGTACCAAGCGTGAGGATAAGGCGCCCGGCTCACTCTCCTTCTAGATATCATAGACGGTGGTTTGCTCTCATTGCACTTGCACCTACTCTACCAGACGAATTCTACATTTTAATTATTGTAAGTAGGGCATATTGATTGTCGCAGTTACTTATATCATTGTATAAAACATTATGTTCTAAGAAATTATTATGTTATTTCTGTTACAGCATTTTTGATAAACAAATTGATATTTTTTGAAACAACAATTGAATTATGAAACATTGAAATATTTTTCTATTTGTCAGATAGTGTGAAGATGTCAAAATTGAAGACAAGAAGTCAGTTGTCAACCCACTTGAGCCTGCTAGTTGGTAAAGGGAAGGAGCTTCCTGTATCAGAACTTCCAACAGTGAGAGACATGCTAAGATTAGGGTTACTCCTTCGAGAAAAAAATGCAAAGGACAGAAGGAACTATACAGATAAAGAACTCATAAATGACATGATAGTCCCTCTTCTGCATCAATGGACAAAAGCTAATGCACTATTCAAACCACCTGTGATTAATCAGTGTCGAACTATTGAGCTAAAACTAACGAAATTATGGCACAAAGCAGTTGAAACATCACTTGGTAAAGGAAACTTGGCCAGGAAAAATGAATTTCTGCACACACTTGATACTCTGTTTGACATTTTGACCTGCAAGTGCTCCATACAATTATGTTCTGAATCCAACTGTTCTCACACAGGTAAGAGAGAAAATAATTCCCACATTGATTGTGGTTGTCCTCGTGAAAAGAAGATCCCTGTTTTAGAGCTTGAATTTATAAAGGCACAGAGGACAAAGGCAGAAGGCCAAGGAAGTATGCAAATGGGTTCAATAGATTATTCAGAAACAAAGAAGCAGATTGCTAATGCCAAGAAGAGAGAACAAATCCGAGAGAGGGAACAAAAGAAGAAAATGAAGAGTGAAGAAGCCATCCAAAGAGAGGAAGAGCTGTGTCAAGATGTTTATCACTTCTTTGATAGTTCTTCTGATGAACAGGAAGCAACATCAGATGATAGTTCCAAAGAGCCATCTGAACCTTTACCAAAGAAAATGAAATACAACACAAGAAATATTTCAAACATTGCTTTAGCTAGTATTCGCCACCATGCTGGACTTCGTGAGGCTGCAGAAATTGCAACTGCCGCTTGGATAGATGCAGGCCTCATCAGCCGAGAGGATGTATCTTTGGTGATAGATCATAATAAAATTAGAAGAGCACAAGAAAAAATAATGAAGGAAATATCTGATCAGCATGAAAAAGATTTAAGCGAGGGAGGGCTCTCCTGTCTTTTGTTTGATGGAAGAATAGATGACACAAAAGTTTTGCTAGAAGTAGAGGGAGTGAACAGAAAGTTTCCAGGTCTCATCAAAGAAGAACACTACTCTGTCTGTTCTGAGCCTGGTGGTCGGTTTTTGTTTCACTTTGCTCCCGAAACTGAAGTAGAAGGGAAGAAACATGCAGAGGTCATTGCTGATCATATTTTATGTTGGGTTCAGGAGAGAGGACTTGGCAGTTCACTGCAGGCTGTTGGTGGAGATTCAACTGCAGTGAACACCGGATGGCAGGGGGGTGTAATGACGCATTTAGAGAAAAAACTAGGAAGAAGACTTGTTTGGATTGTATGTGATTTACATACAGGCGAGCTACCTCTTCGTCATCTCATCCAGGAACTTGATGGTCCTACAAAGAGCAACAACAAGTGGTCAGGTCCCCTTGGCATCATGCTGGATGAAGCAACACAACTAGAAATAAATACAACCTTTCCAAAGGTCGAAGTTGGCCCTCCCCTTCCGGCGTTGTCTGAAGGAGTCATCAAAGATCTCAGCACAGATCAATCCTATGCTTATCGTATTGCCCAAGCAATAAGATCAGGAGAAGTGCCTCAGTCATTGGCTCTCTTGGAGATTGGACCTGTCAGTCACAGCCGTTGGTTAACTACAGCTCTTCGTTTCTGCAGGATTTGGATTTCCAAACACGAATTGAAGGGCAAAGTGCTGAAGAATTTGAGGTTAATTGTTGAATTTATTATTGGAGTTTATCTTCCCCAGTGGTTTAGTGTGAAACTTAATCCTATGTGGGTGGATGGGCCCAATCACCTTTTGTTTCAATTGCAGCTAGTAAGAACACAGAGGAAGGTAGTGAGGGACATCGTGTTACCTGTGGCAAGAAGGTCCGCTTGGTATGCTCGATCAGAAGCAGTTTTGCAAGCAATGCTTTGCAGTCAATGTACCAATCTCCGAACCGAGGCTGTAGAAGTCATTCTAAAGATTAGAGGAACGCTAATAGATGACGACCAGTTGGGAGACTGTTCGTTTCATTCAAGAAAAGTTCCCCCAATAAACGTCAATGCCACCAAATTGTCAGAATTGGTTGACTTGAGTTTGGAAGTCTTAGAGCCACCATTGACAACAAGTCTAACTAGCCAAGAATTGAGAAACCTTAAAGAGACTCCAATGCAGGTGCCGAAGTGGCCTTCCCACACTCAAAGTGTGGAGAGATGTGTGAAAATGGTCACAGAAGCAGCGGGCCATGTTTACAGCCACGAGAGGCGAGAAGGTTACATCAAAGCACAAATAGCAAGCAGACTACTGATGACAAGAAACCAAAGCAAAGAGAGTATGAAGGCATTGGTTACTTTCAAATAGACTACGGATAATAAAATATAATAATTTGAAACTTGAAACAGTAACATGTGTGCAAACGCTGGTTATGTTATAAATTCACAAATATGTACATTTAAAAATCCATTTGATGTAGGTAGGACTTATTATAAAAAAAAATTTATGCCAGAATATTGTTTTGCATGCTTAAAGACTACAATAAATTGCTACCAAATTACTCGATTTTCAATTTAGCCAGTTCACCCCCTAAATTGACACACCCTAATTTTATTATTGGGCACCCACTGTAACTGCTGGAGTTTGGACTGGAGTGGTGGCGGTGTTGATGTGCATGACTACGGTTTTGGTTTGTGATTGATGGTGACCTTGTTCTCCGTAGTCCATGCCTATAGCCTGTCCAGGGTGCCTTGTAGCGATGAGTAGTCCGATAAGGTGTTGTCCGCTGTAACCCCCACAGTGCAGTCATACACGTACTTCCACCTGTGAAGAGTGTCCGACAGAGCGTCTTTGATCAGGATTAGGAAGCACAGTGGTCCCATCTTGGTCCCCTGGGGAACACCGCAGGTGAGGTGTTGGAATGTGGAGAATGCCTGACATCGCTCACTCAGGAAATCGGTGAGCCATGAGACCAGGGTGGTGGGCAGCCCTAGTGTAATGGCCTTGTTGATAACAGTGCAGTGATCAACAAGGTCAAAAGCCTTCCTGAAGTCAACAAGGGCAACGGCCAGTGATGTCTCATGTTTCTGCAGGTTTTAGTGCAGGAAATCCAGGAAACTAACTAAGCAGTGTGATGTAGAGGAGGTCCTCATATTGCCAAATTGCTGTGGATCAATTTACTGATAAATACGAGCAAATGCCCACTCAAAAACAAAGTCTTCACAGAGTAGACTGGGTATGGGGGTAATGGCAACTGGCCTGAGGTCGTTAGGGGATTGTAGGGTGGGGACCTTGGGGATAGGGGTGACAAATGCGGTTTTCCATTAATTAGGGCATTTGCTTTGTCTGAGGAATGCATTAATAATAGAACAGAGGGGGGTGGCAAGTTTGACTGAAAACTTCTTGTAAATTTTGATTGGGAGGTCAATTGGGGTTGTGGAGCGTTTGGATTTAAATTTCAGGAGTTTGTTGGCAATTTCAAATGGCTGAACACTGGGAGGGGGGGAGGGGGAAGGTAAGTTAGCCGGGAGGAGAGAGAGGTCAAGACTGGGTAGGGTATGACATCTGGTAGCAAAGTGGTTCTTAATTATCTCAGCTGCCTCCTCACTAGGTAAATGAGAGATGAAAGGAAGCGTGGGAGACGAAGGTTGAGACCACAGAGATCTTTTACCTTAGAGTACCACTGACCGATGCCGACCTCCTTGAGGCCGTGCAATTTCCTGGGATAATAAGACTTCTTGGCTGACTTGATTTCCCTGATGACCTGGTTACGTAGACTTTTGTACAGGCGGTTGTCGGTGTAGTATGCCTTGTTGCGCTGCTCAATTAGTCTTTTGATAAGGGGTGTAATCCACGGGACATCATCGGGGTGGATCCTCAGTGTCTTGGCTGGAAAGAAGTGGTGGTAGGTTTTGGTGATAGTGTCCAGGTAATTATCCCACTTGTTCTGCACATCGTCTACCGTGATCACTTCAATCCAGGGATACCGGGTCACCCATTGTCCGAAACGCTGCATGGCAGAGTCAGGGGTAGGTGTGTGTGTGTGTGTGTGTGTG
This sequence comes from Homarus americanus, assembly GCF_018991925.1. Classification (NCBI taxonomy): domain Eukaryota; kingdom Metazoa; phylum Arthropoda; class Malacostraca; order Decapoda; family Nephropidae; genus Homarus; species Homarus americanus. The sequence goes on along the minus strand of NW_024721079.1, from coordinate 4,578,790 downwards.
TGTGTGTGTGTGTGTGTGTGTGTGTGTGCAAACATAACAATGCTATATGTTGACCGACAAGACTTTAAGTTTTGTGGTAGATCAGAAACAGAGTAAATATTGTCACCGTGTCGCTTATGTTGTGGTTGACAGGTGAGGAGACGCCCTCACCAGCCCGTCACCACGTCGGGAGTTACGGACACACGGATGTATATTTACAGTAAGATATCCAGGAAATAGAGCTTTTGAAAAACAAATAAATGTCGGTTCAAAAATATTTACGAGAAAAATGACATAAAACACACACACACACACACACACACACACACACACACACACACACACACACACACACACACACACACACACACACACACACACACACACACACACACACACACACCTTCCCAGAGTTCCCATGTCACAAAGTCAAGTAATGTAGCTCGAGGTAATACACACGATAGATAATTTTCGTCTCTCTCCCTCACAGCGTGCGGCCGCGGGCGGTGCTTCACGGCATCAAAGGTGAGTCGCAGTGGGGTGCTGTAGTGTGTGTACGTGATCCATGAGCTGCCTCCACCTCCTTTACCTCCGCCTCCAGCTTTTTTATCTTCTACCCCTCCCATCTCCTACCTCTCTCACCTCTTACCCCCGTTTCCACCTCCTCTACCTCCGTTTCTTACCCCTGTCACCTCATTTACCCTTCTCTGAGCCTTTCCTAGGCTCCTCCTGCATGACCTTTCCGGAAACACAACTCCCCCCACCCCTCTCTCATCCTTTCCTCAAACCTCCCTCCCTCCTACCTCTTCTCTCCTGCCTCGTCCTCAGTGAATATTTTCTTCTTTGACAATTTCCTCACTGATGACCTAATGTGTGTGTGTGTGTGAGGAACACTGTCCTGACGAGGTATATTTCTGTACCGTCTCCCTCACTCGTCATGAACCATTCTCCCTGTCATACTTCTTCCCCTGTCACAACCCCTCCAACCCGCTACGACCATCTCTCCTTTTACAACCACCCTTCCCTTTACCACAACCCATCCCTCTTCCTTTCCAAACTCCTTCCACTCCTTACCACCACATTTCCCTCCCTTACTACCACCCTTCCCCTTACCACAACCCCTACCTCCACCCCTCCCTCCCTTACCACCACCCATCCCACCCCTTACCACCACCTCTTCCATCCCTTATCATCACCCCTCCCTGTCCTATAGTACTTCCCACCCCCTATCACCCCTCTCCTACGCCCCTTTCCATTCAATGTCCTTATACCACTCGCCTTCCCTTGTTAAATCAGTTCCACCTTTGACAACAACACATCTTTACGCTGGTTCAACCCTGAGGCCTTCCCTTTCACCACTTTTATACAGCATTTTATAATTCCCTGTCAAAGTGGTCATTATTTCCGATAAAAAAAACCCCACCTTTACCATTAAGACTTGCATAAGAGGTGTGTGTGTGTGTGTGTGTGTGTGTGTGTGTGTGTGTGTGTGTGTGTGTGTGTGTGTAAAATCTATCAAAGCACTGCCCTTCATACAAGTAGCCTGGCGTTGAAACACTATGATATACCTACATACTCGTCTTGCGTTGAAATACTGTAATATCCCTTTACGCTTCACTCAACAGGTAACAACACTGGATATGTAATTAACTAAAGTACAGAAAATAAATACGGACAGGTGATGGCACAGAGGAAACATTAAAGTAACAAATTCAAACAATTTTCTTTAGTTATTTTTTTAGTTTCAAAAGTTAAATCTTTAATTGAGCCGAGTTATTTAAATGAATTATCTTTGAGAGAGAGAGAGAGAGAGAGAGAGAGAGAGAGAGAGAGAGAGAGGAATTAAAGAGTGAGAGAACGAAAGAAAGAGAAAAATTTTTCCCCCTTACAAGTCTCTAAAAGTTATCCAAGCTCATGAGGCAACAAACGTGACGGTAAAAATGTCACGACCTGCCTCTTCTACACTCTTCCTCTCCTCCTCTGTCATGACTCTCCTCTGTGACCTTTGACCTACCATGACCCTCTTCTCCTGTGACCTTTGACCTACCATGATTCTCTTCTGTAACCTTTGACCTACCATGACCCTCTTCTCTTGTGACCTCTGACCTCCCATGACTCTTTTCTTGTGACCTCTGACCTGCCATGACCCATAACCCTCCCTTCATTGTCCTCACCCCACACGACTAAGCATCCTCGCACTCCTCTTCTTACCTCATCCTTCCAGTAGTCTCTCGACCTTCGCTTCCCAAGAGTTGCAGCCGAGACGACGCTTATGTGACATTATAATTAAGCAGGTATCACCCCCCCAGGTCTTTAATTTACCTCCAATATGGCGCAGATATATAGTGGAATGGGCTATAAACACTCTGCCTCTGATAAGAAAATAGGGACTCATATTATGCAGCTACCAAACAGGGAGGTACTACCGCCTGGGAAGATATTGGAACCATAATGTATTGTCTAATGGTAGACCCTGCTGCTGTATGGCATCACGAAAATTGTGACCAAGTCTCAGGTTGCTGATCTGACTTTCTGCCTCATTTACACACAATTGCAGGGTCTCAATTGTATCTCTTACCTGTTGACAACACAACATACATATATCGTTTCTCACTTTTGATCTTTTTTTTATTTTTGTATTTCTTTGTGGTTCTTTATTATCATTACTATTTTTATTATTATCATTACATTTTCGCCCCCCAGGCCCCGATGTGGGTCAGTGACCTGTGCCCGCATGAAGATAAAACCTGTAAAAAAAAGCTGTGTTAGGCGGATGGAGGCTAGGTGGGGAAGGACGGGCAGGATGAAAGGATGGAACAGGGAGAAGACGAAACATGGGAGGTGCAGGGCGGGCAGCGGAGTGTGTGTGTGTTTACCACCAGGATAGAACACACGCATCTGTCACACTGCTTCGCTAACTCTAACTCGGGAGTTGAATAATTAATCGGTGATTCTCCTCCTCACTGAAATAAGATGGAGGTATTTTGTGGGTCTGATTTATAAATGGGCGATATGATACGTTTTGGGGGGAAGTTGTGTTGGGGTGACTCTTAAATGTTTAGTCTAAAAACAAAATAAATAAAAATAAAAATAAGGAAGAGGAGGAGAAGGAGGAGAAGGGAGAAGAGGAGGAGGAGGAGGAGAGAGAGGAGGAGAGGGGAGGAGGAGAGGGGAGGAGGAGAGAGGAGGAGAGGGGAGGAGGAGGAGACAGAGGAGGAGAGGGAGGAGGAGAGGGAGGAGGAGAAAGGAGAGGGAGGAGGATTAGGGGAGGAGGAAAGGACAGGTAAGAGGATGAGGGCAGGGGGGTGGGGAGAAAGAGGAGGAGGAGAGGAAGAGAGGATGGGGAGGAGTAGGGATGAAAACTAGGGAGGAGAAGAAGAGGGAGATGGGGAGGAGGATGGGGAGATGATGAAGGGTAAAGGAGACGACGAGGAGGAGGATGAAAAGAGAAGGGGTTAAGGGGAAGAGGAGGAGGAGGAGGAGGAGGAGGAGGAGGAGGAGGAGGATTGGGAGGAAGAGGATGTGGAAGAGGATGAAAGAACCAGAGGAGAAGATAACACACAACCATCCCATTATTCCTACACGTCGTTCAATACAAGGTAATTGGTCTTTAACCCTTTGGAAAATTTGATAAATAGAACCTCTCCCCCTCCTCTCCCACTCACCCCTCTCCCCCTCCTCTCCCACTCACCCCCCTCTCTCCATCTCCTCCCCCCCTCTAAAACAACCCAGACATAATTGGCCTAAGAAATTGTTTTGTTACGAAAGAGGTGAATTTAATTTACGTTCAATCAGCCAAATTCTCTGTGTTAATGTTGTTGTTGTGGTGGTGGTGTTGTGATGGTGGTAGTGGTGTTGTGATGGTGGTACTGTGGTGGTGGTGGTGGTGTTGGTGTTGTGGGTGGTGTTGATGGTGGTGGTAGTGGTGTTGTGATGGTTGTGGTGTTGTGATAGTGGTTGTGTTGTGATGGTTGTGGTGTGGTGGTGGTGGTGGTGGTGGTGGTGTTGTGATGGTGGTGGTGGTGTGGGTAGTGGTGTTGTGATAGTGGTTGTGGTGTTGTGATAGTGGTGTGGATGGTTGTGGTGTTGTGATGGTGGTGGTGTTGTGATGGTGGCGGTGTTGTGATGGTGGTGGTGTTGTGTTGGTGTTGCTGGGGGTGTTGTGATGGTGGTATTGTGTTGTGGTGGTGTTTTGTTGTGATGGTAGTGGTCGTGTTGTGACAGCGGTGTTGATGTTGAGATGGTGTTGATGTTGAGATGGTGGTGTTGATGAGATGGTGGTAATGGTGTTGTGATGGTGGTAATGGTGTTGTGATGGTAGTAATGGTGTTGTGATGGTAGTAATGGTGTTGTGATGGTGATAATGTGTTGTGATAGTGGTAATGGTGTTGTGATGGTAGTAATGGTGTTGTGATGGTGATAATGGTGTTGTGGTGTTGTTGTTGTGATAGTGGTGTTCGTCTAGTACTGTTGGTGTTGTGATGGTATTGGTGGTGTTGGTGGTTCAGCCGGACACCCAGGGCTTGATGGACGGGAACAGGGAGGTAATGAAGACGAACCCCGCTGCCCACCACGTAAACACATCACCCGTAGTGACGTCATCATCTTCTGGTATTAGGAACACCTTGGAATGACATCTTCACTCAACCAGTCAAATGATGTCACTTCTCGTGGTATCAAAAGAAATACACCAAATATCATACATCATTACTTTATGATACCAAGAATACATCGGTTGTATCAAAGTGTCAGGAATACATCACTTATAGCGCCCTCATCACTCTCTTAGTATCAGGAGAGTGTCAGGAGTCTTCATACTTGTTTCCTTTTAATATAATTCAATAAGTCTTTGGGTTCATCAATAGCATATTTTGTCTTACCATAACCCAACCTCTGACACCAAGAAAATATCAACTCATATACCTAATGTTTTACTTTAAAGAAAACACTTTTTGTCTTGATATAAAAACAAAAAAAAACATCCATTGTTCTGAAGACAATTTTAGGTACAGAATGGTATTTAACTGTGAGAAAAAAAATTGTCTCTACTTCCCCTACAACATGGTATTTTCAACACCCTCTCCTCAGACTCCTTCAATATACAATCAGTGGCTGGAGGAACATCTTCGTCAGGCTGGTGTTGACACGACGGGATTTCTTATTTGTAATACCATCACCACCACCAACAACCAGCCCACGTCACTGACACTCAACAGCTGAATCAAGCCTCAATGATTACCTCTTGTATGCGTCTACGAGAGAGAGAGAGAGAGAGAGAGAGAGAGAGAGAGAGAGAGAGAGAGAGAGAGACTCATGATTTCGAGGCGAGTGGAATGATTTAATGTGTATATTATTATTTTCTTTTTGCATAACATGAAGAGACGCAACACTTATCCTGAATACTGTGTGTGTGTGTGTGTGTGTGTGACGACCTGTGGTGTAATGGTCAGCATGCTCGCCTCGCAAGCGAGTGGACCCAGGTTCGATCCTCGGGCAGGGTGAAACTATGGACAAGTTTCTTTACGCCATTTGCCTCTGTCTACCTAACAGTAATTGGAAACCTGGATGTTAATCGATTTGCGGATTGTATTCCGGGGAAATTTGGTTAGCCAGTGCAGTTAGCAAGTTGTCCGGTCTTGGACTATTCTTTGACACTGGGTCATGCAACTCGTTAACTCAGGGTGTGGTTGTTGTGTTGGCTACATCTTCTACGCCTTAAACAAATTCACGCCTTGGTGGCCCTTGGGTCGGCCATCCTCGATCTCGAGGGGCAACCATTATCTTATGTGTTTTATGTTGAAATCTCTGCTCTTGGTTTTGTGTTTCTATTTTATAACTGTAATATTGGTTCTGAGTTATTAAATGAAATGACGAACAAATGAAATCAGGTGATGTGGAGTATTACTGAACGATCTGTACCCGAACCTTTACCTGTCTACACCTGTACATGGACCTGTACCTGAACCTGTACCTGTCTACACCTGTACCTGTCTACATCTGTACCTGAACCTGTATCTGTCTACACCTGTACCTGTCTACATCTGTACCTGAAAATACACCTGTCTACACCTATACCTGAACATATACTTACACCTGTCTACACTAATACCTGCACTGTTGTTTCTGTTTACACAAACGTACCTATAAATGTCATCCCATTAAAACAGCATCAAGTGTAAATCCAAACGAGAGACTCTTGACCACTGTGTGTTTGTTGGTTCATATTTTACTTGAAGTATGAAAGAAACTCGTTTCCTGTAATGACGTATTAACCACGCATGAAATGACAGCAGTGATTGAAGGGGTGGAGGGGAGGGGGGAGGAGGAAGGGGGAGGAGAGGGGAGAGGGAGGGGAGAGGAGAGGGGTGGAGGGGAGGAGAGGAGGGAGAGGATAGAGGAAAGGAAGGGGATGAGAGGGGGATAGAGGAAAGGAAGAAGATTGGAGAGGGAGATAAGGGTAGGAGACGGAAGAGGAGGTAAGAGCTGGTTGATTGAGACTCACTCGGCCATAACACCACGCGGATCATAAATAACTACGCGAAGGAACTTTTTCACCGTCACACATCATTACGAGGTATACAACTGCAGCCTGACCTTCTCTGGTAATTGTACAGCTTTTATTACATACAACTTTCTCGTCGTCATAGAGTAATGGTGCCTCAGTCTCAGGTCCAGAAGGGCGACGTTGGTGACTCTTAAGAACAGGAAGTATTTTACGTTGTTGTTTATGTTTTTGAGCAGTTGAACCATCTATAATGAACTCTCGGGTTACCTGTAATTAAGAGTAGTTTTAGGAGTCTGGTGAAGAAAACAATTGTGACGAAGTCTTACTGATGGGGTCGTCAGCTAAATAGGTCGTACTGGTCGAGTCATCAGTTAAAGAGGTCGTCCTGGTAGAGTCGTCAACTAAAGAGGTCATCTTGGTAGAGTCATCCTGGTAGAGTCATCGACTAAAGAGGTCATCTTGGTAGACTTGTCCTGGTAGAGTCATCAGCTAAAGAGGTCGTCCTGGTAGAGTCATCAGCTAAAGAGGTCGTCCTGGTAGAGTCATCAGCTAAAGAGGTCGTCCTGGTAGAGTCATCAGCTAAAGAGGTCGTCCTGGTAGAGTCGTCACTTACAAAGGTAGTCGTGGAGGAAGTCGCCAACTGCCGCCAGGTACACGAGCCACACACGAGGTAATTAGCCGAGACAGTAACATTAGCCACATCCTGTTGCTTTCATATCTGTACTGAGATGCTCATGTTGCCGCTACTACTACCACTATTACCCACGCCACGGGAGTCATTTACAGCCACTAAAACCCATTAAGAAGCCATTAAACGTCAATGAAAGCCACAAAATTATTAAGCAGCATCAAGCCATCAAAAGACACAGAGCCATTAGAAGCCACAGAAAGCCACTAAAAGTAATAAAGCGCCTCATAAAACAACACTAGAAGCCACAGACAGCCATAAAAAGCCACTCAAAGCCACAGAAAACAAATCAAGAGAGCCGTGGTCAAGGCCCGTCATTGCCATGGTTCACCTATAACCTTGCCTTCGGACCACTAATTATCTTGACTATTTACCACTAATTACCACAGTTACGAACCACTAACAGGATCCTACCATAACTACTATATAACTACCATCATAGGTCTGGCCTTTGACAATAATGATATTTAATGCCGAAAACTTTATGATTCACTCAAGGAATTATAGAGTCGTGAGATATGGGTGTAGGTGTAGTGAGGGTGTAGGTGTAGTGAGGGTGTAGGTGTAGTGAGGGTGTAGGTGTAGTGAGGGTGGGTGTGAGTAGTGTGGGTGTGTGGGGTGTGGGGTGGTGAGGGGTAGGTGTAGTGTGAGGGTGTAGGTGTAGGGTGTAGTGTGTGGGGTGGTGTAGGTGGGTGTGTGTAGTGAGGGGTGTAGGTGTAGTGAGGTGTAGGTGTAGTGAGGGTGTGTAGGTGTAGGGTGTAGTGCAGTGAGGGTGTAGGTGAGTGAGGTGTATGAGGGTGTAGGTGGTGTAGGGTGTAGGTGTGTGAGTAGTGCGGGGTGTAGTGAGGGTGTAGGTTGAGGGGTGGGGTGAGGGGTAGTGGGGGGTAGGTGTAGGTGAGGGTGTAGTGTGTGAGTGAGGGTGTAGGTGGTAGTGAGGGGTAGTGAGGGGGTGTGTAGTGGGTAGGGTGTAGGGTGTAGTGTAGTAGGCGGGTGTAGTGAGGGTGTAGGTTCAGTGAGGTGTAGGTGTGTAGGTGTAGTGAGGGGGTAGGTGTAGTGAGGGTGTAGGTGTGTGAGGGGTGGGTGTAGTGAGTGGCGGGTGTGAGGTGTAGGTTCAGTGAGGGTGTAGGTGTGGGGGGTGTGGTGAGGGGTAGGTGTGGGGGGTGGTGTGAGGGTGTGTAGGTGTGGTGAGGGGTGTAGGTGTGGTGGGGTGTAGGTGTGGGGTGGGTGTGAGGTGTGGGTGGGAGGGTGTAGGTGTAGTGAGGGGGTGGTGTGTGGGTGTGTAGTGGGTGGTGTAGGTAGGTAGAGGGGGGTAGGTGTAGTGGTAGGCGGTGTAGTAAGTGTGGAATACGAGTATATAAATAACTAAAAAATCATGTTCTTGATAAAAATAATTAGCCCAGTGTTACTTTCCATGAACACACACACACACACACACACACACAAACAGAATAAGTCTCTAAAAATAATATTATCTCAGCCAGACAACAACAGGTTTGTGGTGTGAACGCATCCAGCTTACTGTTGTACCTCGCTTGGTGTGTGTGTGTGTGTGTGTGTGTGTGTGTGTGTGTGTGTGTGTGTGTGTGTGTGTGTGTGTGTGTGTGGCCAGGTGGTGGTGGAGAGGTGGTAGATGGGGAAAGGTGAAGGAAGAGAGGACCAAAAGGTGGAACAGGAGTAAGAGGAGGAAGATGGAAGACAGGTAGGTGGGCGGTAAGGGGGGTAGAGTTCAGGTGATGGTGGAGAGAGGGGAGGAATTGGTGCAGGAGAGGGAGGAGAGTGTAGGTAGTCGGTGGTGGTGGGGGGGAGGAGGAGGAGGAGGAGGGAGGAGGAGGAGGAGGAGGAGGAGGAGGGAGGAGGAGGGAGGAGGAGGGGAGGGGAGGGAGGGAGGGGGAGGAGGAGGAGGAGGAGGAGGAGGAGGAGGAGGGAGGGGGGAGGAGAGGAGGAGGAGGAGGAGGAGGAGGAGGAGGAGGAGGAGGAGGAGGAGGAGGAGGAGAGAGGGCAGGGAGGTGGAGAAGAGGAGGGAGGAGGAGGAGGGAGGAGGAGGAGGTGGAGGAAGGTAGGTATTGGTGGTGGTGCAAGAGGGAATACAGCTGTAACTTGTGTAAACTTCAACCAGCACAAACTCTGTAATTCCCTCCGTAATCTTGTTTCGTTCAATAACTGTCACCTTCATCCCTCTACCTGATGTTGCCTATATAAGATCCACGTACCAGTCTTAACTGACCTAACTGACTCCTAACTTCTCTAACTCAACGAACAACAGACAAAATAAGAAGAAATTACACTGTAGCACCTGAAGATTAACCCCCCCCCCCGTAGCTTATTTCACCTGATGGATAAACACACTCATGCTACCTGGGTGGGGGGTTAGGTGGTAGGGTAGGGTAGGGTAGGGTAGGTTAGGGTAGGGTAGGGTAGGGTAGGGTAGGGTAGGTTAGGGTGTTTACTCCTGTGGGTTGAGTTATATTACAATACCTTCGTCTGTGAGTTTAACTGTGTGTATATATATTGCTTGTTGATGGTGAGATCCTCAGACAGTTCCATTTCAGACAGGAAGCAATAGATCCCGTCACCAATTCTCCTAGACTGATGGCTTTATACATAACTAACAGGTTGATGCATGTATGGTGTATATGTAGCCGTAGGTATGTGTATGTATGTTTGTGTATAGCTCAGGTACCTTATAGGTATACCTGTGGGTGGTTCCTGGTAAATGGTATATTTTACGTACGGTAGTGGGTAGTAGGGTACCGACACACTAAGACAGACCTCCACGTACTGGGAAGAAAAGTGAACGATAGTGTAAATCAGTACATTAGCTAAAAAAAAAACCATTAAAAAATAAGAAAAAACAAATAAGAAAACAAGAAAAAACAACACATAATTTACCAGACGCGCAGCCGCCATCTTGCCATCTTAATCAGGGCAATTATTCACGTCTCATAAAAGGTAAAATACTGCCGAGTTTCTTTATTTATCTCTTCTGTGTAACAATGACAAACGAGAGACATTCTTCTATTTCTCAGATAATCGTATTAGAGTCTCGAGTGCTGGCTGGCGTCTCGGTACAACACATTTTGTGACCTCTTTTGGAGCTTGTTAATTCCGGTCGTCGGTACGGAGGTGCTGGGAGGTTAACTATTATGTTTATGGAGTTTTCCCATTTTTAATATGAGGTGAGGGGAGGAAGGAGGTAGGGGACAGGGGAAAATGATAGGAGGAAAGGAGGGTAGGCGGAATGAAGGGAGGGAGGGAAGGTAGGAGGAAGGAGGAAAGGCAAGGGGAGGAGAAAGAATGAAGATATAAGGGGAGGAAAAGAAGGGATAAGGGGGGGAGGAGGGGAAGAGGTAGAGAAATAGGGGAAATTAGTAAAATAACGCAAGGCTTACATTCGTCTTCTATCTCACGGACACGTAAATGTTGGTAATTCTATGAAGATTCACCATCACTACATTGTGTGTCTGTGTCCGTCTATCTGTCTGTCTCTTTGTGTGTGTGTGTGTGTGTGTGTGTGTGTGTGTGTGTGTGTGTGTGTGTGTGTCGTGTCAAGTCGGCAGGAAGGAATTGTCCGAACACAAAATCAGTTAATTCTGGTTAAAGGTCAAAATTAATGTTAAGGTCAGGAGTCAAGGTTAACATTGTGTGTAATTCGGTATAAATGGTAGAGGTTATGTTCCTGTGGTAACTGAGGCGGGGGGGACCTATTGTTCTGTTAAATTACTTCTAATCATTAATGAATATCACATAACTAAAACAAAAAGCAACAACAAAAACAACAATAATAATAAATCACAACAATAACAATAAAAATAATAATAATGATAATAATAATAATAAACGCTATGCCATTTCTGACATTTTTCGATCAAATTCGACTACGACAATAAACCAATCAGCTCATCCTGTATAACATTCATGATCAGAGTGAATAACTCATCACTGTGTATAATCATGACCAGCCATGTTCTCGCTCTTACACACAGGTGAGGAGGAGGTAGGAGGAGGGAGAGGAATATGAGATGGATGGAAGGAGGAGGAAGAGGAAGAAAACAAAGGGGAATAAGAGGAAGAAAAGGAAGAGGAAGCAAAGAGAGAAAACAAGGAGAGACGGTCGGAGGGACGGAAGGGAGGGAGGGAAGGAGGGAGGAAGGGGGGGAGGGAGGAAGGGGGGGAGGGAGGAAGGGAAGGGGGCAGCTGCATGTGTGGTGTGGGAGGGAAGGAGTGATGACAGGGATCTGTCTCATTTACACAAGGGATAAACCCCCAAGGATTCCATACCACTTAAACTCTCAGGTAAATAAAGGTATATAATACAAATCAATTTTACCTCCTCCTCCGTTAGGTGTGATATACAGGTGAGACAGGTGTGGCCCGCAGGTAGACTGGTTGTTTACAAGGTTCATTTGTCTCTTTGGTAGGTATGACCAGGTGAGTGTTGTTGTGGGGGGGGGGGGTCAGAGATGTGCTGGGTTGGTATTGGTGAGGCAAAGGTGTAATTAGATTGGTAATGCGGCTGAGGTAGGTTTAGATTCTATTGGTACAGTGGTAAATAGAATTAAATTGGTTTTGTTATAGGTTTAAGTGTATTGGTACAGATGAGATAGATTTGAATTCCATTGGTGTTGTGATATGGTGAATTACCGGTTTTATTTCAGGTTTAACCAAGCTTTTTATTAGGTTATTTTACCAGTGCAAATAAATCTTAAATTACTCTAAATCTGAAAATATATCAGAATAGACAAACTTGACTCAGTCGTCCTCAGGCGTAATTAAGACGAACCCTCGCTTACTTCATCCCCCAGGAGACAGGAACACCTTTTTCACAAGTCGAAACTTTTGTCACAAGTTCTGAAGGTAAATCACACAGACACACGACGACAAATACCCTTTCAAACCTTCACACAAGAACACAGGCCACTTCTCCAGAGGTTGAAAATTACCTGGTTGAAAATTACCCTCAAAGTGGAGACCGCATTTTTATGTCCGAAAAGTTCTGGATGGGAGCCATTTAGAGCCTGAGGCGACGGTAAGAGTTCAGAGTTGTCACACAAGAACACCTCTACCACTTGCTGCTACTTCTGGCTATACTTTAAAGACTTTTAGAAGGAATAATTTTAAAAAGTTTTCTTCAACTCAAATTGATGTAATTTTCTTTTCTTTGTTTCTCGCGCATCCGACAATGTTTGGTAACGTCATTTAAAATAGAATAAACTAAATTTTTAAATAATAAAAAAAAGGACAACGAGATGGAAACGTAGTTGCTGCCTAACAGGTTAAAGATTGGCCAGTTCCTGTCTCTAGTAAATAGGTAGGGGATTAGCCAATTTCTGTCTCCAGTCAATAGGTGGGGGATTAGCCAGTTCCTATAGAAACTAGGAGGGGGATTAGCCAGTTCCTGTCTCCAGTCAATAGGTGGGGGATTAGCCAGTTCCTATAGAAACTAGGAGGGAGATTGGCCAGTTCCTGTCTCCAGTGAATCATTTACCCTGTATATGAAGATTGGTGATTTCGAACCTCAGTACTGTACCCCTGGACGGGTATCTCTCACTGGTATCGACTCGTGACCACCTTGACATACACTGCGGCCAACGCTGATGTAGTAAATTCTTAATAAACAACGTTTTAACCCTAGAATCCTTGAAAAAATGAAACACAAGTCTATACAGTGGATGCATCACCTTCACCCCGTCACTCTCCACACCAGCCATATACTAACACGCTTTGGTTTACAGTTTATTATATGTTAAGGTCTTCGGATGGTACATTACGTCACACTAAACTCAAACAACATAACTCGTGGCCAGTCTGAGGCGTCGGATATACAGTAAACAGCGAGACGACACGAGGACTTGTTCACACATGTTCTCCTGGTCACCGCTGCATCAGGTTCAGTTTGTTCGGGGTTGCACTTCCTGATTGCAGTAGGATCACCCGACCTGCAATCTAGCGATAACAGCTTGTTTACCTATCAGAAGACCGACCTGTGTGGCAAGTGATTATTTTTAATGATGATAAAGTGAGGCCAGCCACGGAAGCCTACACACACAAGACATATTTTGTGCGGGTAAAAGCAGCAGCAGTTTCCAGGTTTACGTTTTGGGAGGCTTCATCGAAAAGTAAAATAATAGTTTTAATTTAGTTTTTTCTTAACTAAATGTTTTCCAAGTCAATTTTAATATCGAAAATTGCTCTTGAAATTTATAATTACAAATTATAGTTCCAATTATTCCGATATAACAGTTAAGTGTGCTAATCATATCAAAGTTCCCTGAATCCCCCCACAGGTAAGCGTCATAAATAAACTTTACAGAAATACACTGCTTAGGATTATATTTTTGTATCCCTCGCTGTACCACGACACTGTATTTCTGGCTTCTTTATGTCTCCTAAATAAGTTCACCAAGAAACTTTTAGCAATAATAATATTGTATTATCTCTCGCTCTTTCTCTATCAATGGTGGTGTCCCAAAGGGTTCTGTTCTTTCACCTACTCTCTTCCTTCTTTTTATCAATGATTTACTTCACACTACAACTAATTCTATCCATTCTTACGCTGATGATTTTACTCTTCACTCTTCTTCACATTTTCAACTTCCTCCTAACTCTCAAACTAGATCTGTTTCTAGACGCTGATATCATTAATTCTATCAATGCAGATCTGTGCAACATCTCTGAATGGGGAGGGACAAACTTGGTTAAATTTAATAGTAATAAAACTCAATATTTACCAATTACACTTTCTAAATTGGACGATCTCCCACCAATTACATTTCAGGACGCTATCATCCTGCCAAATTCTGAAATAATATGTTAGGCCTCACCATTTCCTCCAATATGTCCTGGAAATCACACATCCTTAAAATAGCTAAAGCTGCCTCCCGAAAATTGGGAATGCTGTACAGATACCGTAGCTGCTTCACTCCTGAGCAGTTGCTTCAAGTATATAAGGGATTCATTCGTCCTAACTTGGAGTACTGCTTTCATATCTGGGGTGGCTCTTCTTCTGTCCAACTGCTAGATAGGGTGGAATCAAAGGCATTTCGTCTTATTAACTCTCCTCCTTTAGTCGTCAATCTCTCTTCCCTTTCTCTTCGCCGCAATGTTGCTTCACTCTCTCTCTTTTACAGGTACTTTAACGGGCAATGTTCGGTGGATTTGGCATCCTGTGTACCGAAGGCAAGGCAGTGGGCTCGTAACACACGTCTTGCCCGCGGTGCCCATCGTTTCTCTGTGGATGTCGGTCACACTAGAATAACCCGTTATAGTACATCCTTCTTTCCTCACACAGCCAAACTGTGGAACGCTCTGCCTTCTTCTGTGTTTCCATACATATAAAATCTGTCTCACTTTAAAAAGCTTGTTTTCCGGCATCTTCGTGGTGTAGATTTACACAGTATAACCTTTTTCTTCTCTATATTCAATTTCTTTCTGTTCTTATTTTTTCGCCCCCCAGACCCCGTTGTGGAAGGTAAATTTTGGTACAATGTTAAGTTTTTATTGTATATCACCTGTATTTTTAAAACTTTTTAAGACGTTTTGTTTTCTAGGCTCTGATGATGGAAAATGATTTTTCCGAAACGTTAGTGATTAAAGAAACCCAACTTAGTCAAGATGTTTGTGTTTCCCCTGGTTCTCCTCTTCGTTATATATATATATATATATATATATATATATATATATATATATATATATATATATATATATATATATATATATAGCTAGAGGGGCATCACTGAGATACACACAACACAGATGTATAGTATAGTAGTATAGTACAATATGAACAAATATTCCTGGATCATAGTGACAATACTAACCATGGTTCAGTAGTTCAGTTTCCATGTCGAGAAAATCATTTAACAATATTCAGACAAACATGGCACGTGTCACACAAGGTGAAACCGTTCAGAAATTTTAATAAAATGATAACAATTAACATTATCCATTCACCTTAACATGATACGTGGAACCTTTCTTTATACCACGAGTAAAATATAATGAATTTAGTGAGAGTCGCCGCCGGGCTATGATACACCAAACACACACGACAATTTGTGTCCCGAAGTCCCTCTGTATTGTGTCAGTCACTCTCATTATTTCACGGAATTCATTTCCTAAAATTTCTGCGAGAATAAATGTTCTGGCGAATTTTGTTAAAAATTTTTCGTTCATGATATTTCTTTAAAATATAGGAAAATATTTAGCTTGTGAATCTGTGTCTTGCTGGTAACACTGTGATGGTGGGTATTGAACACAGGCAGCAGGGTAGTGTGTGTGTGTTGGTGGGTACACATACAGCAGGGTAGTGTGTGTTGGTGGGTACACATACAGCAGGGTAGTGTGTGTTGGTGGGTACACATACAGCTTGGTAGTGTGTGTGTTGGTGGGTACACATACAGCAGGGTAGTGTGTGTTGGTGGGTACACATACAGCAGGGTAGTGTGTGTTGGTGGGTACACACACAGCAGGGTAGTGTGTTGATGGGGCAGGGTAGATGCACACAGCAGGGTAGTGTGTGTTGGTGGGCACATGGGTTGTGTGTTGGTGGGCACACATGCAGGGTAGTGTGTTGCACACATACAGCAGGGTGTGTGCACACATACACATACAGCAGCAGGTGGCACATACAGCAGGGTAGTGTGTGTTGGTGGGTACACACACATACAGCAGGGTAGTGTGTGTTGGTGGGTGCACATACAGCAGGGTAGCAGGGTAGTGTGTGTTGATGGGTACACATACAGCAGGGTAGTGTATGTTGGTGGGTACACATACAGCAGGGTAGTGTGTGTTGATGGGTACACATACAGCAGGGTAGTGTGTGTTGGTGGGTACACATACAGCAGGGTAGTGTGTGTTGATGGGTACACATACAGCAGGGTAGTGTGTGTTGGTGGGTACACATACAGCAGGGTAGTGTGTAACACATACAGCAGGGTAGTGTGTACAGCAGGGTACACATACAGCAGGGTAGTGTATGTTGGTTGCAGGGTAGTGTGTTGATACACATACAGCAGGGTAGTGTGTGTTGGTACACATACAGCAGGGTAGTGTGTGCACATACAGCAGGGTAGTGTGTGTCACATACAGCCACATACAGCAGGGTAGTGTGTGTTGATGGGTACACATACAGCAGGGTAGTGTATGTTGGTGGGTACACATACAGCAGGGTAGTGTGTGTTGATGGGTACACATACAGCAGGGTAGTGTGTGTTGGTGGGTACACATACAGCAGGGTAGTGTGTGTTGGTGGGTACTATACACAGGCAGCAGCTGGTTGGTGTAGAGCCTCACTCACATACCTGTCTACTCGCCATACTGTTGAAACATTAAAAAAATAATAAACATCACCCTCTATTCCTATGACATGTGAACCATTTATATATATCAATCAATAAACACAACTACAACCATAAGATACCTCGATATAAACAAAGTATAAACACAACAATAACTCCAACAAAAGACCCAACATAAACACAGTAAAACAAACACATCAAGAGAGAAACACAGAATAAAACTCAAGCAACGCGCGCGTGTGTGTGTGTGTGTGTGTGTGTGTGTGTGTGTGTGTGTGTGTGTGTGAACTATCTAAACACAACATTTTAATCAACAAAACATTCTTATAATCAAGCGAACTTCAGCAACAAGTTAGAACCTGAATAATAAACCAGACGTTGTTGTTTTGATAGTCTGATTTATTAAGGGATGAAGGAAGTGGTGTGAGTAAGCCTGTAGGTGGATCTTAGGAGGGCTTTGTTGAGTAGGATGCACCTGGTCACACGTAGAGAGAGAGAGAGAGAGAGAGAGAGAGAGAGAGAGAGAGAGAGAATATATGTTACGCTTAATTCCTTCCGTATTGTACCATATTGAGGAAAAACAGGCTTATAAAAATACAACAAATACAAAATCACTACCTAGTCAAATCATTTCAAGTATTCGAGGTAAAATCCACAACATATCAGGTAACCTTCCAAACACTTTATGAAAATTACAGGTGATTATTTACCCCGGCCTTGCTGAACCTCCTGACGCTGGTCTCTGATACCTGAGCTGAGGTAATACCGATCAAGTTTCCCTCACGCGTTAACCAGCCACCGCCTCATTATCCCAGGCCACGACACCCGATACAGTACAATTTGCCCCACCTCACTCTAAACCTCCAGGGAGTGTGTCTCAGTGTGTTAATGACATAAAGTGGCTTTTAAAGGACTTTGAGAGCCAGTTAACACGTGTGCGTGCGTGTGTGTGTGTGTGTAGAAGACTTTCACTCATTCTGGTACCTGCAGTGCTGAAGGCTGTAATTTGAAGCTTGGTAGTTTTCAATGGATTTCTGGAGCAGTAAAGTCGAGGAAGAGATCCATAGTAGGTCTCTGGCGTAGCAACATTATGGATATGATCCTTAATAGCTCACACGGACAACACATTTTAAAGGCGTCATTTAAAGGTTTAAAGGAGCAATAATTTAATGAAACATATGCACAACACATTTTAAAGGCGTTTCTAAAAGGCTCACACACAAAAAAAAACATTCAAGGTGTTTCTTAATGGCTCACAAACACAACGCATTTAAAGTTTCTCATAATGGCTTACAGGACCAACACAATGGAACAACACCTCGTTAGAACACCTTTATAGTCAGCCGTGGGGTACCTTGCCCTGACACCCTCAACATCAGAGCTATTAAGAGGGTGGTGACTGTGCCTCATGTAATCCAACACCCCAAGAGGAACTGTTTTTCTTTTCTTTCTCGTGTATTTATCGGTCTTCCTCATCTCTTATTACTTACTGTCTTGTCTTCATCTGTAGTCTCTTGTCTTTATCTTTTATAATTCTTCATTTCCTTGTCTTCCATTATCTCTTGTTATTACAGTTTCCTTATGTCTCTTGAGTGATCTGTGTTTTCTATGTTTTAATTCTCTTATCATAGTATTTTTTTCTTTCTCTTCATTCCTCTTATCACTCTATATCCTGCACCTTACACCCACACCTCACACTACGTAACACCTACACCTCACACTACGTAACACCAACACCTCACACTACGTAACACCTACACCTAACACTACGTAACACCTGCGCCTCACACTACGTAACACCCACACCTCACACTACGTAACACCCACACCTCACACTAAGTAACACCTCACACTACGTAACACTTAATCAACTAAGGTAGTATTCCCCCGCAATTTACAGCAGCAGGAGGAAGAAGGATAATAAGTCCAATGGTCAATGAAGCCGAGGATTCAATTACACGACCAAAAAAAATTTCCTCGACCAAGATACAAACCCAAACTTTCCACACTGTTAAAGATCCCGAAAAGACGAGCGATTCTGGATACCTGTTTCTGAGATTGGTTGGAAGTAGGTGTAGGGTTGGTTGGGTTTTGGTTAAGTGAATGGTTGCTTTGATTAGGTGATGGGATGGTTTAGGTTAGGTAAGTTGGTTAGGTAAAGGGTTGGTTTGGTTAGGTTAGTGTAGCGTAACAGTTGTGATAGGTTAGGATAGGTTACGCTAGGTTAGGTTAGTGTTAAGTTAGGTTGGGTTGGGTTGGGTTGGGTTGGGTTAGGTTAGTGTGTTTAATCATCATGTGAAATAAGCTGGGGTGTCTAATCTTCATATGATATTATACTTCTACAATGACACAAGTATAATCAGTTGAACTCCTATGAATAAATCTATAAAAATATTTCACACTCGATTTTCTTTTCCCTTTCGGAGACTTTGTGACCTTAGAGAAGACTTTCCTGACGGAGGAGAGATGGTTCCTCGCTCCTCCCCCAGCAGTAGCACCGCCTCTGTATATATAACGTTGATGAATCCTTATGGTAGTATTAAGGGCTGCCATCAATCACGTGCCCTGAGCCCTGGTGTTGGAGGAGGAGGAGGAGGAGGAGGAGGAAGGAGAGGGGAAGGAGGGAGAGGAGGGGGAGGGGTAAGGTTGAGGGGGAGGGGAGAGGAAGAAGAGAGGAACAGGAAAAGGAGGACGAGGAGGGCTTACATGGATAGATGCAGATTAAATTAAATAAACTCACCTATCCTTCCTTTCAGCCTAGTCCTTGTAAGCTCCAACCTAACCTAACCTAACCTAACCAAAAAAAGACGTTATATACTGCAACCTAATTTGATATCTGTTTTTTTTTTCCTAATCTTAAGAAGGCTTAGTACACACACACACACACACACACACGAGGAGGGTGGAAGGGAACAAGTTACATACATAGTCAAGCAGTCCTGTTTTGTTTGAGAATTGTGGGCTTGACCTTTGTTCCCTAAATAGACTAAATGAAAAGAAAACAACAAAGATGAGAAGAAAATAGGATGAAATAGAGAAACAGAAAAGAATAACAGTCGACAAGGAGATAAGAGAAAGAGAGAGGAAAAACTGGTAAAATATAAGAAAGAAAAATATAGAATAAAAAACAAAAATACCGTAGAAAAGATTATTGAAAAATGAAAAAAAATAAAATAAAAAAATAAAAAAATAAATAATCGAAAAAGAAAATATAAGAGAAAAAATATAAAATTGGGAGAAAAAGAAGAAAAAAAAGACACGGAGAGAAAAAGAGAGAGAGAACATTTAGACCAGACTTGTGAGCTTCTCACCTCACCTCCTCCTCCCCGCCTCTTTCCCAACAGGTGTGTACAGCGGTCACTGGTCGACGACAGGTGTTTATGAGGCTGTCAACACGTGAAGCGCCGCAGACAGACAGACAGACACAGACACCTGTACTACATTCCCCGTCTCCTTCCCCACTCATTTTAACTTTAACTCTCACTTATATTCTCTCTCTCTCTCTCTCTCTCTCTCTCTCTCTCTCCATTTTCGTCTCTACTTTTTACCCATTTTCTCTCCCAAATTATCTTGATACTGGCAATTATTTAACTCTTTCTGTCTCTCTTTTTCTCACTCCCTTTATTTACATTATCTCTCTCTCTCTCTTATTTTCTTTATCTTCGTCTTATTCTTTCTCTTTCTTTTCTCTCTCTCTCTCTCTCTCTCTCTCTCTCCCACTTTCATTATTTCGCTGTAAACAAGTAAAAAGAATAGAAGCTTTTCCCACAACTTGCTACACGATATTAAGAATTTTATATTAAGCCACAACGACAAAGAAATTTCTCCTTCACTGTAACCTTGACTGTAACTACTCCTCTTCCTCCTGTAACCTTGACTGTAACTCCCCCTCTTATAACCTTGACTGTAACTCCTCCTCCTGTAACCTTGACTGTAACTCCTCATGTACCCAAACTGCAACTCCACCTCCCCCTCCTGTACCCAAACTGTTACTCCCCCTCCTGTAACCTTGACTGTAACTCCCCCCTGTAACCTTGACCTTCTCCTTCTGTACCCAACCTGTTACTCCTCCTCCTCCTGTAACCACTGTATTTTCCAACTTATATTGCTGCACTTACGTCATTGACTTGTTCTATTTACTTAATTCTTGGCCTTACTTTATAATACTCTTTTCCCTCCTTTATTCCTTTACTTTATTCCTTATTTTACTATATTCACTTAAATTATCTCCCTTACCTTACTTATAGTCACTAAATTCCCTTTACTTGTCTTACTTATATTAACTTTAATCCTCTTCTTATAATTATATCCACTTATGATTCCCTGGCTAGCATTACTTACAGCCACTTTATTTCTCCTTACTTATTCTCACTTAAATTCTTCCCTGGCTTTACATACATTCCAAACCCTCCACCTTACTTATATTATTCACTTTAATACTCTCTCCGCCTTGTCTTACTTATATTCACTTTACTCTCCGCCTTGTCTTACTTATATTCACTTTACTCTCCGCCTTGTCTTACTTATATTCACTTTACTCTCCGCCTTGTCTTACTTATAATCACTTTACTCTCCGCCTTGTCTTACTTATATTCACTTTACTCTCCGCCTTGTCTTACTTATATTCACTTTACTCTTTCCCTTGTCTTACTTATATTCACTTTACTCTCCGCCTTGTCTTACTTATATTCACTTTACTCTCCGTCTTGTCTTACTTATAATCACTTTACTCTTTCCCTTGTCTTACTTATATTCACTTTACTCTCCGCCTTGTCTTACTTATATTCACTTTACTCTCCGCCTTGTCTTACTTATATTCACTTTACTCTCCGCCTTGTCTTATTCAAATTAAGAAACAGTAGGAGTCAGAGTTTTAAGGCAAACATTTTCCAACACAAAGTATTTTTTTTTTTTGCTAGTTAAAGAATGAGAGTAAGCGATGGGGAACACACCAGCCTGTGTTGTTGTTGGTAGTGGTGGTGGTGGTGGTGGTGGTGTTGGTGTAAAGGAGGGAGGTAGTAAAGAGGGAGATGAAGGCAATTTCCGTAGGGGAGGAAGAGGAGGAGGGAGTAAGGGAGCTAAGAAGGAAGGAAGGAAGGAAGCTAGGAAGGAAGAGAGTGAGGGAGGTAAGAAGGAAGGGAGGGAGGAAAGAAAAGAAGACAAGGAAGGAGAAAGAGGGGTGGAAACAGGTTAGTTGTCACCGGATAAAAGCTGAAATAGTGTCAAGTATTTATAAAGAACTTCACAACAACCTACAACTAACACTCTCTTGCCCCTGGACCCTACAACACCTTGTATATCATGGGCCCCCGCGTTATAAACATACTTAATACAAAAATACATACTTGAATTACAAAATAACATCACAACCAACATATACTACAACACACAAACACTACAATAACCTTCACACAATTTCACAACTTCTATGTTATTACTGTCAATTCAAAATATGAATACCAAGGTAGCTATACTATATACCTGGCTATTAAATAACTCCAATGAACTTCCAATCAGGTTGAAAGTCTAGCAGCAGATGAGTCACACACGGGGGTCAATAAACAATGCTGACTCACTCCTTTAATTATACAGCGACTTGGCCCCAGCCGTTCTATTATGATTTACGATGAGTTTTAATCACAAGAGTATCCAGAGTAATTATCTATCCCGAGTGACGTAGAGTGTGTGTGTGTGTTTAAGGATGTGTGCGTGTAAACTTGCCTGTGTGTGTGTGTGTAAAGATGTGTGCGTGTAAGCTTGACTGTGTGTGTGTGTGTGTGTGTGTGTGTGTGTGTGTAAGGATGTGTGCGTGTAAGCTTGCCTGTGTGTGTGTGTGTTTGCCTCATAAACAAAGAAACTTTTCCCCAGTTCCGTGAAGGTGGAGGCAGTAACACCGGCCCGACACCACACACCCCGCCGGGATAAAATGGCATCCCCGGCTCGTAGACACATCTCTAAATCTGAGCCAACCCCGACAGATATTTTATACATTTTCATGGATATAGCAATTGAAAGCCGCGGCGCACCACTCTGCAACACCTGCTTCTCGTGTGTGTGTGTGTGTGTGTCTAGACCGTGTACAGGTAAAAAAAAAAAACACTCGCCAAGTACTTGCCTCACCTGGGTGTTGACACGGCAGGTATACTATTACTCTCCTTTTTATAGGTACAGTACAACATATACTTTCTCTAATCTGTTATCTTTTTAGGTCATCTTATACCTTGAGGCAAAAGTTTGGAATATACGATAGCGGTTAGCCCGTCCATTTGTTTCAGGTGAGAGCCTCCACCTCCCCCATCGTCTGCAGAGAGGGAAGGGGGGGCAGAGGCCATGGAAGGCATCAAACTCATCATAGTAAAAGTGTCGAAAGAAACAGTAGTATTTTGTTTTCTTCTTTGAATACTATTACAAAAGTGAACTGTCATAGATAATACTTTACATATATCCAAAAAATTTTACTTGAATATTACGTCCTGATTTAGAGCATAAACCTCTGATGATGATGGTTTAAGTTATAAACCTTAAAGGATGATGGTTTAAGTTATAATCCTTTTGAGGACGATGGTTTAAGTTATAAACCTTAAAGGATGATGGTTTAAGTTATAATCCTTTTGAGGATGATGGTTTAAGTTATAACCTTTAAGGACGATGGTTTAAGTTATAACCTTTAAGGACGATGGTTTAAGTTATAACCTTTAAGGACGATGGTTTAAGTTATAATCCTTTTGAGGACGATGGTTTAAGTTATAACCTTTAAGGACGATGGTTTAAGTAATAACCTTTTAGGATGATGGTTTAAGTTATAATCCTTTTGAGGACGATGGTTTAAGTTATAACCTTTGAGGACGATGGTTTAAGTTATAACCTTTAAGGACGATGGTTTAAGTTATAACCTTTAAGGACGATGGTTTAAGTTATAACCTTTGAGGACGATGGTTTAAGTTATAACCTTTAAGGACGATGGTTTAAGTTATAACCTTTGAGGACGATGGTTTAAGTTATAACCTTTGAGGACGATGGTTTAAGTTATAACATTTGAGGACGATGGTTTAAGTTATAACCTTTGAGGACGATGGTTTAAGTTATAACCTTTAAGGACGATGGTTTAAATTATAACCTTTGAGGACGATGGTTTAAGTTATAACCTTTGAGGACGATGGTTTAAGTTATAACCTTTAAGGACGATGGTTAAGTTATAACCTTTGAGGACGATGGTTTAAGTTATAACATTTAAGGACGATGGTTTAAGTTATAACCTTTGAGGACGTTGGTTTAAGTTATAACCTTTAAGTACGATGGTTTAAGTTATAATCCTTTTGAGGACGATGGTTTATCTTAAGTTATAATCTTCAGAGGGTGAACATCAACTGAAGTGTGTTAAAAAAAATAAAGTTTCCGTAAGGGAGAGTCTTGGTAACGGCAGAGGCGGAGAGTTAACTTCTTGATAACGAGAGGCAAGGTTGAGTCAGGAGAGAGGCAAGGTTGAGTCAGGAGAGAGGCAAGGTTGAGTCAGGAGGGAGGCAAATGTCTCTCTCTCTCTCTCTCTCTCTCTCTCTCTCTCTCTCTCTCTCTCTCTCCACCCCCTAAAGGCAATAACTAACCAAAACATCAACCCCACTATAAACAACACCTTCCCCTAATACAGTAAAGTGATACGAAATAATAAGTAATTAGCTACACGTTCACAGGTAACAATATAATTTGATACAGGTAACATGAATAAATCATCTATGTAATAATTGTGGAAAATAACGCAGTAATAATTATCTAGAATATCTTAGTGACGTAATAATTCTCCTCACTATAAGTTATGAGCAATAAGAGCCCTTCTACAGGTGTCAGCAACGTGATATATTACCTGTAATAAACAGTCTCACACCTGCCATCCTTTATAGGTTAAGCCTAAGGTTGAAAATGAATGTAATTACTGGAAAGAACTGGGTGTATATTACGGGTGAAGTGGACCTCAGTCTTAATTGGTCCTAAGCTAACCTAAACTAATCACGGAGACTGGGGGTCGGTCCATGAGTATTGGGGGGCCTATTAGGACTGGGGCCCGACAGGACTATACTCGGAATGGTTAGATTAAGTTTGGGGCCTATTAGTACTTGGGCCAAATCCTTGAAGTTAGGTTAAGTTAGGTGTATTAGGACTATGGGCCCATCTAATTAATAACTTACGTCAAATATTGTCCATAATATATTGTAGGAAGTAAGTGTGATAATTATTACAACAATGGAACATTAAACTAACCCAGAATGACACATTTAATAAAGTTCAAGTTAAACATTTAGTGAAACTACACTAAACATGACAACAAACTTAGTGACAAGAGCAAGACTTAATGAGGTGAGTATAATGACCATCTAATAATCATGATTCATTACGCTGGAAGGAGTAATGTGAAGTAACGGAAGCGTCGGAATGAAGTCAGCGGATGGGAACTAATCACAGGTGACAAGACATGTACTAAAAATTAATGAGTTTACAGGTGATGGAATTATACTAGTGGCAAGGAATTAGGTTATCACTCCTCAGGTGTCTAGGTGGAAAAATCATTAAGGTGTTCGCAGGTGTAGTTTTTAGTCCGAGTGGTTTTGTATTTTAAGTATTCATGGGTAATTATGTGTCACTTGAGTGCTCTGGAGGTGAATACATGTGGTCTTACGAGCGTGTAGGTGGGTGTAAGCCATGGTTAGTGAGGGTGTATAAGCCGTGACACTCGGTGAGCCTCTGAGGTGACTCAGGGCTGTCCGCACATATCGCACGGTCACACACACACACACACACACACCCACACACACACACACACAACACACACACCCACCAGCCTGATGCTTGTTACTCTGATATGTGTGTCATATTTACCTCCAATTCGTCCATAACAATGATAGATTTATTGACTCATTATTTGTGGGAGTAACTTTTGTCAGGACAGTTGGTTGTTGTGTTGGATTCAGTGAGTTGTCTCGGTATTGGGTCAACTTCACACCTCTAATGGACTACACTACAGTAAAACAATTTATTTGACATCAATCTGGACTATATTCTCTTATATATATTCTGTTATAAGGAGGTTTTACAAATCTCGATTTAACGGTCTACACTTCCCATATAATCCGTTATACAGAGGTCTCACCGTACCTGATGCTTAAACGTGGTTATTATGTAAGGTTATGGGTAATGGTTGTGGGTTATTACTCCCTAATAAGGTGACAAATGAGGTGTTTTGTGAGTTGTGTTGTGTTTTGTGCTTTATGGTGCATGGTGTAGTGTGTAATGACACAAGATGCGCGAATTTTTCAATTCCACTAAAACATTTTATGGGCCAATCCCTTAAGGCGCGGCCCTCCCCCGCTCATCCGACGGTAACTTCCTAATTAAAGACGAAGAAGGCCTCCTTCAGCTACCTCAGCTATCCTCCATCCCTGGATGAGATAGATACTGCCATCAAACAGATGGAAAATAACAAAGCCTTAGGGCCTGATGGAATCCCAGCCGAGGTGTATAAAACAGGAGGACCTCTGCTTACCAGCCGTCTCCACTCTCTCCTGGAGAATATATGGAGAAAGGATTAAATCCCCAAAGGAAGACTGGTCAGACTGTGGCAACTACAGTGGGATTTCACTGCTATCCGTAGCTGGCAAGATTATCGCCCGAGTCCTCCCAAACAGACTTCTTCCTAAGGCGGAAAACTTCCCCCCAGAATCTCAATGTGGCTTTAGAGTTTAGACCATCACGTGACACCATTGACATGATCTTTGCTACCTGCTAGATAAAGGAAATGGTAAACATAACGCTGGAAGGCAACGGAAAAGGTATAAGGATAGTCTTAAGACAAACCTAAAAAAGTGCCAAATCGACCCCCTCACCTGGGAGACGATCACTCCACACCGTAACGCTTGGGGTAGCACCACACGAGAAGGTGTCAATACCTTCGAATTTGCCCGACTGCATACCAAGGCAGACAAGCGCCAGCACCGGAAAGACGCTGCCGCCGCCCCTCCTGCACTAGATATAGCCTTCCACACGTGCCACATCTGTGGACGACCCTGCCGGTCCCGTGTCACCTCAGAGCTCACCAATGAAGGTGACATCCCTAATAATTCATATCATTGTATCACAGCTGGATGATCGTCATACTCGATTCCGAGTGACAGCAAAGTAGTAGTGGTAGGCCGAACTTCAACCCCATCGCCCCCCAATACCACAAGCTATCCTACAACACACACACACACACAACAGCCGTGAATGGGGTGTAGGGTGTAGAGGGGGGAGGGGGAGGGTGGAGAATGACATTTCCCCAGGCACAGCTGAGGCAATATTCCCCACAATAGGATTATCTTGAATGGTCCGTGAGCCTCTAAGACAGCTGGCTGGTCCGGATGATTCAGCAGGTAGTATACAGTATACCCTGTTGGTTGGTTCTCCATATATATATGTACACTGAGATGTTCGACAAGAGTTCCTTAGAGTGGCGAGGAGAGGAGAGGACTGCTAGGAGGAGGAATTTCACACGTCTGCCAGTCCTAAATCATTGTACTCGAGAGGTTAAGAAAGAGATGAACAACACCCAGTGGATCGTCTCTCCTGTCAGATTAGATGGGAATGGTTATGATGTTTTCGTAAAGCGTTCAGTTCAGTTGTTTAAGGTGTCGAGTTCACTATGACGTGTTGAGATGCGTTCAGTTAAGAGTCCAGCTCACTATAGCGTACCAAGATGTGTTCTAGTTTATATACTAATTTAATCATCACAGAGCATCTTGAGATGAGGCTGCGACCCAAACACCCGCGTCTGACCAACCCGATGAAAGGGGAAATTTCCAGCCAAATCCAAGAATTTAGACTAATGAGTTCTGTGGACTAATAAAGTGTTTATTGACGTTGGTCTTGAACTCCTGGAAGACGTAATTAGGAGGAAGAATAGATTCTGAGAAGTGAAAACAAAAAGTAGTTTGAGGTCTTTTGTATTCTATTCCATTCGGCAAATTTTACTTCCAGTATCTGAGAGGCGAAGAAATATATAACTCGTAAAGAAAGACGTAAGAACACACCTAAATGGCAGAATTAAAACAAAACCCGAACACCCAAAATTAAATTCTTAAATTACACTGTGACTTTAACTCAACAATATACCATCACTTAGCACACGTTAAGAAACAATATAAACTAAAAATATAATTCGTTATGTAATCTACCAGCCACGACACCTACTGTAGTTTCAGGAGCTTGTGGGGGGGGGGGAGAGAGTGAACCAAGTACCACAAGTTGATGAAAGTCAGTGTTGAGAGGTATAAGGCCCGGGAGTAAACGACCGAGGGGGGACCACAACAAACCTCTTTGATGGTGTTAAGTTGTGGAGAAACATGTTGGGGCTGGGACCGAGCTGCCTGCTGAGGGTAAGGTGTCTGCTGGGAGCCAGGTGCCTGCCGGAAGTGAGGTGTCTGCCGAAAGTGAGGTGTCTGCCGGAAGTGAGGTGTCTGCCGAAAGTGAGGTGTCTGCCGGAAGTGAGGTGTCTGCTGGAAGTGAGGTGTCTGCTAGGAGCGAGCTGCCTGCTGAGGGTAAGGTGTCTGCTGGGAGCCAGGAGTCTGCTGAGGGTAAGGTGGCTGCTGGGAGCGAGGTGCCTGCTGGAAGTGGGGTGTCTGCCGGAAGTGAGGTATCTGCCGGAAGTGAGGTGTCTGCTGGAAGTGAGGTGTCTGCTGGGAGTGAGGTGTCTGCTGGGATTAAAGGTATCTGCTGGGATTGAGTTGCCTGCTGGGAGTGAGGTGTCTGATAAGGGTAAGATATCTGCTGGAAGTGAGGTGTCTGCTGGGAGTGAGGTGTCTGCTGAGGGAAAGGTGTCTGCTAAAGATAATATATTTGCTGGGAGTGAGGTGTCTGCTGGGAGCGAGGTGTCTGCTGAGGGTAAGGTGTCTGCTGGGAGTGAGGTTTCTGCCACGTGTGAGCTGTCTGCAGGGAGTGAGCTGTGTGCTGGGAGTGAGATGTCTGCTGGGAGTGAGGGGTCTGCTAGGAATGAGGTAGTTTCCTGCTTGAATTGGCCAAGGTATCTGCTGGGAGTGCAGTTTGCTGGTATTGGGGAGGTTGTCTGCTGGGAGGATCAGTTGTCTCCAGGGTGTGACAAGAGGCACCCTGCAGCTCTCTCTGGCACTGTATCTTTGTGTGATCTGCTTCTGAAGACGTAACATACAGTACACGAAAGCGCTTAAGGAACATTGTAGATTTCTTTTCTCACGCGCCATATTCGTATTTTTTCATCTCTCTCTCTCTCTCTCTCTCTCTCTCTCTCTATATATATATATATATATATATATATATATATATATATATATATATATATATATATATATATATATATATATATATATATATATATATATATATATATATATATATATATATATATATATATCTGACGTGGAGTTTTACATATTCTCATAAAGACTCGTAACTTTGCGCTTACCACCTGAGTAAGTCTAAATTGGGCGGAGCTACACTACCTCAGCAAGCTTAATGCTGCCAGGCCCGCCGCCTCCTGAAGATGTCGAAGTTGGTTACACTCGGGAGTAAAGCGGTAGTACTGGGGAGGAGGAGGAGGGCGTGAAGGGTCACACTCTCTTCCCTTCCTGTTCCCCCATCTATCTTCTCCCCCGCCACCTCTTTCTCCTTCCCATGTCTTCACATCTCCATTTTCCTTTTTCTACGTCTTTCTTCGTCTCTCCAATTCCTCCCCCCTTTTCAATTTTAAAAGGACATTAAAGTTGTCAGTTAAAGTTATGAGTGTTGAGCCTGGCAACATGAGGCACTCCCGGAGTCCCCTGTCACTGTCACGCCATGACCCAGGCACTACCATAACACGGACACTACCATAACACGGACACTACCATAACACGGACACTACCATAACCCGGGCACTAGCATAACCCGGGCACTACCATAACCCGGGCACTAGCATAACCCAGGCACTACCATAACCCGGGCACTACCATAACCCGGGCACTACCATAACCCGGGCACTAGCATAACCTGGGCACTAGCATAACCCGGGCACTATCATATCTAGGGCACTAGCATAACCCAGGCACTAGCATAATCCAGGCACTACCATAACCCATCGCTACCATAACCCATCACTACCATAACCCGATCACTACCATAACCCGATCACTACCATAACCCGATCACTACCATAACTCTTGCTCTACCATAACTTAGACACCACCTCAACGCGTGTCTTACAACCTCACCTTTAAGAGACACAAAAGCTAAAATTTACCCTCAATACAAAATTCAAATAATTAAATACAATTACAATATAGCCAACATTGTCTCATAATACAAAATAAACATTGCTTATAAACTACAAAAATATGAACTCTTCCCGTTACACAATGTTTACCAAGCGATAGTACAGTACATGTTACAAGAGGTGGAATTGCTGTATCGTACAAGACTAGATTAGTATCGTAGAGGTTCACAGGTATTTTGGCCAGAACTGAAGACAAAGGTTAATTAAAAACTCTCCTGGGGTCAACAAGTGGCATAATGACCTTTGGTATGGCACTGGGTGAAGGGTTAACACTCTCTGACTAATGAATGTTTGAGAAATTAGGTCATGTGTAAAGTAGGAACGTATAAACAGACAAACAAACGAACACAGGTGACGTTATATAACCTTTGTGTATTCATGGCGGGGGTCAACAACGATTAATTAGTATCGTTTACAAAGACATTAATTCAAGAGAGGTGAGCCAGTGTTGTTGTTTTTATTTGTTTTTAATATTTCTTTGTTTTTTTGTTGTTAGTACTGTTTTAAATTTGTTTTTTTTTGCATTATTTCTGCCGTTTTTCTTTTCTTTTTCTTTGTTGTTGTTGTTTTGTTTTTTATTGTTGTTTTTGGTTCGGTTGTAGTTAATGTTTTTAATGTTTTTGTTGTGGCTGTTGTTTTGTATAATGTTTCGTTGTTGTAGCTGTTTTTGTTGAATAGTTTGTATTATTGAAGTTTTTGCTGTAGTTGTTATTTTTGTTTTTGTCATTGTTATTGTCGTAGTAGTTATTGTTGTTGTAGTAGTAGTAATTGTTGTTGTTGTTATTGCTGTAGTTATTTTTATTGTAGTTGTTATTGTTATAGTAGTTATTGTTATTGTTGTTTTAGCTGTCACTGTTGTTTTTGTTTTGTTGTGTAGGAGGCGCGATAAGGGTGTGTCTGGACTGTGGTGATGCAGGAACCCCCTCCCTCACCCCTTCACCTATCCAGCCGCGTCTATAAGTGGAGAAATTTCACGGTTCCACTTACGATGCAAAGGTTGCCAAAAGGTCATTAGAAAACACCCAATCTATGTAATCCTGTCCCTCCCCCGCGCTATGTTAGGGCAAGAGAGGTGCTGGGGATTTGAGGAGGGGGAAGGGGGGGAGAGGGTGATTGGTGGGGAGAAAGGAAGGGCTATGGGGAATGATGATGGTTGGAGGGATGGAGGGGAAGGAAGATGGTTGGAGAGGCTCGAAGACACTGGTGGGGAGGAGGTGGAATGTTGGCGATTAGGAAGTGATGGAGGTTCAGTGGCGAGGGAGAAGGAGGGAGGGAAGTTAATGATGTTATGAAGGAGGAATGGAGGGAGGGAGGGAGGGAGACAGAGGGGGGGGGTTACCAAGATTGTCAGAGATGGGAAGAATACCGTGGGGTGAGAAGAATTCTGTCAGGTAAGGAGAGAGTAAATTTACCCATAAGTTGAAGGGGAGGAAAATATCGGGACTCTCAAGCAAGGCGCGGAAGGAGGCGAGAGAGAGAGGTGAGGAAGGCGAAGACGTTCCTGGGGCCACGGTGAAGACGCTCTCCTTCACGACCTACTCTGGGTACTTCTTACGCGTCCTCAGCTCTATCGCCTTCAGCAGGATTTCTCGCTTCTTACAAAATTTATATCAAAATAAACTCCTCCATGTTAAAAGTTGCTATAACAAATTTTCTCAAGGTTTCAAGGTTTTATCAGCTGAACCAAGACTGTCGGAAGTGGGCAGAGATGTGACGAAGGAGGGTTAGAGATGAAGGATGAGGGTGAAGAAGTGGTGGTGAAGGATGATGGATGAAGGAGGGATGCGGAAGGAGGGATGAGGAAAGGTGCGGAAGGAGGGATGAGGAGAGCTGAGGAAGGAGGGATGGGGGAGAAGGGATAATGAAAGAAGAGCGTAAAACTCATTTATGTCAAACAGTTCTTATTTAACTTTTCCAGAATGATACTGTTTTCCTCGTAAATGATCCATCACGCTTTGTAATTCTCAGCAAGCGATGCATTTGACCACAAAAAAAAACAAAAAACAAACAAAAAACAATAATATATGAAATAAGTGGGGGTTTTTTCTCGAGGAAGACTTTACTTAAACCAGAGTAATACAAGTTCATGAGTAAATGGGTCAGTCTTACATTCACTCCCACTCTCCCCTTCTCTCGTTTATTCTCTCTACCTACCTCCCTCTTACTCAAATTCTCTCTACCTCTCAGTCACCCATACTCCGTCTCTTTCATTCCGCCTCACCATAAAATTCCACACTTTTAGATTTTTTTTATATTTTTTTTTGAGACGGAAATACAGTTACATATTTCTGAACAAATTTAAAAAAAAAGTGATTCGATTTTGAGGATAAAAGAAAGATTGGGATGACTAAGGATCGAGTGACTTCATCTCGTCTTTGACTTCTTCACCTCCTCCTTGACTTCACCTCTTCCTGATTTATTAAGTCATCTTCTCTTAATTATCGTTAGGTTAGGTTAGGTTAAGTTGGATTGAATTTTGTTAAGTTAGGTTAAGTTGCGAACCAGGTCAAAATATGAAGGGAGAAAAAGAGACAAGTGGAGATTTGATTCTATTAGGTAAGGTTAGGTTAAGTTAGGGTAAGTTAGAATTCAAACTTGGTTAGATTAAGTTTTGTTAGGTTAGGCTAGGTTAAGTTAAGAGTCCAAATGAGGTTAAGTAATGTTAGTTAATCTGTAATACCGAATTAGTTTAAGTTAGGGTCCAAATCAGGAGAGTTAATCTATAATACCCCGTTGGATTTAGTTAAGACCCAGGTCAGGCTGTGGGGACGAAAAATAGCGATTGAACCGTGGCAGTTTGGTGGGTGTAGGTGATGGTCGCTGCCACCAGTGGATCCAGGCCAGAATTACGACATTTTGCCAGAGCTTTCAAGAAGATTGGGCTCACTTAGTGCAAACAATGGTGGAAGTGTAGGTGATGATCGTAGCTATTACTCGACAAGCTTAACTTTATATCATCAGGGTCATTTTCTATGCAAGTATCAAATTTTGTGAAGGAAACTCATATTGCAAAATAATCTTAAGTCATTTTCATTGTGATGCTGAGACTCTCGTATTTATATAATTAATGGCGTCACTTAAAAAAAAAATATACAAGAAACAATGAAGACTTAACATAATCATTCTGGTAACAATGTGAGAATCCCAGCATGGTTAGTACAGCTAAACCTAGCGTGTCCAATCTGGTAACAATGAGATCCCCCCCACTCCAGTGCAGAGATTACAATAACACTGACGGTTTCCAACACATCTCTTCCGGGAACAATGAGGCCTCTGGTACTCACAACATACACTCCACTAACGACGGTATTTCCAGGTGTTGTAATTTTAAGCAACACGCAACAGCTTCGTCACGACTTGAACACAACAGTCCAGTTCATCTTTGTTTCGTAGTCACAAGTTATCGTTGGCGCTACAGGTGCTGAGGTCTGGATATAGTAGATGACGGGTTGGTGCCTGTTATACTCGTACACGGTGTTTACAAATTCCCTTAATGTTTACAAAGTACCTTACCGATTACAAAGTTCCTTACCGTTTACAAAGTCTCTTGCCGTTTACAAAGTCCTTTAATGTTTACAAAGTCCTTTAATGTTTACAAAGTCCCTTACTGTTTACAAAGTTCCTTACAGTATAAAAAGTTCCTTACCGTTTACATAGTTCCTTACCGTTTACAAAGTCTCTTGCCATTTACAAAGTCCTTTAATGTTTACAAAGTCCTTTAATGTTTACAAAGTCCTTTAATGTTTACAAAGTCCTTTAATGTTTACACAGTCCCTTAATATTTACAAAGTCCCCTGTCGTTTACAAACTTCCTTACCATTTACTAAGTCCATTAATATTAATAAGGTCCTTTAACGTTTAAAGTATATCTACGTTTACAAAGTCCCTCAATGATTACAAAGTCCCTTACTAATTACAAAGTCCCTTACTCTTTACTAAGTCCCTTATCGCTCACAAAGTACTTTATCTTTCACAGTCCCTTATCCTTTACAACGTCCAATAATATTTATAAAGTCCCTCAATGTTTACAAAGCCCCTCAATGTTTACAAAGTCCCTTCACGTTAACAGAGTTCTTGAAAGTTTACAAAGTCCGTTTGATATTTACGTTTAAGTGTCCCTTACCGTTTACATAGTCCATTCTTATATTTGAAGTCCCTTGGCATTTACGTTACAGTGTGCCTTGAGGATGTTAGCAACGTCCAACACATCCGGTATGCACACCATCACCTTCTACACTTAACACTATTCTCGACCATGACCAACTGTGAATTTTAAACCTGCAGTCAGAATACTAAAGAAAACATTACCATTCCGCCTGCAAGTCTTAAGCCACAGCTAACATGGCTATAAGGATACATCAGATGCAGGAAATAATGGTCTACATATTGGGTGTTTGGATATATAACTTTTCACAAGGGACACACACACGTGCCCAGTTACACACACGTGCCCAGTTACACACACACACACACTTAGAAGTTATAGTACACACTCGGACAGTTGGTAAAAAGGATTTAATAATATAATTTCAGTATAACAAACTTAAAATCTATATTTTCTACCACAGACAAAACAAACTCACTTTACTTACTAACGAGAGCAAGTTAGGAGGACAAATTATAAGATTAACTGATCAAAATAATTAACTTTGCCTCACTACTTTGTTTTAATATACTAAAATACCCTAACCCATCCTTAACTTGGTCTAAACAACATTACACTCGAAAGTAAAGTTAGGTTCTGTGGGAGTCGTAGACCAGATAACTCTACCAACTACCACCGGATCCCAAACCCAGCCAGATAATAAAGTCAAAGTAACCTAGAGTTGGGTCAAGTTTCAATATCTTTACACATAAACCGGTTATTTTAGCCAGAGGTTGGTGGTGGAGCAGCGACTTGAGACTGTCATACTGGACCTCCCGTTGCATCACCCTTACCCACCCTCTAACCAGCCTCGTGAAAACAATCTGTTGTTTCGTCCTGGAGGGGGAAGACAACATTCTACCCTCGTGACGTCCAGATAGTTTTCGTTCTTTGCATTACCTCCATAAATTCATGAAGCGTAAATGCCAGGCTATTTATGAGTTCCAGAAATGTACACTTTTAAAACCAAAAAAAGTCTTGAGAGTCTGAACAGTTGTCTTAATATTTACAAATCAAGATACACTCCACAAACGTGGTTCCTTAGCCTCGATTAATACTTTAATATGCGCTTCATCCACTTTACATAAGAATTAACCAACTCATATTATTCACCACTAAAGTTTAACCATTAATAAACTAGGCTTTTGTTGTATCGCATATCTATGAGGGTGAGCGTAATTACCTCCATGTATTCCAACGGGTAAACTCTCCACATTATAAAACGTATCTGGTAAACCTTCGCCCACTCCGTAAACAACACCTCAAGTGACACAGATCCGCGTATCACCTCAGAAATGTGAAACGGTTATTGGGAGAGGCGATATAAAGTCGTTGATCTATACGCACACGATATCCTAGTCCACGACCTGTCTACTTCAACACAACTACGATGATAAACAAACACAACCTACCTTAAAGCGAGGTCTCATCCCTCCAACACGTCGACAATGGCAGGCGTTATCACAAATCACCAAACACACAACGGCACTTCCTTTCTTGAACGTGACTCTGCTCTATGTAGGTAACAAACGACTGAGGTAAAACGCCACAAGTTCCCACAATACCCACCATACATCATCGTACAGTCACCTCAGGGAATATTATAAGAAAATTTAATTCCCTTTCATTTTCTTTAGGTCCCCACACTGGTGCCATCTATTGGTTGTCCAATAGCTGGTCTTTGAAGTACTTGAGAAAATGGTTATTTTTTTTTTTACGGTAACTCGAATATTTCACACTGATTTTTACTTTCTTTACCATTGGTAATAATTTATTTACTTGCTTTGTATATTCATCATTTTACCGAGTATCAGCTTATTAGCCGTTCGGGCAGTTTGTGTGTTCTTTGTTAGTTTTGTTATGACTTTTATTGTAGTGTTAGTACAGGACAGGAGGACACTGTAGTACAGTATTGTACCTGGTGGAAACTTTTGAAGTGTGGTAGCGTCACACTGGATAACATACAGTACCACTGAGCCACCAACACTTCGAATTATTTACTGATTATAGTTACAGTACAAATCGTTTTACTATTGTTATCATTGTTTATGGCTCAATCCTCACACAATAATGACAAATACAAAAGTGTGCATAATAAGTGTTTATATAACTGCACAAAAACAAATGAAACAACAGGGGCATTAACAGTAACAAGAAGCTTAATTACTAGGGTAACCACTTGCCAGAGGAGGCAGCCTTTGGCTTGCCTTACTGTACAGTACATCATCAAAAAGTTGCACACACACCAAGGTGGAGAAAAGATGATGGTGAACAAAAAGACACATCACATAAAACTGACAAAACAAATATGGACACTGAAGGGGGACGGAAACTGGCAACCACATTTGACCTACTGTATGTGGCAGCAGCTCTCCCCTGTCCTGCCCTTGACACATACCCATGTCAAGATTGGTTGTCAAACTCCCAACACACACACAATGTTAAGAAAAGCAAGGCTGAAATTAGCACAATTATAATATACAAAACTTGCACGGCAGAAAGATGAACAAACATAAAGCACATTATAGTTACATGCACTAACTAGCAGCACAAAGGCAAACAAACATAAAGCACATTATAGTTACATGCACTAACTAGCAGCACAAAGACAAACAAATATAAAGCACATTATAGTTACATGCACTAACTAGCAGCACAAAGACAAACAAACATAAAGCACATTATAGTTACATGCACTAACTAGCAGCACAAAGGCAAACAATTATAAAGCACATTATAGTTACATGCACTAACTAGCAGCACAAAGGCAAACAAACATAAAGCACATTATAGTTACATGCACTAACTAGCAGCACAAAGACAAACAAACATAAAGCACATTATAGTTACATGCACTAACTAGCAGCACAAAGACAAACAAATATAAAGCACATTATAGTTACATGCACTAACTAGCAGCACAAAGACAAACAAACATAAAGCACATTATAGTTACATGCACTAACTAGCAGCACAAAGGCAAACAATTATAAAGCACATTATAGTTACATGCACTAACTAGCAGCACAAAGGCAAACAAACATAAAGCACATTATAGTTACATGCACTAACTAGCAGCACAAAGGCAAACAAATATAAAGCACATTATAGTTACATGCACTAACTAGCAGCACAAAGGCAAACAAATATAAAGCACATTATAGTTACATGCACTAACTAGCAGCACAAAGACAAACAATTATAAAGCACATTATAGTTACATGCACTAACTAGCAGCACAAAGACAAACAAATATAAAGCACATTATAGTTACATGCACTAACTAGCAGCACAAAGGCAAACAATTATAAAGCACATTATAGTTACATGCACTAACTAGCAGCACAAAGGCAAACAAACATAAAGCACATTATAGTTACATGCACTAACTAGCAGCACAAAGGCAAACAAATATAAAGCACATTATAGTTACATGCACTAACTAGCAGCACAAAGACAAACAAATATAAAGCACATTATAGTTACATGCACTAACTAGCAGCACAAAGACAAACACATATAAAGCACATTATAGTTACATGCACTAACTAGCAGCACAAAGACAAACAAACATAAAGCACATTATAGTTACATGCACTAACTAGCAGCACAAAGGCAAACAAACATAAAGCACATTATAGTTACATGCACTAACTAGCAGCACAAAGGCAAACAAATATAAAGCACATTATAGTTACATGCACTAACTAGCAGCACAAAGGCAAACAAACATAAAGCACATTATAGTTACATGCACTAACTAGCAGCACAAAAAGACAAACAAACATAAAGCACATTAAGTTATGCACTAACTAGCAGCAAAGACAAACAAATATAAAGCACATTATAGTTACATGCACTAACTAGCAGCACAAAGACAAACAAACATAAAGCACATTATAGTTACATGCACTAACTAGCAGCACAAAGGCAAACAATTATAAAGCACATTATAGTTACATGCACTAACTAGCAGCACAAAGGCAAACAAACATAAAGCACATTATAGTTACATGCACTAACTAGCAGCACAAAGGCAAACAAATATAAAGCACATTATAGTTACATGCACTAACTAGCAGCACAAAGGCAAACAAATATAAAGCACATTATAGTTACATGCACTAACTAGCAGCACAAAGACAAACAATTATAAAGCACATTATAGTTACATGCACTAACTAGCAGCACAAAGACAAACAAATATAAAGCACATTATAGTTACATGCACTAACTAGCAGCACAAAGGCAAACAATTATAAAGCACATTATAGTTACATGCACTAACTAGCAGCACAAAGGCAAACAAACATAAGCACATTATAGTTACATGCACTAACTAGCAGCACAAAGGCAAAACAATTATAAAGGCCATTATAGTTATACGCACTAACTAGCAGTTATCAAAGACAAAACAAATATAAAGCACATTATGTTACATGCACTAAACTAGCAGCACAATAAAGGCAACAATTATAAAGACATTATAGTTACATGCACTAACTAGCAGCATAAAAGACAAACAAATATAAAGCACATTATAGTTACATGCACTAACTAGCAGCACAAAGGCAAACAATTATAAAGCACATTATAGTTACATGCACTAACTAGCAGCACAAAGGCAAACAAACATAAAGCACATTATAGTTACATGCACTAACTAGCAGCACAAAGGCAAACAAACATTGCACGTATAGTTACATGCACCAACAGCAGCACAAAGACAAACAAACATAAAGCACATTATAGTTACATGCACTAACTAGCAGCACAAAGACAAAACAAACATAAAGCACATTATAGTTACATGCACTAACTACAGCACAAAGGCAAACAAACATAAAGCACATTATAGTTATATGCACTCAACTAGCAGCACAAAGGCAAACAAATATAAAGCACATTATAGTTACATGCACTAACTAGCAGCACAAAGACAAACAAATATAAAGCATATTATAGTTACATGCACTAACTAGCAGCACAAAGGCAAACAATTATAAAGCACATTATAGTTACATGCACTAACTAGCAGCACAAAGACAAACAAACATAAAGCACATTATAGTTACATGCACTAACTAGCAGCACAAAGGCAAACAAACATAAAGCACATTATAGTTACATGCACTAACTAGCAGCACAAAGGCAAACAAATATAAAGCACATTATAGTTACATGCACTAACTAGCAGCACAAAGACAAACAAATATAAAGCACATTATAGTTACATGCACTAACTAGCAGCACAAAGACAAACACATATAAAGCACATTATAGTTACATGCACTAACTAGCAGCACAAAGACAAACAAACATAAAGCACATTATAGTTACATGCACTAACTAGCAGCACAAAGGCAAACAAACATAAAGCACATTATAGTTACATGCACTAACTAGCAGCACAAAGGCAAACAAATATAAAGCACATTATAGTTACATGCACTAACTAGCAGCATACACAGTACAGTACAGGTACTAACAAACATCAAGCAAAGATTAATAAGATAATAAACTTACTCTTCATTGCTGCAATGTACCATATTGATACAGTGCCTTTAGGTTTAGCATCAACATGAAACAAATAACTATAATAACAATATTTATATATACAGTAATAATTATAATGCAAGTATTAATACGTACTGATTTGCACGTATTCATTATATTTATTTAGAAATCAACTTAAACATTTTATTTTCGTCAGTTAACAATTTTGTTGACTTTTCTATTTTTTTTTATATTTTACAACATTTTATATATCAATTTTACACGACAAAAATATTCAAATTTTTATGTTACAATAAATTGTAACTTACTCACGGTAGTACATAGGTTTATATATTTCGTTTCAACCATTAATGTCATAATTTTCTTGGACACATTTTTACGGGATTACATCAAAAACGTTAGCTATATATTGGCTCTGAAAATTACTTTCACTTCATTCAAATATTCTACTATAACCTAAATTTACCATAAATATGTGAGGATATGAGCTTTCAATTGACTGGTTAAATTGTAGTGTAAGACCCACTGAGTAACCCACTTTATAAATTTATTCTGGGGGTAGATTTATCTCCTCTTTCCAAATATGTAATATAAATTTGTCGAACATTAATAGGAAAAAAGGTACAGCCATTTTATTCTTGTTTTTCGCCTCATAAACCGGTGCAGGTCTGCGACACACGGACTGTTGGTTAGCTATTTTTAGTTACACATTTGAAAAGAGGAGATAAAACTATATAGAATAGGGGGAGTTAGTCGATGGGTGATACTGAATAATAAAGTTCATAACAGTGTAACGAATAAGAGACCTGCCGCCCGAATGGCTAGTAAGCTAAGTGGCGAAATGATAAAGTAAACTGTAATTTAACCGTCACTTTATAAACCAACCACGTGAACTATGAGCTACCAACCACGTGAACTATGAACTATCAACCACGTGAACTATGAACTATCAACCACGTGAACTATGAACTACCAACCACGTGAACTATGAACTGCCAACCACGTGAACTATGAACTACCAACCACGTGACCTATGAACTGCCAACCACGTGAACTATGAACTGCCAACCACGTGAACTATGAACTGCCAACCACGTGAACTATGAACTACCAACCACGTGAACTATGAACTACCAACCACGTGAACTATGAACTGCCAACCACGTGAACTATGAACTGCCAACCACGTGAACTATGAACTGCCAACCACGTGAACTATGAACTGCCAACCACGTGAACTATGAACTACCAACCACGTGAACTATGAACTGCCAACCACGTGAACTATGAACTACCAACCACGTGAATTATGAACTTACCGTTGCCTGTCTTTGGGGAAGAAATGAGTCCAGCACCCTGCAGGGCATATATCATTAAATGCAATAACTTCTGGCAACAGTTAGGCTTTACTCACATTAATTTTATTTATGACAAATATCTATACAACGCTGCTGTACGTATTGTGTATAGTGTTCGAATAACTTTTGCTATGTCAAAAAAAAGTGCCTTAGGTTAGGTTATGTTTCACGATGAACCAATGTTGTGGGTTATTGTACACTATACCGTACAGTATAACCTAACTAAAGCTCTTAGGTTAGCAAATATAGGGAGACATTACTACTCGCAATTATAGGTTATGTGTTGCACACATAACAGAAAATTATTTTTACTCAGACAGGGAGAAGCATTAGCTAAAATTGGAGAGAGAGAGAGAGAGAGAGAGATTTTTTATGAAATTTTGATTTATTTTGCTCACGTAAGAGTACGAGCTTTTTCACTGTATATATTTTTTCTTAATGGTCATCTCAATGCCAGGTGAGCTGTACTGTATGTGTACCACCTAGTGACGAGCGCCCCCTCCCTCCTATCCCCACCGAATGCCCCCCCCTCTATCCCCACGAGTGCCTGGATCAGTGCTCACAACTCTCCTGTATTATAGAACCATTTTCAAGACGCCCTTAACTCAGACCTTTGTATTGTTTCCAGCCAGTCCTACCAGGTGACACTCGGCTGTCTTTCCCACTCCTTACAGGTCAATAAATCGAACCTCAGTCTGAACCAACTTGAAGAATAATCATATATTCATTTTCAACTAATATGGTTTTATCAGAGACGTATATACCAGATTCGGATTGGTGAAAATAGTCGGACTCGTGGACCTGTAGTCTAGTCTATGCTGCAGTGTTAAGCGGCATTTCAGAAGGTCTGCTCCTGTTCTTCATATAGTGTACTGTACATCAACGACTTGTCTCCATAGCTTTCCTCTCTACTGACGATGTTCTTATTTATGCAGATATGGTCACGCTGTCATCCTGATGTGTGAGGTGATAACCACTGAAAAGGAGAAGGAAATCATGTGATGAATTATATGAAGGAAACAGAAACGTAAATTGAATTCAAGAAGAAAGCGAAAAAGAAAGTTATTGGTGTTGAGGTGTGGACCAACTTACCTGAGCAGGTAGCTGAAATAGTCGTTTCCAGCCGTGTTGACCTGCAAGAGATGACCGTACAAGCACTGGCCGAATAAAGACGACCTATTCACAGAGCTTTGAGTTCATTTTATGTTAAAAGTCGCCTGCCTGCTTACTTAGTACCATATAGTGTTGTGAAGAGGAGTAGATCTTGACTATAAAGGCCTGTCAACAGCTCTGATTAGACATTAGAAATATGCATAAATCACAATAAACAGTTTCATTCCATTTTAAATAAATAAAAAGATAAACAAAATTAAGTAGATAACGAAAGTGTTTATCAGGGTGAAGCCTTGAGACGAAATAAGCTGGGGAACAATGTCTCATTCACAACACACTTGAAGGACTGGACCTCATCATAATCTAAACATGAAGGGCGTGTCTTAATATACCGTCAAGCTAACACGAAAATATATTAAAAGAAAATGTTGAAGAAAGAAAAGTGTGAATAAAAGTGGGGTGTTTACACTCATCTCTGAAGGCCGACGTCTGTACAGTATTTTAAATGTTTCTTACGATAAACTATTTTCTCCTGGATTGAATTACGAGAATGTTTGGTTTCAGTCTAGTATCACTGTAATGTTACCTTATTTTGACTTCTCACTCAAGTTAAAAGTGAAGTAATTTAGGTACAATGTCACATTACTACTTTAGCAGAGTTGGAACATACAGTCTCCTGGAGATATCTTGCTGATGCCATAAGGTTTTACTTCATATTAGCAACTAAGGTCTTTAAACACGTATTTAAGTCATCAATAATCAAGAAAAATACATCAATGAATGGGAAGTTTTACCAAAATACCTGAACGGCCCTAACTACCTTAACTTAACCAGGACAAACTAGCCTACCCTAACTTTCATAAACTACCAAAGCCCCAGTGTTCACCTCTCCACCAATATAACACAGGTACTTTATTTGTTTATGTCCACCATTCGCGCACAACTTTAAAGAGGCGAGAGATTTTGTGTTAAGGGAGTGAATCACACATTCCTGATTTTGGGGCTTAAAAACGATTTTCATAAAATTTGGTTAACTCCCATCGTCTCCAATACACGACAGCCATCAGCCTATATTTATGTTATTACTGTTCTCATTTAATTACTCGTCACGCAATTTTTTATTATATATAGAAATCTAGTTCTATTAAAATGTCTCTTAACTCTCATTTGTCATTTTTTAATATTTTTAAAAATATTTAGACACTAAAAACAGATATGATTTTTCGAAATGCCAATAATAAGAATTATGCTACAGTATCATAACGACGTACAGTGCACTTGTTCATACTGAATCACGTCATACACTGCAACAACAGTAATGAAAATGAAGATTATCCCTCCATAGTTAAGAGGCCCACACCCCTCCACCCCACAGATAAGACTCCCTCACCACCACCACCACCACAGAGAAAACGTGGCCCCGCCTGTGGTCATGTAAATACAAAATGTCCTTCTAGACTCCCCGCGACTTTGGGAGAAACTTATGTGTTTTAATATGTGAGCGTTGACACAAATGTTGGAGAGAAAGAAATATAAATATGGCATAAATAGGTCGCAGGGGATTGGTGAGTTGTGGTGTAGTTAAGAGCAGTGCGGGAGAGAGACACATGCATGTAAAGTAAATACAATTTTTACTGTAGCTTCTGGATGGTTGGACGACCTATCTGAGGGGCCCGAGAATACTTAATGCAGAAAACGTCTTAACATTTACCAGCGTACAAGAGAGAAAGGTCCAAGACTAATGAATGAGGATCTCTGGTGATAAACACATGGATACAGTATGTCGGTGGTGTAAACAAACAACAGATCGAGAGTATAGAGACTAGAATGTCAATGCCGTTGTCCTGGGTGAAGCAAATGATATCACGAGAATTGTGAAATATATATTTACAAAAGTAACAGTGAGTCTTAAGAGTAAAAACAAGTAAACAGTAGGAGAAGTACAGCAGCAGGAAGGAGGTGAACCTAGCAGGAAACAGATCAAGTACCAAGGGAGCTGCTGGCGGGGATGAAGGGAGTGACATGTGGCTCTCAGGCTATAGTACATAACAGGCCTAGAATACCTGTCTCACCTGTAGGCGTATGAGTGGACTTTACCTGTAGGAAACACCCGAGGCTGAGACAGGGACGAGAAGCATTGAAGAGGGACACAGACACCTGGCATGACATTCACACTCGCCAATACTTGAAGACAGTGAAGGTGTGACATTTGCATCAACGATTTTTCTAAGGTTCTCGAGAAATATTCTTTTTAATGTTATTAAATTTCCAAATACTGTAGCTTCACCTGCCACTGATTAAAATTACTGGAGCCATGTATTAATTTCCGGCAGTCTGACGTCGCACCTGCAGCCCAGCTCAGGTGACCAGGTAAACATTAATCTTTGTAAGTATACCTGTAATTTACCTTTCTTGTATGGTATATAACTTAAAAGTAAATCAAACGGCCAGCAGGGTATAATATGACTGGTAAGCTTATATACAGTGTTTCGTTATATCGAGGACTGGCAGTGATGTTGTAAGGGGATGGATGACCGATATACATAAAAGTCAAAAGTTGTATCAAACAGCCAGCAAAATGGACCATTAGTACTTCAGGCAGTAATATCTCATTATACTAAGCACATTAGACTAAGTACATTTGCACGGAACATTAATTAACCAGGTTTCATGGCCGAAATAATATAATTACTATT
This sequence comes from Homarus americanus, assembly GCF_018991925.1. NCBI lineage: Eukaryota > Metazoa > Arthropoda > Malacostraca > Decapoda > Nephropidae > Homarus > Homarus americanus. Next base: position 4,534,188 of record NW_024721079.1, on the reverse strand, counting down.
GATAGAGATGTACAATATTATGTGTATTGTTATAGTTACTCGATAAAAACAATCTCTTTGTCCCTATAGGCTGGCAGAGAGAAAATGATCTAATACTACGACATATTTTACAGAATATTGGGAAAACTCATTAAACAGTATCCACAGCCTCGTAACATTTAACAGTAATCCACAGCCTCGTAATATTTAACAGTAATCCACAGTATAGTAATATTTAACAGTATCCACAGTATAGTAATATTTAACAGTATCCACAGCCAAGTAATATTAACGGTATCCACACACACATCAGTTTGAAACATACATACATTATACACTGCTAAAAAAACACACACACATTAATTCAAACAAACATACAAATTAATCAAAAAATACATAAGCTACACATCAAGAGTGAAAATCATACATACACATTAATGAAAGAATCAACAGTCAACACCTATTACTCTCGTCCATGATAGAAATATATTAGGTGTCACTGTCGGCTCGTCTAAACCAAATTTCATTACATAAAGTATTTAAAAAAAAATGTGGTGTATATACATATATTATTTTCATTTATTTTTTTATCTGGTAGGACTGATATACATGCAGTGGGTTTATTAATTATTATTTATTATATGATAAGTTGTATCACATTTTAATGGGCTACTTGATAAGTTTTAATGGTATTATTTTTTTATTAGTTATTTGTTAATTTAGTGTTGGCAAGTATATACCATTATAAGCGGTATGTGAGCTGTGGTGTAATGGTGTTCATACTCGCTTCGCATCCTAGTGATGCTGGGTTCGATCCCTGGGTAAATTGGTCATCGCCTTTTTCTTCAGTCTACCCACCAGTAAATGGGAACTGATGGATCGTTTTCTTGGGTAATGATTAACCAGTGCGGTTGGCTACCTATCCGGTCCTTCCTTCATACTGAACTAACAAGAAACTTCCGCCTTGGTGGCCGCCTTAATACCGGCCATCAGATATCTTAAGTTCACCTTCATAACATCTCTCCTTATATGAATTATAAGAAAATGACAAACCACACTGATGACGATCTTTAATATTATACAAAAATATACCAATAACAACCCTAACGTTTATACAAGGATATAATTTAACTACCATTCTGCCTTTCCTACAGTATATAACGACAACTCAAATGAAATACATAGAAGAGAAAAAAAATGTGTAGATGATTGTAAAGCAAGGAACAGCGAGCAACACATGGCCCAGCAGAGCTCCCCTGCAGGAAGCGCGGACCATTTAAACCCCCTTGTAGCGGGTGAATGCTATTTTGTTCACCTGTTTTCATATTTTATGCAACGTTTTCAATAAGTGAAGAAGGTTAACCAATTTACTATATTTCTTTGTTTTGTTACTTTACACCTTCACTCATACAGGGAGTCGGAGGGAGTGGAAAATAACCGACCCACGAATAGTTTACAAAATATATGGACACGGATTATAACAACACTACTTACGTTAAGAATATATTGGATACCGTGTATATATAAAAAAAAAAAACATGCGCCTTAACTATACGTAACATAAAAAGGAGCTACGTATTACTGTCTTCATATAAGTCAATAATACCTTAACATTATAAAAAGATGCTGGCCTCCTCTAACCTCTCGTTATCAGAGGTTTATATAACATTGATGAACAAACCAGCGGGGTAGTGGTCGCTTAGGTGGATGTGTGATAGTTCGTCCTAGGTGACTAGTGTTGAGGTCGTGTTGTGGTGACAGCCTTTATCACCTGACGCGGCCAGTGTTGGTTGTTTCATCAGTAGCTCATTACCCCAGGGATATTAAGTATTCTCGGTTTACCTGAAGATTAGACACCCCAGTTTTATTTTTTTACCTGATGATTTAACACCCTAACGCTAACCTAACCTAACCCAACTTACCCTACCGCTAACCTAACCTAACTTACTCTAACGCTAACCTAACCTAACCTGACTTACCCTGACGCTAACCTAATTTAACTTAACTTTACCAAACCTAACTTTACCAAACCTAACTTAACCTAACCTAACGCTATCCTAATTTAAACTAACATAACCGAACACCAACTTAAGTTAACCTAACGCTATCCTAATTTAAACTAACATAACCGAACACCAACTTAACTTAACCTAACGCTATCCTAATTTAAACTAACATAACCGAACACCAACTTACCTTAACCTAACGCTATCCTAATTTAAACTAACATAACCGAACACCAACTTACCTTAACCTAACACCCTCAGGTAGAGTTACAGTGTTTAATCATCAAGTGAAATAATCTGAAGGTGGGACTAAATTTCAGGTAATTCATATTTTCGACAACAATCCATCAAGGTCAACATAACTAACACTTTTCTCTTGTTTTCGTGTTACAGATGGGTGGCGTGGCAGGCGTGGTGGTGGTGTGGTGCGTGTTGGCGTGGGCGGAAGGCGTGGTGAGCCAGCGCGCGCCCTGCTACCACTGTGACCTGCTCAAGGATACACACCCACAAGCCACCTCCTTCACCGCGGTAAGTACACTCATATTCTTCTACACCCCAGCCCCTATACTCTGCGTTAATACACACACACACACACACACACACACACACACACACACACATACAGTATATACATTATACTCTTGATCATCATAACTTATAAAACCTTTTCTCACGTACGTCCACAATCTGCAGTCTTTCCTCCACACCACTTGAGCGCCTCCAAACTTCTCCCAGTAATTTCATCGGTCCATTTAGTGTTTGGTCTTATTTCTTTAATCTCATGGAACCTATATGAGTTGGTCCTCTCTTGGTCTCGTCTTAGGTCAATATGGTCCAGTCTCTGCCCTTTATTATTATTATTATTATTATTATTATTATTATTATTATTATTATTATTATTATTATTATTATTATTATTATTATTATTATTTTATTAATATTTTTTGTTTTTTTAAAATTTGACCTTTATGTAATAGTCTTTATTTTTAGGGGGTTCAGATATGACTGTTGTTCTAAGGTTTAAATGTTTCTGTATAATCGTCTTTCAGGGGATGGGATTATTTTTTTTTTGGGGGGGTGGGGGTTAATTGGTGTGTTTAATTACCTCTATTAGGGGTAGGGAGAGGGAGGGAAGGAGGGATTTGTGAGCGAGTTTCGGTTAGGTTAGGTTAAATTTTTTCTGTCTCGTTATTTTCGTTACTGATTCATCATTATCCTCATCCTTTTTCATTATTATTATTATTAACATCTTCACTAATCATCATTATTTTCACAATCATTATTACCATCACCAATCTTCTTCATCATCACCACCACCATCATCATTATCACAATTAAGATCAACACCATCATCATTACACTATCACCACTACCACCACCATCACTATCACCACCACCACCCTCCTACACAACAGGATAAAGAAGGCGCCTCTTCCCCATACCTTGGCTTGAGTCTCCCCTTCCACACACGGCTCCTCCATTTTCTTTAATCAACTTCAGCTCAAATCATTCCCTTCCCTCTTCGGTTCTTATCACCTAATTTCTTATTCACCTATTGATACATATGTTTCTTTTTATATACAGTATATGTGTGTTAATGAACCTAAGGATACATAATATATTGTAAGCGGTGTGGTAGTATATCGTGTTGCCCAGAAGGAAAACTAACTATCGCTTGCCACCATAAAGTAAGTTTTGCTAACTATCGTCTTCTCTGTCGATATTGAATGTAAAATTTTCCCCCTCCCAGCAAGAAAGAAAGAATATGAAAGACTTGCACGAACTTTGGTAATCAATTATAATTTCACTAATGACGAACAGATTGCCATCATTTAGCGACTAATGGCACAAGCTCGATGGTAATAAAACCATGATTTGATTTTTTTTCTCCGCCATTATGGAAGTATGACTTGAAACTTCTTACTCACTGTCCCAGCCATCCATCATCCGGTATTAGGAAATTTATTGTCAAAGTTTGTGAGGAAATTATTGATGATAATCGAATTTGGTTCTAAGATGCATTAATTGTACCGTACTACACCTTCTGTGCTGTTCACCCTCACCTGTGGGCACCGAGACACATACAGATATACAATACATACATGCAAGACACACAACACGCCGGTAAGTGCAGTGTATACAGAACATTTTCATATGTATATTTATGGCATGCATATACTACACACACATATAGTGTAAGTGTATGTATGTATGTATGTATGTATGCATGTATGTATGTATGTATGTATGTATGTATGTATGTATGTATGTATGTATGTATGTACTGTATGTCTTGTCATACTACTGAAAAAATAAAAACAGTTAAAATCTTTGCATGTTTACTTAATTATTACTTCACCTTTCTTTATCAAAATTTACAATGAATTGTTTTGGTCCGTCAGTGACATTCTCCGTCATTGTAAAAGCCACACGTAGAGCTGCACACGCAACTGGATCACGCTGCCTATGTCATCTAGTTAAGATAAATAAAGTTAACAAACAACAACGGATTGTTACTGATTCACCAATTTTATTTCTTAAACTTGTCGATGTTTGACTCTCGTGGGGCGTGAAGCACGAAGTCTGGTCCACAGAGAGAAGAAAACACACACACACACACACACACACACACACACACACACACACACACACACACACACATATATTCCATAACATATCCAACAACACAGACAGATTCCCTCCCCTAAAAAAAAATCAACAACAACAACATGACACTTTGAACCAACCAATAAAACAAACACAACAAACAAAACATAAGCGAGGAACCCCTGTAATCTTTCTCCCAACCTAAACGTTAATTCGATTCTCTTTTCTAACTAACTTTTGGAATTTTTGTTGATCCCGGGTACAAGAGAGATTGTTGGTCCCCAGGATGGATGAACTTCCCTCGAGTTTGTTCTGGGGGATCAAGAATCACTCACTGCTGATGTCAAGGCTAAGGCAGTTGTGACCTAGAACGACAAAAACTATTGTCACATATGATCGTCAGTGTCAGATGAGCCGTGACCCAAAATATGTGGACAGAAATTCATTCGTAAATTTGAGTAAAATTTTTTTTGGGGGGGATTAGCTGATGAGAAGACACCCCAGATTATTTCACCTGAGGATTACAGGTTATTTCACCTGAAGATTAACCACCATAACGCTACCATCATTAATAGCTAAGGTAACACACACACACACACACACACACACACATCTTGGCCTCACTGAGTCATTTTAGGGCCAGTTCACAATAATATTTCCCTCACTTGCGGTGTTTTGTGTCGTAAAATTACCAGTAATGGCTTTAAAAGGCCCAGACCGCCAGAGATATTGGTTAGTAATATCTATGTATTTTAAAACAATACAGGTGAGGCAGTACGAGTCTAATTAAGCCTTATGATTTAATATTTCAAGTCTAATATCCGTAATTTACTCGTTATTCATTTTAATGTATAAATAACAATAATGTGTGGTCTTATAATTTAAGGACCCATACTTAAAATGCCAAATCATAAGGCTTAATTAGGATCATACTTCCTTACCTATATTGGCTGGGAATTACGGGAATTATTAGATTTAAAACGTTAAATCATGTTTCCTAAATGAGAATTATATTTCGATATTGAGTTAAAAATAAATAATGAAGGCAGATATTGTGATTACTTACCCGATTAATGCGATTACTTTACCTTAGATTAATGACGATTACTTTACCTTATTGTTTAATGGTTACCGATTACGCTGCGATTATAATTAGCCTTATTGTTATAGCGATTAATGGCGATTACTTTACCTTATTGTTATAACAATTAATGACGATTACTTTACCTTATTGTTATAACGATTAATGACGATTACTTTACCTAATTGTTATAACGATTAATGACGATTACTTTTCCTTGTCTATCTATCTATCTATCTACTCGTATTTATCGATCTATCTATCTACTCGTATTTATCGATCTACCTATCTAATATACTATAGGACTAGGCGTGTGTCTGTCAGTCTGTTCTGGGCAGCCGAAACGGCACAATCGTTTTTCATCAAACTTGGTGGAAAAACCGCAAAAAAATTCATAGAGTGGAATAAACCTGGTCCCATGACGATGGTTTCTTTAGGAAGGCATTAATTAACCATTTTATTTACGATGGAAAACGATGCAAGTCTACGGACTTGGCGCACCCTCATTCGCTGTACGCTAGCCAAGCACAAGCGTTCAAACTTTCACTGGGCACACCGCAATCTCTTGTATCTATCTATCTATCTATCTATCTATCTATCTATCTATCTTTCTATCTAATTACATACCATAATATTGTATAACATCATATCAACTTTTATTCATTCATACATCTAGTTTTTCATTTATATATACAACTCCTGCAACACTTACATCAATTTATATAGTTTTTTAACTCTTCTCTGGATACTGACTTCAATTTCGCTCCGTCTCTTCGTTATTGAATTTATTGTTATTGACTTGAACACAATGACAATATCTATCACCTTAATTGCTCTTTTACTTATATCGGGCGGATTAAAGGAGGAGGAGGAGGAGGAGGAGGAGGAGGAGGAGGAGGTGTAGAGACAATTAGACGGTTGAGATAAAGATTAGATTTTTTATACACACACATATGCACTTAATGCACACACACACACACACACACACACACACACACACACACACACACACACACACACACACACACACACACACACACACACACACACACACACACACACACACACACACTACATTAAGCACAGAACATAAACACTATACCTGACTCATCATCGTTCACCTCTTACCTCAGAACAGTATTTATAATCATCCCGATAATAAATTTAAAACATCGAGACTATACGATAATTTTTCATCCTAATTATCCTCCCCGTCTGATCATTTTTCTCTCTGGGTTAATAACAAATGATTAATAAAGAATGATAATGAAGGACATGATTATAGGGCGGAAGGATCAATGATTAATGAAGGAGAACAGAAATGGCCTGAAGATGGTGGGATGTTGGGCCCAAAATACGACCTAATCATCTTCTAGGTCATATTTATAATTAAACTCATTAATAATCCGGGTCTTCCATCTCCCTTGGTAAGACGGATTTATGTACCTTTACTGTTGCTGATGAGGTGACCGTGCCTATTGACTGTTGTTTTGTCTTACTGTCATGCCAGAGACTGTTAACTGTGTTGGTCTACCTCACTGTCATGCCAGAGACTGTTAAGTGTGTTGGTCTACCTCACTGTCATGCCAGAGACTGTTAAGTGTGTTGGTCGACCTCACTGTCATGCCAGAGACTGTTAACTGTGTTGGTCTACCTCACTGTCATGCCAGGGCTATTAACTGTGTTGGTCTACCTCAGTGTCATGCCAGAGACTGTGGTAAGTGTGTTGGTCTACCTCACTGTGTCATGCCAGAGACTGTGCTGTGTTTAGTCTACCTCCCACTGTCATGCAGGGAACTGTTAAGTGTGTTGGTCTACCTCACTGTCATGCCAGAGACTGTTAAATATGTGATCTCACTATTTTGAGACTTCTGTGTTGTCTCATGCTCATGGTAGTCTACTATAATTGTGCTGCCAGAGACTGTTAACTGTGTTGGTCTACCTCAGTGTCATGCCAGAGACTGTTAAATGTGTTGGTCCTCTGCTGTCATGCCAGAGACTGTTCAGTGCTGGTCTACCTCACTGTCATACCAGACTGTTAAGTGTGGTGGTCTCTACCTCACTGTCATGCTTAGAGACTGTTAAGTGTGTTGGTCTACCTCAGTGTCATGCAGAGACTGTGCTGTGTTAAGTCTGCCTCACTGTCATGCCAGAGACTGTTAACTGTGTTGGTCTACCTCACTGTCATGCCAGAGACTGTTAAGTGTGTTGGTCTACCTCACTGTCATACCAAAGACTGTTAACTGTGTTGGTCTACCTCACTGTCATGCCAGAGACTGTTAACTGTGTTGGTCTACCTCACTGTCATGCCAGAGACTGTTAACTGTGTTGGTCTACCTCACTGTCATGCCAGAGACTGTTAACTGTGTTGTTCTACCTCACTGTCATGCCAGAGACTGTTAACTGTGTTGGTCTACCTCACTGTCATGCCAGAGACTGTTAAGTGTGTTGGTCTACCTCACTGTCATACCGAAGACTGTTAACTGTGTTGGTCTACCTCACTGTCATGCCAGAGACTGTTAACTGTGTTGGTCGACCTCAGTGTCATGCCAGAGACTTTTAACTGTGTTGGTCTACCTCACTGTCATGCCAGAGACTGTTAAGTGTGTTGTTCTACCTCACTGTCATGCCAGATACTGTTAACTGTGTTGTTGTACCTAAATGTCATGTCAGAGACTGTTGACTGTGTATCGTCATGCCTCAGGGTCATGACGCACACACACACACAGGTAGAGAGACTCCCAACATGACATTAATGACACACAGATGATAAGTTCAACTTCACTATGATGAACACTCGGTAACCTCCCCCTGCTACCTGTACCAGCACCACCTCCAAGCTATTACCGGGTTATGACTTCAGATAAACAGATTGGTGGACGTTTTTTCATCACGATCCTATAATTCTTAACCATACAGTACGCCTACCTCAAGTTTATTAACCATACAGTACGCCTACCTCAAGTTTATTAACCATACAGTACGCCTTCCTCAAGTTTATTAACCATACAGTACGCCTACCTCAAGTTTATTAACCATACAGTACGCCTACCTCAAGTTTATTAACCATACAGTACGCCTAACTCAAGTTTATTAACCATACAGTACGCCTACCTCAAGTTTATTAACCATACAGTACGCCTACCTCAAGTTTATTAACCATACAGTACGCCTAACTCAAGTTTATTAACCATACAGTACGCCTACCTCAAGTTTATTAACCATACAGTACGCCTACCTCAAGTTTATTAACCATACAGTACGCCTACCTCAAGTTTATTAACCATACAGTACGCCTAACTCAAGTTTATTAACCATACAGTACGCCTACCTCAAGTTTATTAACCATACAGTACGCCTACCTCAAGTTTATTAACCATACAGTACGCCTACCTCAAGTTTATTAACCATACAGTACGCCTACCTCAAGTTTATTAACCATACAGTACGCCTACCTCAAGTTTATTAACCATACAGTACGCCTACCTCAAGTTTATTAACCATACAGTACGCCTACCTCAAGTATTCAGACCTCCTCACTGTGATCAGAAGCTAAACAAAACCACATTGATTCTTTTCCTTCAACTTGAGATTTATTATGGACGTAGGTGACTGAGTTACACCCTCAACACTCTTCTTGATTTATTATGTTAGTTAAGGAGATTGAAAAGTCTGTGCTGGTAACCTGCGCAACTTTCCTTACCCTCCTTACTAATTGTCAGCCGTTGAGGAACTACATTCATGGTATAATTGTGGTACAATTGTGGTATAATTGAGGTATTTTGTGGTTTAGATGTGGAAGAGTTGTGGTATGTATATATGTGTATATATGTGTATATATGTGTATATATATATATATATATATATATATATATATATATATATATATATATATATATATATATATATATTGTAAAGTTGTATTTTTGTGGTATAAATGTGGCACAAGTGTGGGTCAGTATTAGCCATTCCGCTGATAGAAGATCCACCAATTCTCAAGTTTTGCCATTCGAAAAATCTACAGCGAAAAAAAAAAACATCATTGTGGCGATAGTGTTGAAGATATCATACAGTGTTGTGGTGCAGAGGTTCAGGCCTGTGAGGAGGTTTGAGCAAAATTATGCATACTTTAATTATCTGGATGAGGGAATGGTAATTCAGCAGGAGGTTATACTGAAACAAATGAGTAACGCCATGGGGTTATAGTAACTCACTCGCCTTACAAGCATCACGCCTTTACTCAACCTATCATCCAGAACCTCATAGTGACTCACTTCTCAACCAACAAGTTATTTCTATCATGTTTTTCCCCCCGATACAAATTTCATTCACTCGTATATTAGTAAGGAGGAACAAGCTCTTCCTACATCACCATTTGTCTCTTTAAAAAAAAATATTCATACGAGGCTCAAGCTAATGAATGTGATCCCTCTCTCCTATGCTCCCCCCCCCTCCCCTTGATTATCACCAACCTGTTTCCTGTACTTGGATTATATACATATATATATATTTTTTTCCTTAGTTATTTTGGGTTCAACTTTTGCTCACTGTCACGTTTCAATGGGCAAACTTTTAACATCATCTAGTTGTGTCCACATTTTCCCGCTAGTTTCCACATCGCCACCAGGAGGATAATGTTCCCTCTCCTCCCACTCCCCCACTCACTCCATTAGTCTCTACTCTTCTTTACCAATTTCCGTAAATAGATTAGGAGCTCTTGTGACGCAGCGTAATATTGGTCTAGTGTTATGTCGGTAACGTTGATGTCATTACTGGGAAGAGTTGCTAGGTATTCTTATTCTTCTTCAATGACAGCTTCATGTATATATATATATATATATATATATATATATATATATATATATATATATATATATATACACACATACATGCACTCATAAAAACGCATAGGCACTCATACACACGCACATTCATTCATTCATACACACACACACACACACACATACACACACACACACACACATACACACACACACACTCACGCAATACCTCTTCTCTCTCTTTATTTGTAATTTAAGTACCAATTATCTCTGTACGCTGAAATATGGTAAAGCGGACACAAGTCAAACTCTACGGTGCTATCCTGCCGCGTTTAACTTACTGCTCCCATAACCTGTGTAAAATATATATCATGTAAGATGGCAGTTATATTGAAGGATTTAAACATATGGAGTAATTGTACTAAACTTTCATGAAACTTTTGCCTTTTATATAATATTTACAGATTATTAATTTTTATCACATGTGTAAATGAAGTTATTAAAGTTTACAAGTGTACTCGGGACTTTATAAACACGCCGTATGCCTCTTTTTAAATTCATATTAAAGAAAAATAATATTTTAATGTAAGAATTTCTTGTTTGCGTTCAGCTAAATAATTCACTAAGATGATATACTCCTGTATATGGTAAAAAATTCAGCCAGCGGAAAAAATTAATTAAAGTGGATTTACCTTAACGTGTGCTCGTTAAAGGTGGATTTATTTTCAATACACACGACTATGAATAGATGCTAATGAGGGGGGAGGGTGATGACTCAGAGTGTAACAAAGTATTAAGGTCACTGACTCACTATAACCTGAATATGGGACCTGACCTTATCTAACCTAACTAACTTATCTTAACCTGTCCAAATTTGACCTTTCCGGAGTATAACCTAACTAAATCTTACTCACCCCTAACCTAACCTTACTTAACCTAACTCACCCCTAACCTAACCTTACTAAACCTAACCTAACTAAATTATAACAAACTCGCCCCTAACCTAACCTAACTTTTCGTACCTCAAGCCTACCTAAAGACAGTCCTAACCTAAATCGTGACCTCACCAAAACATGACCTAAACTAACCTAACCTCCCACTAAGTTTGATATCATCTAACCCAAACTAACTTACCCCTAACCTAACTTAACCTAACCTATTCCCAAAACATAACCCAAACTAACCTAACCTATCCATATATTATAATCTAAACTAACCTAACCTACCTCTAACGTAATCTACCCAAAACATAACGTAACCTAACCTAACCTACCCAAATATAACCTACCTTACCCTACCACTAAACATGATCTAATTTAGCCTGGGGACTCATTGTGACAATTCGGCTGCCGGTCCGGAAATTAGTGTGGCCACCAAAACACCTTGTGGGGGGAGGGGGAGGAGGAGGGGTTGAGGGGGAGGGACATAGGGATAATGTGTGGGTGATGAGGGTGGCTGCCACGCTTATTGGAACCCGATAGTGGTAGTTCTCATCACCGGAACCCATTCATGCCCTCCTCATTCCATCCCCCCTATTAACCTTCCCCCCCACCTCCCCACTTCTGAATTAGCATCATTGACTCAACATCAGCGACTGACTCAACACTAGGGACTGACTCAACACTAGGGACTGACTCAACAAGACAAGAGGAGGACAGGAGAGGATAAGGGGGAGGAGAAGGACAGACGAGGAAAAATATCCTCTTCTCTCTCTCTTCTCCTCCTCCTTCCCTTTCTCCTTGTCCTTCTTGTTCTCCCTCACTTTCTCACCTTCCTTGCATCTCCTTCATTACATATTATATCGTCCTCTTCTCCTCTCTCTTTCTCCTCCACTCATCTCATTCGTGTCCTTCTCCTCGATCAAACCTAACCTAACCTAACCTAACCTAACCCAACCTAACCTGACCTGAAGTGCAAAAATAACTACCTACCACCAGTTCCCAGTAAGTGTCGATTCTGGCCCACATACTCGTATATAAGTTACCAATCATTTAGTCCCTCCGCTTTATTACGAAGAGAGACTCTGGGACAAACACCATTTGTATTCTGTTTGTCTTGGCAAATAATAACACGAAACACTAATTGTCACGAGATTATCATTAGTTTTTTTCTTTCTCTCATTGCACATTACTCAGCAACCTCCTACTGGCGGCGGTGAATATCATCATGTGTGTGTGTGTGTGTGTGTGTGTGTGTGTGTGTGTGTGTGTGTGTGTGTGTGTGTGTGTGTGTGTGTGTGTGTGTGTGTGTTGTGTAGTTGCCTTAATTAAGCTATCAGGACACCACTAGTAGTGAACTTCCCTTGATTACTACACATTATTTTTTTCTTCTTATTTCACTTTAAGATTAAACACTTTAACGCTATCTGGGGGAGAGGGATAGATTAGGTTAGGTTAGGTTAGGTTAGGTTAGGTTAGGTGAAATAAGCTGGGGTGTTTATAATCTTCGTCCACTCGAACACAAAATAATTAAAAGGTAAAACAGTAAAATAAAACCAATAAATAAAGAGAGTGGATAAAGAGGACCAATAACAGCGGAGACCCGAATAGCGATCCCACAACAGACAAGGGATTAGTAAGACAGTGATAAAGAAGAAGAAGAGGGAGCAGAAGGAAGAGGAGGAGTAATAAGAAAGAGGAGGAGGAGGAGGAGGAAGAAGAAGAAAAAGATGGAGGAGGAGGAGAAGTAAAAAGAAGAATAATAGCACAAAAAGAAGAACAAGATCAAGAGATAAACACGAAAATGAAAGCAATAACAATACCGATCCTCCTAACCTCTTATAAGGTGAAGGACACACAACTCATGTCTCACCCCCACACAACTCATGTCTCACCCCCCACACAACTCATGTCTCACCCCCCACACAACTCATGTCTCACCCCCACACAACTCATGTCTCACCCCCCACACAACTCATGTCTCACCCCCACACAACTCATGTCTCACCCCCCTTATGTCCACCCCACAACTCATGTCTCACCCCCCACACAACTCATGTCTCACCCCACACAACTCATGTCTCACCCCCACACAACTCATGTCTCACCCCCCACACAACTCATGTCTCACCCCCCCAACTCATGTCTCACCCCACACAACTCATGTCTCACCCCTCCCCACACACTCTGTCTCACACCCTCCACAACTCATGTCTCACCCCCCCACACAACTCATGTCTCACCCCCCCCACACAACTCATGTCTCACCCCCACACAACTCATGTCTCACCCCCACACAACTCATGTCTCCCCCACCTCTCATGTCTCACCCCCACACAACTCATGTCTCACCCCCCACACAACTCATGTCTCACCCCCCACACAACTCATGTCTCACCCCCACACAACTCATGTCTCACCCCCCACACAACTCATGTCTCACCCCCACACAACTCATGTCCCCTCATGTCAGGAGTACTGTCGGATCACCTGATGATTATCTCCTCATAACTTGATGATTATACACTAATGCTAACCTAACCTAACTTAACTTAATTTAACCCAACCTAACCTAAACTAACCTAATCCCTCCAGGACGCATTAGGGTGTCTAATCTTCAGGTGTTCTGGAGAAACCTCTGTTGGTGACTGGTTAAATGAGCTCACCTCCTAATTGCCCAAACATAATTATTGAGAGAGACGCGGCGGCTGAGTGGATACAGCATTCGCCTCTTGTTGTAAGGGTCACTGGTTCATGCCCCGGAGCACCCTATGTTCACCCAGCTGTAAATGGATAGATACCTAACTTTACAGATGGGAGAGTGAAGGTGGTCGAATACAGTGTCCACAATCCTACCTTTTTACGAATGCACACACGCACACACACACACACACACACACACAAAGGCTTAATCTTCAGTGTACTATATCCACGCTGCCCCTAACTGATGGAATGTCACGAACGAAACAAAGTGACAACACGACAACAACAACAAATAAATGACGCCTGTTGTTGTGATTCATTGCTCAGAAGAGATGATCCGTGTGTGTGTGTGTGTGTGTGTGAGTGTGTGTGTGTGTGTGTGTGTGTGTGTGTGTGTGTGTGTGTGTGTGTGTGTGTGTGTGGTCTTTGTATCTATATATTTATACCAGTTATGTACTATATATGTACGTCTTTCTTTGTGTTTGTAACCAATTGTGTCTTTATATATGTGTCTGTAAATGTGTTCCTGTGAGTATGAGCAAGGGAGATGACACAAGAAGGGTTCACAGCAGTGAGTGAGTGAGTCAACCCGTGAGTAAGTGAGCCACCTCCACCAGTAGCCAGAGCCATGAGCCAGGGTCACCCACCTCTCGGAGTGACATACCACCAACCATTACTGTCCCCCCCACGTTCTTTATTACCTAATATTACCGATTTATTCTCTCAAGTGTTTTGTTAATTTTTATTAGCACAGGAAATTATTCTACATTTATTTCTATAACTGTAGTAATTACTTTCCTTTATTGTAGTTTTTTTTATATATATACGGTGTTAGTTAGCGACTTTATTCGTAAGAGAAAATTTATATAATGTCTGTGATTATTTAAAATGTATTTGATTATTATCATTATTTTTATTATTATTATTATTATTATTATCATTATTATTATTATTATTATTATTAAAGAGGTTAAGAATATACAATTTAGTATATTCTTTTAGTTTAGTTCAAGTTATATAATATTTTCTTCTTGTTTGTTTATATATAGTAACACAGTTGATGAGTGTTCTCTATACGTGTTATTAAATGTTACAAAGAAGACATGTAAACAGAAGTATAAAAGTACACACGAGAATATTAACATACTAGGGCTTGGAAGAGGTACATTATTGTGTGGGCGTGAGCAGTATGGGCGTGAGCAGTGTGGTGTGAATAGTGTGGCTGTGAGCAGTGTGGGCGTGAGCAGTGTGGGAGTGAGTACTGTAGGAGTGAGCAGTGTGGGCGGGCAGGGATGTGTGTGTGTGTGTCGCTGGGCGGGCAGAGGAGAACTAGTATTGGCTACAGGAGAATTAAGATGGGCAACGCACCTGACAGGAACCCGTAATTAAAGACTTGCACTGACAGGCCTGATCACCACTTACCTCACCCACCACCACCACCACAGGCTGCTACTGGTGTGTGGGTGTGTGTGTGTGTGTGTGTGTGTGTGTGTGTGCGTGTGTGCGTGCGTGTGTGTGTGTGTGTGTGCGTGCGTGTGTGCGTGTGTGTGTGTATGTGTGTATGTGTGTGTGTGTATATTTTTTTCTAACTCATTCAAAATATTCATAAATCGAATTGCTTAATAGGTTAAATTATTATTCACCTTTATATTAACTAAATACTATTAAATAAAATCCCACAAAACAAACACAATACCCACAATGATAACAAACTAATACTTTCTTCCTTAAACAGTAACTCATATTCCTCTAAAAACCAATAACAAAACGTTCCTTCATGTTTTGTTTTTGCACAGACGGACGGACGGACGGACGGACGGGTCAACAGAGAAGACAGTCAACATTATCTACAGGAGAGCGGGAAGGTAAAGGCTGTTATTATCAATCATTCGTAGCTTGATTTTTATATTAGCTTAGCTTTTAATTAATTATAGTCATTACACGGAAGGTCATTACATACACCTGGGATCATGTTACTCACTAGGTGTTGGAGTCATGTTACTTACTAGATGCTGGGGTCATGTTACTTACTAGGAGCTGGGGGTCATGTTGCTTACTAGGAGCTGGGGTCATGTTGCTTACTAGGTGCTGGGGTCATGTTGCTTACTAGGTGCTGGGGTCATGTTGCTTACTAGGTGCTGGGGTCATGTTACTTACTAGGTGCTGGGGTCATGTTACTTACTAGGTGCTGGGGTCATGTTACTTACTGGGGGCTGGGGGTCATGTTACTAGGAGCTGGGGTCATGTTACTAGGTGCTGGGGTCATGTTACTTACACTAGGTGCTGGGATCATGTTACTTAGGTGCTGGGGTCATGTTACTACTAGGTGAAGGGGTCATGTTGCTTACTAGGGCTGAGATCATGTGCTTACTAGGTGCTGGGGTCATGTTACTTACTAGGAGCTGGGGTCATGTTACTTACTAGGTGCTGGGGTCATGTTACTTACTAGGTGCTGGAGTCATGTTACTTACTAGGTGCTGGGGTCATGTTACTTACTAGGTGCTGGGGGTCATGTCACTGTCAAGGTGCTGGGATCATGTCACTCACTAGGTGTTGTGGTCAGGTCACTTACCAATTGACCTAAAACAAGAAAGATAAAATAAAAATTATCTCAAAATTCCATTCAACGAAATAAAAAACAACAACAACAACTTTACCATACAAGAATACTATTAACTACCTGAGTACAATGGCACCAACCCCTTGAGTACGAGGACCTTACAGTCATCGTACTCAAAAAAATTGGGCCTAGTATCTTCTTATTCAAAGGTTAAGTTCATCGTACTCCAAAAATTGGGGGTATCGTACTCAAGGGTTAGGTTTAGTGTCATCGTACTCAAATGTTAAAGTAATCGTACTCAAAAGGATAAGTTAACATTTGATCGATTGAACTAGATGAAATAAGAATCCTGTTATAAAAAAGATTACTAATTTTGTTTTTTTTATTATATGTCAGAAAAAACAAGAATGGAAGGACATTTTATATTTTATTTATACATGAAACGAAGGAGAAAGTAGGATCTGGACCTGTCAATCTGATCCACCACCACCACCCATACACAGGTCCTTAGAACACCCACAATGCACCATGATTTATAACAAAAGAATAAAAACCCTATTTAACACAACAGACTATAAAAAAAATATTAACACAACAATACAGACTAAAAACCCTCTTTTATATCCGTTTATTTTTATTTATATATTTTTTTAAACCCTCTAGATTAAAGTCATAAAAATTAAAATTGTAATACACAACCTCGGTGATTATACCAGCGGCTCCCCGTCCATGCAGAGAGAACCGACAATCAAATTACACTCCTTCCCCCCTCCCTTCCCCTCCACCCCTCCCCCCTCCCTTCCCTCCACCTCCCCCCCCCCATATCCCGCCAGCCAGCCAGCCAATGAGGGCACGGCAGTATATGTTGGGTGGGAAGATTGTTATCGATAAAATACATAAATTCGAGCTCATTTTTTTTATCGTATAGTTCTGCCATACCATTAATTCCATAGATGTCAAAAAATTATATCGAAAACGCTGATCAAAAAGCGATTGTGTTTTTCATTACAAAGTTCATCAGGTTTAATTGGTGTGGTGGTGGTCCTCGGCTGCACACACACACACACACACACACACACACACACACACACACACACACCTGACTTGTTTTTTCTAACTTATACGAGTATTTACCTGTATGGTTATTTACCTGTATGGTTATAAGATGATTAGTCACGTGAATCAGAATACCTGTACAATAGAGACAAACTTTCTCACACTCGCATATCTATCTATCTATCTATCTATCTATCTATCCATCTATCTATCTATTTATCTATCTATTTCACCATCATATCATTCATCCTTAAGACTACTAACACCTTTATGTAATTAACCTGTTTCAAAGACTTCCAATAATTAGTCTTAAAATGTCATATGAATATTCTCTTCTCTTTGACTATTTATTTATTTATTACGGCTGAATAGTGTAAAATAATCGTTGGTGAGAGAGACTGAGAAAGCCAGCACGAGAAAGCCAAAGTGCAAACACGTTATTAGAGAAACATGGACGCTAAACCGGAGATGATGAAGGCAAAATTTAATTCTTTTTTTTTTTCATTCTTAAACTTCAGATTTCATTCTCTCGCCAAATGGAAAGTTTTTCTTCATGGGGGAAATAAAGGATCACTGGAGCCATTGTCTACGGTGATGGAACTTGTGATGAAAGATTTGTCGTCGTAATGGTTCTCAAGAGCATCGTCCGCCCTCACATTGTTTTTCATCTCCGGGTGGTGGGTGGTGAGGCTGGAGGATGGTGGGTGGTGAGGGGGTGGTGTGTGTGGTGGA
>NW_024721079.1:4485675-4515645 GCF_018991925.1 Homarus americanus | reverse complement strand
GAGTGGGTGTGGTGGGTGAGGGTGATGTGTGTGTGTGTGGGGGAGGTGTGTGTGTGGGTGGTGGTGGTGGGGTGTGGTGTGGTGGGGAGAGGTGTGTGTGTGTGGTGTGGGGTGTGTGTGGTGGTGGAGGGTGGTGGGGTGGTGTGGTGGTGGTGGTGGAGGGTGGTGGGTGGTGTGTGGTGTAGAGGTGTGGGGTGGTGTGGGTGGTGTGTGGTGGTGGTGGAGGGTGGTGGGGTGGTGGGTGTGGTGGTGATCGTGGGTGATGGTGATGGGTATTGTGGGAAGAATGTCCTAACCAGATGCTCTACATACACCTCAACGATCCTAAAGGTTCAGGCCTCGTGGAGGGGGGTGTTAATGGTGGATTGATTGCTTCATTAGAATTCAAATATGTTATAAGGAATTCACCCAAGTTCATGAGGGAAATATCAGAAGGAGCAGACTGCAGTGGCTGGCTGGTGGCCAGACACACAGGCTGCTGGTGGCCAGACACACAGGCTCAGTTGGTGGCCACACACAGGTCAGCTGGTGGCCAGACACACAGGTCAGCTAGGAGCCAGACACACACGTCAGCTGGGTGGCCAGACACAGGAAAGCCGCTGGTGGCCACACACAGGCCAGCTGGGTGGCCAGACACACAGGTCAGCTGGTGGCCAGACACAGGTCAGTTGGTGGCCACACACAGGTCAGCTGGTGGTCAGACACACAGGTCAGCTGGTGGCCAGACACAGGTCAGTTGGTGGCCACACACAGGTCAGCTGGTGGCCAGACACACAGGTCAGCTGGTGGCCAGACACAGGTCAGTTGGTGGCCACACACAGGTCAGCTGGTGGTCAGACACAGGTCAGTTGGTGGCCACACACAGGTCAGCTGGTGGCCAGACACAGGTCAGTTGGTGGCCACACACAGGTCAGCTGGTTCATTCACAGTCACATCAGCTGAAACTTGGTACTGTTGGTCGTTTAGCCCTTCACTAATGACAACAGCTTTGTTGTAGTGTTCCCTTTATTCTTCGTTAATGAAACAACAGTGGGAGAGCATTAGTATCATGTCACACTCACTACAATGTCCCTGATAACAAATTACCTAAAAGCCTCCGCAAGATTAATTGTCAATAAATGAAAACACACACACACACACACACACACACACACACACACAAAATTATTTTGTACACAAACAAATTAAATGCTACTGTGATGTACGTACATGTTGTTTTCTATTTGATTTTGATGTGATTTATGTGAGTTATTGATGAGCGTAACCTTGTATGTTGACAGTTCAGCGCACACTGTGTATACCCGTGCGGATGTGGCACTGTGCCGGTGTGCCGCCCGGGAGTGCCAACGGTGCGGGACGGGTGTGGTTGCTGCTGGCAGTGTGCAGGACAGGCTGGGGAGCTCTGCGACGGTGCCACCATCTGCGACGTCTCCAAGAACCTCACCTGCATCTACGACACCACCCAAGATCTTACTGGCACCTGCCAAGGTGAGTCTTAATGTGTTACTGTCTACCATCACCTTTCTCTCACCTGCCAAGATTTATGGCAGTGCATCCAGTTCACTATGACCCAGCTGACTCTTGCTAAGGTCAAGGTTCATACCATTGTCCGGTACGTAACATTATTAACATGTCATATTTTTCTGACCTACTAGTTTCCCGTTCATCACTCGCATGACACCCTCCATTTCCGCAGTTTGTTTACAGAAACAAATCCTTCATTCAGAACTGATGTGTTTATCCTAAATCCCGGACAAATGCCAAAATCTCTGGAGCTAAATTTCATTCTAATAAACAATGAAAAAAAAATCCACATAAAAAACACCGTCCATGGTTCTCGAGACTTCATAATGGTGGATAAATGTTTCCCTCAAAATTTTATTCCGAACTATTTGTTTCACTAATGAAAAAAATAATAAAACAGAGTAAACCTAGGAGGTTCGTTGCCCCGAGATACAGGTCATTAAGGCTCTGCTTCTGTAACTGATTGTCGGCCGGTGTACCAAACTTGAGTCATTACCTCATAGTTATAAGGTTAAGGGTCAGACCACAGCCACCTTGACCACAGCCTTGATAAATGTGAGGCTCGTGTGTGTGTGTGTGTGTGTGTGTGTGTGTGTGTGCACCTTCCGTGTTAGACTGTGGTACCATAGTTTGTATTGTTATATAATATATCATCTCCTTTGGTATGATGTACCATTCCTTGGCTATGCTCTGGCAACGATGACTTTCTTATGCTGTCAAACATTAATCAACTGTGTTATAAATATCATGTTCTATATTTTTATCTAACATGACAGAATGATTAATATGTTATGATAGTTGTTATATGCAGCTGGCGTGTGTTGTACTGTGTTAACAAGGTGTGTTGGTCACCCACAGAGGTACAGCCAGCCAAGTGTACCGTCAACAACCGCACCTACGACGACGGTGAGAACTTTACCCTGGACTGTCGCACACAGTGTACCTGTCAGGTGAGTCCTCCCCTTGTTGTGTCTGTCTGTCCGTCTGTCAGTCTCTTCACTAAAACAATCTCACAACAGAACCACGCAGCAGATGACTAAATAATACCACAGGAAATGACTAACAAATAAAAACACAATCTCCCATTAAAACATTTCCACCTGCAGTAATTACCTTCACAATGAGTTTATTATTTTGGGTGACTGGAATAATCAACAGTGGCGCCTCTGTCTTCCGGCCCTCACTCTCAAGATAAAGAAAGAAGGATGGAAACAAAGACTGAATGAAAGAGTAAATGAGTGAATGAAAAATGAATGAAAAAAATACTACGCTGCAAAAATTCTCCCTAAAAAGAATGTGGGGGTCACCTAAACATAAGACAACTCAGTTAATTTCACCTTAAGATTAAAACACTAATCCTAACCTAATCTAACTTAACCTAAGCAACCCTAACTTAACTTAATCTAACCTAAACTATCCTACTCGACCTAACTTAACCTAACCTAACTTAGATCTTCATGACCTCACTTTGACCTTTCACTTTAACTCATGATCATGACCTATGACCTCTAACTTACTACTTTGACTTGTGATCTTAACCTACGACCTTGACCTGTGACCTGGACCACACACACACATGCACACCAGCCTCTAAATGTATATATTTCGCTCTCTCTACATCCAGCTCTCTGTTGCCACATAAGAGACTTCGGTAACCTCATATGTGCTGTTGCTCATAGCTTACCGTACGTGTTCTTGTTGCTGATACATGTAGTAGATATATTTTCGATTTATTTATACATATGAACGCACTTACACACACTCATCACAGACGCTTGCATACTTAAGTGAACACACACACACACACACACACACACACACACACACACACACACACACACACTTAAGTAACTCACAGAGGCGTCCCCCAAGGCACCAAAATGGGACCGCTCTGCTTCCTTATGCTTATCAATGATGCCCTAAGAGAAAACTCTGCTCGCTGGAAATATGTCGATGACTCCACCAATAGGATCAGTGTTAACAACTCGGCTCCCGACTACACTGCCCTCCAAGATTTATTGAACAGTCTCCAAAAGTGGGCCACCATCAACCATACCAAGACCATGGTTATGCACATCAACCTCTCCTCCTACCTTGTCCTACCTCCCTCAATCACTTTAGGCCCCAACACACTCCAGGTTGTGGACTCCACTAAGCTCCTCGGCGTCACTATAGTTAACAAACTAAATTGGAAAGCACGCCAGTACAGTTGTCAAATCCTCCAGTTTTCGTCTGCACCTCCTCCGCCGACTCAAGTCCCTCGGAGTTCCTTCACCCGAGCTCCTCAGTGTTTACTCAACATGGCTTTCCTATCATACTTATACAGTATACCTTCCAACAGTACGTAATAATACTTAACAGCCACTCGCTTACCTATCGTAATTATACATCTTACCTATCATAATTATACACCTTACCTATCATAATTATACACCTTACATTATCATAATTGTACTACACCTTACCTATAATAATTATACACCCTACCTATTATCATTATACACCTTACCTATCATCATTATACACCCTACCTCGCATCATTATACACCTTACCTATCATCATTATACATCCTACCTATCATAATTATATACCCTACCTACCATCATTATACACCCTACCTATCATCATTATACACCCTACCTATCATCATTATACACCCTACCTATCATCATTATACAGCCCTACCTATCATCATTATACACCCTACCTACCATCATTATACACCCTACCTATCATCATTATACAGCCCTACCTATCATCATTATACACTTTACCTATCATCATTATACACCCTACCTATCATTATACACCTTATATCACCCCTACCTATCATCATTATATACCCTACCTACCATCATTATACACCCTACCTATCATCATTATACACCCTACCTATCATCATTATACACCCTACCTATCATCATTATACAGCCCTACCTATCATCATTATACACCCTACCTACCATCATTATACACCCTACCTATCATCATTATACAGCCCTACCTATCATCATTATACACTTTACCTATCATCATTATACACCCTACCTATCATCATTATACACCCTACCTACCATCATTATACACCCTACCTATCATTATTATACCCCTTAACCCTCCCCACTACCCCATAACTCTCTCCACCTTCCCACAGAACCTCCACCCAACCCCCCAACCCCTTGACCTTCTCTACCACCCTCACCCTCTCCATCACCCCTTTAACCCCCTCCAGCGCCTCAGTAACCACCTCTCTCTCTCTCTCTCTCTCTCTATCTCTCCCACCGCCAGAACGGGACGTACGCGTGTGTGTCGTTGTGTCCCAGTGAGAACATCCCGCCCAGTGCCCAGTGCCATCACCCTCACCTGGTCACGGTGCCTGGCCAGTGTTGCAGGGAGTGGATGTGTGACACAGCTCCAGGTCAGTGCCACTCCACCAGGTCAGTATTAGGGTGTGCCAGGTCAGTATCCAGGGGTGTCACTGACAATCTACAAAGAGGTCAGGTCAGTATACTAGGTCACAGTGAACATGGTTTGTGTATGTATGTTAAGTCAGTATGCAGGGATAGTGGATGTGTACAAGAGAAGGGATACAGGATTAATTTATTTTATTTTTTGGGGTAAGTTTAAAGAGGAGTCACAAAGCGAACCGTAACTCACATAACGAACAGTGACCCATACAACGAACAATGACTCCGAACAGTGACCCATACAACGAACAATGACTCCGAACAGTGACCCATACAGCGAACAATGACTCAGAACAGTGACCCATACAACGAACAATGACTCAGAACAGTGACCCATACAACGAACAATGACTCCGAACAGTGACCCATACAACGAACAATGACTCAGAACAGTGACCCATACAGCGAACAATGACTCACATAACGAACAATGACAATGACTCCGAACAACGACAATGACTCCGAACAACGACAATGACTCCGAACAGTGACCCATAAGCGAACAATGACTCACACAACGACGCACCTGATACCCTCACCTGTACTCAAGCATAGTTCGTGTCCACTTTATAGTCTTTATAAAGTATGACGTCATATTCAGTCTTTAGAAATCTTGAGTGATTTAGGTCATTCAAGGACGAAAAATATTTAAAAAGTCGAAATTAATCGGAAACATTGACTGATGGTAGGATACAACATGAGACTCGCTCTGGAAGAAACATTCAACATCCTACAAGTTACAAAATTCTGTTAAAGAAAATAAAAACAATATATTTCACTCAGTGCTAATTTTCGTAATGCAACTTTGTAACGTGGAGGAAATTTTCATGAAAGCTTTACAATTTGTTTTAAAAGGTCAAAGGAACTTGACTTACATTTTACGAAGGTTTATTTGAAGTTGTTGAGGATTTTACACTTACGTGAATAAAATGTGGAATGTCATTGATGTTAGCTGCCCTGGCCTCGTCGTGTATGTGTGTGTGTGTGAACCAGTTACAGGTCCACCACTCGGGCTAAATCTTTCTTAATGTTTGTTGAATAATTTTTTGTCAACATCATCCAAAAAATAGCTGACCTGACACCACCTGCCGGGATGTTGACCTTGTCTTGGTCATCTATTAGGAATGCAATTTTACCTTTCTCAGTCAAGGAAAGGCAAAAATTAAGGATTGCACAAGGTTCCTGCATTTAAGGTAATGACACAATGATACTAAAATCTGGAGGAAATGCCATGATAGTACGTGTAATCTACCTTTTGTTTATTTCTCAGGCTTAGTTTAACTTACATGAGAAAGGAGCCTATTTACAGAAAGTGACGGATGAACACACTTTCAGCCATGCCATGAACGTTCCCCGTTCACCTGGTGTGCTTCACGCTGTGCTTTCTTCACCAGTCAAGATTATTATTACCCAGAGAGTCGGTGAATCACTGACTACCTAGCTTTGTATCATCGTCCTGTACTCCGACTGGCTACCATCATCACTTTATATATCACATGTGACTTTCAACAAGGTTTCCGATTATGTTAAGTCAGGTGAGTCTCTTTGTGAGTGCCTTGTGAAGATTAGTGACCAAAAATATGACTTAATACCCAATGATGGTAAGGTCAGTTTGTCTCCTGTTATCTATAGGGTAATGAAGTGTAACGTGTCCTTCTTGCCTATACGGCTTGAGTATCTACATCAACTCAGGACACTGCTGACAGCGTGATATAGTACTCGGTAATATCATGGTCAGATACTGCGTTTGTTATGACGTGGTTTTCATTCGTGAGAAACAGTTGATGATCCATATGGTGGCTGCTTCAGTATTTCTCGGTCATTTGGATCAAACAATAGAAAAAAAAATCCAAGTTATTGAAGACTTGTGAAATAATGTCACCCTCGACCCAATAAAGCGTCGGGGACACAACCAAAGCCCAGGATGAGTTCACTTACATTAGTGATGAGATTCGGGGCGACGGTACGAAGAAATTACGAAGCAATTAAATCCCTGGCTGTCTTATAATGCAGCGGCCGGAGGCAGATATTTGGCTCGGCCGGAACAGGAACGCAAGGAGTGGGATTTGCATCTTCAAGACGCTAGAGTCCCCCATTTTGCTACTTTAATGGGACTTGCTCGCACGACTTTATCTGAGGACACGACTGAGTTCCTCTCAATTCCTCGTGGGATTTTGACTCCACTTGTTACATACACTGCAGTCATGAGTGTGTGTGTGTATATATATGTGTGTTGGAGTGTGTATATCTCATCTCTTAACTACAGTACACTTACACTTAGGGACCGGCCTTTTAACTCTAAGCATTAGCTACACTTAGGGACCGGCCTTTAAAGACTAACATTAACTACACTTAGGGACCGGCCTTTAAAGACTAACATTAGCTACACTTAGGGACCGGCCTTTAAAGACTAACATTAACTACACTTAGGGACCGGCCTTTAAAGACTAACATTAACTACACTTAGGGACCGGCCTTTAAAGACTAACATTAACTACACTTAGGGACCGGCCTTTAAAGACTAACATTAGCTACACTTAGGGACCGGCCTTTAAAGACTAACATTAGCTACACTTAGGGACCGGCCTTTAAAGACTAACATTAGCTACACTTAGGGACCGGCCTTTAAAGACTAACATTAGCAACACTTAGGGACCGGCCTTTAAAGACTAACATTACCTATATTTAAGGAACCACCAAGAAGCGGAATTTCGAATCTGTCTTCAGGGGTTTATACTGAATGACCTGTTTACATAGACGTACACCTCCTGAACACCCCTTGCAATGATAAATCGGGTCATGGATTCGTCATTAGCGTCATAGAAAGGAAGACTCGAGGCACGGAAACTATCAATAGTGAAAGTGAACATCATGACACGCTACCTTATCTGTATTAGGCGTGTGGTTCTTCGGTGTTCAGGCAGGTAGAGAAGATTTTATCACGCTGATACAACACACCGATATTGATGTCAAACTATGATCAGAGGTCAAAGTAATTAGTGGTAAGTGGAACGATTTTTAACCATGGTCGGTATCTTGAGCTTATAACCTCACGACCTGTCAGCAAGATCGGAGGACCTTGGTGTGTGTGAGGTGTCGCTGGCTGTAGTGTGCTCCGTCCTGCTCGCTGTCATGCCAAGTTTCCCAGACTAGTTATCTCTTTCGTCGAGGGCAGCGGGTCTCCTCGACCAGAAGCAAGCAAACATAATCACACAGAATGGTCAATACTTTAGAAAAATGTTGGTAAGCACTGCCAGTCTAAGAGGACATTGAGCAGCTTCATTTCGAGATCATCTTCTAGATTTTTCTTTTAGCAAAAATGTGGAACAAGAAAACTTTGTGATACGAATTTACGTGAGACACTTTCCTACCAAGTGAGAAACGGAAACTCTCACAAGGCAGAGACGCTGCCCAGAGGTTGCCCCACATCTTGTGGTAAGACTCTCAGTTTCTATTGTCAACGTCCAGCTTCACCCTCTGGTACTTCTGCTGAGACTTTCCCGTTAATGGAAGTATTGGTGGTCACAACTCACAGAGGAGAGGACGTATGTGACCCTCAAGACTGGAGAGTTTTAGTCATCTGAACCCGACGAAAACTTTTCCCGTTTTCTCGAGTTAGAAATTTTAGTCCATAGACCAATATTTTGTGAAACTGTAAGTGTTCACTGCAGGTTCATGAGTATGTTAAGGTTTATATGTCTACTGGATATTAACTCAGTGTTTGAGGCTGAGGATCCACTGATAAGTCATTTTATGATCGTTACAGTGAAAAGAGAACAGCGAACATGTCCCGGCGTTGCCTAACGATATGTTGCAGGATTCATAAACACATCTCCTATAAGATAATTCGGGCGTTCGTTCTTTCTCAATTGGGAAAGTTACCCGGTTCCAGGTAACTTCCTCCGTTGAGAAAGTATTTCGATAATACTGGGGAGGATTTGACCCCCCATAGGTGGCAGCTTGATGGACTGATGGACTGTCCCGCTGGTGGTGTCTGGGCCATCGTGCACGACCTGCTTTTCCAGGTTATTTGTGCTCATGGATGCCGACCTACACAGCCTGGTGTCCTGTCTCTTTGCACTACATTGTGACACGATGACTTTCAGTGTATTTCTGATCATATCTGATTATCACAATTTGGTGCCTTTGTCGGGCCGTTCTTGATCTGTCTCAGTGGGCACGTCTCCTCCCCACCTCCTGTAGGACCTTTACTTCCTACATAACACGTGTTGCATCACATTCTCGTCGCCCTTCACTCGCTGGAGAGTAAAATCACGAAGATGGTCACAAAATGAAGTAAACTGCAGACCGTTCAATCGTTCACTATGACTCACTGTAAACTACCAGCATAAAAAAAAGACTAAATTCTAATTTGTTTTGCAGCCAGTGTCAGCTGGCCTCGCTCCCAGCTGACGGAGGTTTACTAGTCGTGGTTGTGACCGTGGCAGTACCCAGCCCTCAGCTCAAAAGCAACGAATAACATAAAGACTTACTCCCCATAGGTCTCGAGGTCGAACTAAGGTATTCTTGAGGTGAGAGTGAGGGAGCCGACCCAAGTGTGGGGAGGTCGTGGCTCATCACAAGATTCAATGTGA
Organism: Homarus americanus; assembly: GCF_018991925.1. Classification (NCBI taxonomy): domain Eukaryota; kingdom Metazoa; phylum Arthropoda; class Malacostraca; order Decapoda; family Nephropidae; genus Homarus; species Homarus americanus. The sequence goes on along the minus strand of NW_024721079.1, from coordinate 4,506,058 downwards.
CACTCTGATCCCTGTGTGATATTAGTGTGTTATATGCTTCTAAGTCTATCTTCCTCACTGATACCGAAAGCTGATAAAAACACTGAGGTAAAAAGGTATCTAAAGTGACATACATGCATGAGACATAACTAAAATAGGATCTGACGAAAGAAAAAATATAATTGACAACATAAACAATGATCCATTACACGTTGATATGGGGCATTTTAACTCTTATGTTAGCAAAAGTTAGGGACCGGCCATTTAACACTCACATCAGCTACACGTAGGGACCGGCCATTTAACACTCACATCAGCTACACGTAGGGACCGGCCATTTAACACTCACATCAGCTACACGTAGGGACCGGCCATTTAACACTCACATCAGCTACATGTAACAAACGGCCTTCGAGTAAGCTCAGAATTACATCAGTTATTAACCCGTCTTAATTAATTTATCTAAGACCAGTGTTAAATATTTTATCTAAGGCCCGTGGCCTAAGCGGAGAGTTGCTGTGTACCATTAATGTTCTGACCCCAAGGCTGGATGCTGTCTCCTCTGTTGTTGTGCAATAAGGCGTAACTCTCTCTCTCTCTCTGACGGGACAAGAGGGGCCTTAGGCACCCGGGTACAGCAACTACACTATGCACATAGATCTTACTAATCACAGACTCTTTGTAACTTTGTGTCTTGGCTAAACAGTCTTACCTCTCGACCCAACCTATTCTTGGTACGTGTAGGTCTCAAGCAGTGAAGATTGAGTCACTGTGATAAAATGGTTACTCATAGCTTCATTACATGCTCGCATGTTCTGGCTGGTGTGAGATTATAACTGACAGCTTAATGACCACTGACGTTGGTTCAATTCACTGTGTAGGTTTTTTCCCGTTGTTATAAATTCATGACAACGGCTATTAAATTTCCGGGATAACGGTGTGTGGTTTATGAGTCTTCAGGTTTTTTTAAATTGAGGCTCCTGAATTGATGCTGCAGGATACCCAAAGAGTAAGCCTTTTATCCTGAGACTCACGGCGTAATTATGTTCACGGTACAGTCCTCTTGAGTTGAGACTCGCCTCATAATACAGTCCAGTTGAGCTGAGACTGACCTAATAACACTGGCCAATGCAAAATTCTCTTAAACTGAGACTCACCAGAGGACGTCCAAGTCTTGTAGTAGCCTCACAAGCCTTAGTGACCCTGAGCCTCAAACCCACAATACACCCAATCAGCCAGAGTACTCGGTAATTTCCGGCATTCAACCAAAGTACCTACAGTAATATTATCTCACCAACACACCATTACCTTCACTCTTGGCTTGTGCTGAGTGTACCATGGGGAAGACACACTCAGACGCGAGACAGAAACACGGAGTAACTTAACTGTACTTCGTTTAATTCCCTCGGGGATTTTTAGAAACCTTTTGTCTTGGTGTAAAACCCTAAGACCAAGTGGGAAAAGAAATTCATCTTATATTCTCCATAATGTACAGTTTTTAGTCAAATATTGGTTTCCCAGGAGGAGTGTTTATAGAGCAGGGGGAATGGACGATAGTCCAAGAAGAAAAAAGAGCAACTCTCACGTCGGTAATATACAGTGGACGAGATCCGAGCCATTGTGTTAGTTAGGTTAGGAAAAGGTCGTTGAATTCTGATCTTAGGGACTTAGGGACCGGCCTTTTAAAACCTAACATTACCTACAATTAGGGACCGGCCTTTTAAAAACTAACATCAGCTACACTTAGGGACCGGCCTTTTAAAAACTAACATCAGCTACACTTAGGGACCGGCCTTTTAAATACTAACATCAGCTACACTTAGGGACCGGCCTTTTAAAAACTAACATCAGCTACACTTAGGGACCGGCCTTTTAAATACTAACATCAGCTACACTTAGGGACCGGCCTTTTAAATACTAACATCAGCTACACTTAGGGACCGGCCTTTTAAAAACTAACATCAGCTACACTTAGGAACCGGCCTTTTAAATACTAACATCAGCTACATAGGGACCGGCCTTTTAAATACTAACATCAGCTACATAGGGACCGGCCTTTTAAATACTAACATCAGCTACATAGGGACCGGCCTTTTAAACACTAACATCAGGGGACCGGCCTTTTAAAAATACTAACATCAGCTACACTTAGGGACCGGCCTTTTAAAGACTAACATCAGCTACACTTAGGGACCGGCCTTTTAAATACTAACATCAGCTACACTTAGGGACCGGCCTTTTAAAAATACTAACATCAGCTACATAGGGACCAACCTTTTAAAACTAACATCAGCGGGACCGGCCTTTTAAATATTAACATCAGCTACACTTAGGGACCGGCCTTTTAAAAACTAACATCAGCTACCTTAGGGACCGGCCTTTTAAATACTAACATCAGCTACACTTAGGGACCGGCCTTTTAAATATTAACATCAGCTACACTTAGGGACCGGCCTTTTAAAACAACATCAGCTACACTTAGGGACCGGCCTTTTAAATACTAACATCAGCTACACTTAGGGACCGGCCTTTTAAATACTAACATCAGCTACACTTAGGGACCGGCCTTTTAAAAACTAACATCAGCTACACTTAGGGACCGGCCTTTTAAAGACTAACATCAGCTACACTTAGGGACCGGCCTTTTAAATACTAACATCAGCTACACTTAGGGACCGGCCTTTTAAATACTAACATCAGCTACACTTAGGGACCGGCCTTTTAAATACTAACATCAGCTACACTTAGGGACCAGCATTTTAAAACTACCATTATCTACACTGATCTGAAGCCTTACATCTAATACACTGAAAGAGAGAGAGAGATCACACAGTTCTCACACACACACACCCACATAGAGAACAACTTTTTGAAAACTTTGCGTGGCCCGTGAATGACCACTGGTGTTGCTCTCTTCGTTCTCTATTGAGGGTCTTATGAGAGACAGTGATCAGTGACTCTTGTATCTCTGTCAGCTTTGTTGTTGTTTACACCTCTACTTGTTCTTGTTGACATTAGAGAGGTACAGTATAATAACAATGGCCCACCATACATCCTCTTCCTTGGTGGTAAACATCTCCAAGTAGGATATATTCTGAAGATGTAAACACGAACCTCAGAATCCAGTGTTTTCTTGGCAAATCTCGTCATATTTTTTTTTCCTTCATTGGCTTCATTTGTTTGTTCCTTAACTATTATCGCTGGCCACTGAGGTATTTATATCCAATTAGGCCAACTGTTATGAAGACTTATAATGGTATACCTGAGTCTCTGGATACACCTGAGTATTATTGACTCGCCTTGTATATGATAGACACATCAACTTGAGGTTTGTTTACCTCCAGTTCGTCTTCCTGAATTTCAGTTTGATGGCTTATGGTACAGGTCGTTTACATCTGTCTGTCACGCCTCAGTTTTCAGGTATACCAATAACAATTTCACCCGCTGCCTAATTAGTAACACCTCACCTGGGTAGCACCTGGTGACTTGTTCGTTCCTTCACCAGCAGCTGGAAGTGCAAGGTGAACTTTTCGTGGTTATTAGTGGATTTATATAGTCAAACTTCACCACAACAGGAAGATAAACACCGAAGCCGTAACTCAACTTCAGCTTCAGTACGAGATAATATAAATTTCTCATTCTTCTTCTAGCAGTACAGCTTCATGACACTGCCCAATATCCTGACTATAAGAGAGGAAACGGAAGCCAATGAAATATGTCTGGATATTTTTCACAGGTAACTTATGTATACCTCCAATATCTGTCTAACTCCTTACCTTTAGTCATATGTAAAACCTGGTTCTGAGGTGTTATGGTCGACACATGAAAGACCTGGTTGGACAATATTAAAGAAAATCAACCAATTCGTTTTATAATGACCGAATTAGTGCCATTTAAAGAACAAGGAAGTTGTTTATATATTGACTGGTGTTTTCTATAATGGTTCACTGCCACGGCCTAGATACCTGTGGCTTGGGTAACTAATCTACATAATGATCCTTTCTTAATTATTTTACCTGTTATTTATGAGTGTTATTTCCGCCAGGTGTGAACTTTGTGACATATCGTCTTCCTCACATCCAATCTTTGTGTGTTTTTGGTCCATTCTTTGCCTCCGTTGTGGAGACTAACGAGGGGGTGTTCACATCTCACTGTTATTGTACACTTAACGATTCATTACCGATAACCTGGGGAGCCTTCAGGTACTTGTAAAACACAGCTGCTCGGGTTGGTTCCATATATACAGGGTCAGCCAAGAAGAATACGCAGATTTTAATATTTAATCTTTTAAAATCTGTGTATTTTATTTTATTTCGTTCACCCTGTACTTTTCCCCAATTTCCACATATAAGCCTTTAAAATCTGGGTTTTTTTATCACCCTGTACTTTTCCCCAGATTTCCATATATAATTCTTTAAAATCTGGGTATTTTCTTTTTCGATCAGTCTGTACTTTGATAAAAAATGAGTAAAGATGATCAAAGAACGCTGAACGAACACGTAATGAAGAAAAACAAAAACGATAACGAGAGAAATGACTCGAAAATATGTAAAAATGTTCTGTGGTCGTACATTTGCAAGTTTGTGAAGAGAATAATAATAATAATAATAACAATAATAATAACAATAATAATAACAATAATAATAATAATAATAATAATAATAATAATTATAATTAAAAATAAAAATAATAATAATAAAAATAATAATAATAACGATAATAGCAATAATAATTACATACAGTGCATTTTATTATTGTTGTTGTTATTAATATTATTATTCTCATTATCGCACACCTTCACTACCTCACAAATAAACTAACAAGAAACTACTTTACTTGGGAAACTGAAATTATGATTAAAATAAATTAATATAATTGTACACAAGAAAAGTAACCATTAAATTTCAAAATATTCCTAAACATAAATTCCCGTAATGTAGTTTTAATTCGCAGTGAAGCTTCTCGTTTATATACCATTACTTCTGCGTATAATAAACGGGAATTAATGCATAAATTTAAATTAGTAAAACAAAACGTGGATTACATAATATATTGTACATGATCGTCACTAAAGAATAGGTGCACTATGTTATTATTACGTGTGATAATGCATTCGTGTATTCCTTGGCGTTCAAATGTGTAACCATGTGTAGTTATGTGTAATGATGTCAAGTGTCTTTTGCTATAGAGGTGTGTTGATGCTTATTGTGACTGTTAACATCACTTCAGTAAGACCTTCATGAGTGTTTCAGTGTCACCAGGAAAAATTCTCGGAAAATATTAACTCTGTGGTGTTAAAATTCGACCCCGGATTAAGATAATCTAGTTTGGTTATGCGTATTCATGTAAAGATGGATTTTCCTTGAATTTTTTGTATTTTTATCTGTTCACGATTCTTGTGCACTTTGGAAAAATACAGCGAAGGAATCGACCGTGAAAAAACCGTAATGTTGTTGATGATAAGACGCGGCGTGTGTGTGTGTATTCCTCCGCTATCAAAGCTCCCGTTTTCTTTAGTCGTAAGGGGGTCCTCAGGCGATCTCCTTATGGCCAAGACGTGTGTCATCTGTCATGTCACTCCTTTACTCACAACAACCCACTAACACCCAGCTGAGAATGATCTTACTACATTGAGAATTCACTTTCTGTCTGTCTGTCTGTCTGTTTGTCAGTCCGTCCCAACATTTACTGAGAGTGGGGAAGGGTGTCTGACTGGAGGTTGACTCGGATCGACCCCTACTCAGGTCAGGTGAGGGTGAGTGTCCCCCAACACGCTGCCTCACTGTGACCTCCCCAGTACTTGGAGTATTATGTTGTGTGTATATTGAGATGATATACACCAGGTTGTATATTTGACATAAACACAAACAAATCTCACGATGGTCGAGCTAAAAGCAACAAGACGGCTCTGCTTGACGATCTTAAGTTAAATGTACAGTAATGATAAAATAGTACTGTGTTGTGTGTTGACGTCTGGGTGAATGAGCACACTTTACTATAAGGCCGTGACCAGAACCCATTGCATCATCGTCAAAGTAAGTGAAAAACTCTGTAGATATAGAACAATGATGTAAACATATAGGAGATTTGTAATACAATCAGAGTTTTAAGCTCCGGTCGTGAGATGCTGTGTTTGGGGTTCACAGCTACCCAACGTCCCCCACTGCGTTACAAACATCTCCTGTCTGGCTACATTGTGTCCCGCTCTCAATAGGTTTAAGTTACGCGCATGTTGCATGTCGTTACAATGATCACCGGTGTGAGTCACTAGCCTGAATGATGAATAAACGTTGCAAGTATAATTAAGGATATACAACCATGGACTTGAAAGGAGTGATATCTGACAACTACAGATAAACTTTTAAGTAAATATACAAAATTAAGCTTAAGCATAACACCAAGATTAAAAGATTCAATAAATATCACAAAACTGTAGTACTAATAGTATGACCTTTCAAGTGGAGTTGTGTGGGGGGGCTGCTGGTGTTGAGGGGGCCACCTTCTGCAGGACCCTGGAGTGGGGTACACCTGAGTCACTCCAGCAGGCGTCCCTAACACTCTACACACCCTGGGGGAAGAAAAGGACCGACTGTTTCATGACGAAAAGACAAGTAAAGGCTGCTGGAGGCTCGGAAAACGAAGGTTCACTAAGATGTGATCCTCAGTCGTTAGTGAGATGAGTGAGGAACGACTGACTACACTAACAGCTAAGATGACAGTGGTTACGTCGAGGCTCTGTGAGGTTATTGTCCCAGAGACCTTCCTTCTCGAGTCACTTGATGAGGTTACGCTGCCTGATGGGACACATTATGATATTATGTCCTGAGTAATGAGTTTCAGCTCACGTTTCAGCCTGAGTGAACCAAAAGATGGAGATATTGAGGTACCAGACCCGAGTGTGTTGTATCACTCCTGGACTACCTGCCACAGGAGCTGGGGAGAGCTACTCTACCACCCTGTGTCTCCACCTCTCATGTTCTCATAAAAAATATACATATATCAAAGGTTGTCTTGTTAAGCTTCCATGAGCAGGAAGTAGGAGAGTCTTGGCAGCTTCAGGTCTGTTTACACTGTTTGTCGTGGCACTTTAAACATCCATCATGTGTGGATACTTGACTCGACGCCCCGCCTCGCAGTCAGAAGAATCATCACTTGAGATTCTTTAAAAGTGTATCTGTACAAGCCTACAGGCTACCCCTGTGGGAGCGAGTAAATAGTGGAGCTGTCAGACTAACATCACTCCATGTGCTCTATCACGTACAGTACACTCTTGTTTGACGGACAAAAGGTTAAACTGTACCGGCATGGTTGCAATAACTTTTGCTATTTCAATATTTTTTTCAGTACTACTTCTAAATGTAGTCAATAATAATGACTAAAGTGCATTATGGTACCCGTTCTATATTCCTTGAGTTTTTAAAGAACACAAATAAGTGGAATCAGAGTTTTATTATCTAATGTAAAAAAGGTCCATAAAATATCTCTTCCTACTATTACATCCTATGAAAACGTAGAAGAAATTTAAAAAACCGTAACAATTTGCTGATTTGTTTATGGAACCAACACGAACATCGACGGAAAATAAATTCTGACATCTGATGAAACATTAACAATGTTGAGTCGAGCTTTTACCACCAGTGAGGCTTTACCATGGGTGGGTGTGAGTCTCCTCGTGAGTCTGTGAGGCGAAGGTTGACGTAACACATACATAGTCCTGTGGTGCTTCATGTGACCACCTAGGCGACAAGGCTCTTTTATTATGAGAGTCTAGTCCTTAAATTGCAGAACTATCCTTTATTTGATAGTTCTTAAGGAGTCATACAGAGAGAAATAATCACCTCTCTTGACCAGATGCACTTGTTCACCCCCGTGTACTATACTGGGGGAGAAATGCATTGTCGGTGACGCACACACACACACACACACCCACGAGGCATCATCACTGAGCCGGGTGTTAGTCCTTTCATATCGCGTGTCTGTCATTCTCTCAGACTTGAATAGAAAACAAAAGAACAACGCCTTTGGCCTCCATTACAGAGACGACCTAGTGTGTGTTGGTGGCGTGGTGGAGGCAGCCTCGCTTGGCCCGCTGGGTGACTGGTGAGGCAGGGCGCACCTTCACTATTTACGGTTATGGTATCGTGAAGGAGACATTATGCCGTTTTTATTGGTTCTTGTGACCTAATTTGCATAATTCGATAAGGATCCGGAATCTTTTTTATTGTTTCACAAAAATTTTAAGTCTACAAATTATTCTTTATCTTTTTTATTTGTCTATTTTTCTCCAAGTTTCATCCTCAGTATTATCACGCTCTTCCTTAACATTATTTAATTCTCGTTATCCTTATTCCTCGCATTAATTTTCTTCCTACCTTCCTTACGTTGAAGTTGCCGTACAGTACAAGGCACGATCACAAAACGTGAGACACAATATTCCGCGCAAGACTGAAAAACTCTGATGAGATCGATAAAAAAAGAAGTCGATCACTGACATGGAATTGCAGCACACTAAATCTCCTTCATAGCCTGGCAGTGAACCAGAGAAACGAGTGGTCATTACTGGCGCAGGTGTTTGGTCCGGCCCTCTACTGTGTAACAGCCAGGTGTCCAGTCCGGCCCTCTGCTGTATAACAGCCAGGTGTCCAGTCCGGCCCTCTACTGTGTAACAGCCAGGTGTCCAGTCCGGCCCTCTACTGTGTAACACCAGGTGTCCAGTCCGGCCCTCTACTGTGTAACAGCCAGGTGTCCAGTCCACTGCGTAACAGCCAGGTGTGGACGGCCCCACTGTGTAACAGCCAGGTGTCCAGTCCGGCCCCTCACTGTGTAACAGCCAGGTGTCCAGTCCGGCCTGTGTAACAGCCAGGTGTTTGGTCCGCCCTCTACTGTGTAACAGCCAGGTGTCTGGCCGGGCCCTCTATTGTGTAACAGCCAGGTGTCCAGTCCGGCCCTCTACTGTGTAACAGCCAGGTGTCCAGGACGGCCTCTACTGTGTAACAGCCAGGTGTCCGGTAGCCCCGCTGTAACAGCCAGGTGTCCAGTCCGGCCCTCACTGTGTAACAGCCAGGTGTCCAGTCCGGCCCTCACTGTGTAACAGCCAGGTGTCCAGCCCGGCCTTCTACTGTAACAGCCAGGTGTCCAGGACGGCCTCTACTGTGTAACAGCCAGGTGTCAGCCCGGCCTTCTACTGTGTAACAGCCAGGTGTCCAGGACGGCCCTCTACTGTGTAACAACAGCCAGGTGTCCAGGACGGCCTCTACTGTGTAACAGCCAGGTGTCCAGTCCGGGTGTAACAGCCAGGTGTCCTCCCGGCCCTCTGTAACAGCCAGGTGTTTCGGCCCTACTGTGTAACAGCCAGGTGTCTGGCCGGGCCTCTATTGTGTAACAGCAGTGTCCAGTCCGGCCTCTACTGTGTAACAGCCAGGTGTCCAGGACGGCCCTCTCTGTGTAAACAGCCAGGTGTCCAGCCCGGCTTCCTGTGTCCCTCTGTCAGGACGGCCTCTCTGTGTAACAGCCAGGTGTGCCCAGACGGCCTTGGTAACAGCCAGGTGTCCAGGACGGCCTTCAACTGTGTAACAGCCAGGTGTCCAGTCCGGCCCTCACGTAACAGCCAGGTGTCTGGCCCGGCCCTGGTGTAACAGCCAGGTGTTTGGTCCGGCCCTCGTAACAGCCACTGTGTAACAGCCAGGTGTCCAGTCCGGCCCTCCTGTGCCAACAGCCAGGTGTCCAGGACGGCCCTCTAACAGCCAGGTGTGCCCTCACTGTGTAACAGCCAGGTGTCCAGCCCTCACTGTGTAACAGCCAGGTGTCCAGGACGGCTTCTACTGTGTAACAGCCAGGTGTCCAGTCCGGCCCTCTACTGTGTAACAGCCAGGTGTCCAGTCCGGCCTCTCTGTGTAACAGCCAGGTGTCCAGTCCGGCCCTCTACTGTGTAACAGCCAGGTGTCCAGTCCGGCCCTCTACTGTGTAACAGCTAGGTGTCAGGACGGCCTCTACTGTGTAACAGCCAGGTGTCCGACGGCCTTCTACCAGCCAGGTGTCCAGGACGGCCCTACTGTGTAACAGCCAGGTGTCCAGGACGGCCTTCTACTGTGTAGCCTGTGTAACAGCCAGGTGTCCAGTCCGGCCCTACTGTGTAACAGCCTGTGTAACAGTACTGTGTAACAGGGTGTCCAGGACGGCCCCTCTACGTGTAACAGCCAGGTGTCAGTCCGGCTGTAACAGCCAGGTGTCAGTCCGGCCTCTACTGTGTAACAGCTAGGTGTCCAGGACGGCTCTGTGTGTGCAACCAGGTGTCCAGGACGGCCTCACGGCAGCCAGTCCAGTGTGTGACCAGGTGTCCAGGACGGCCTCTACTGTGTAACAGCCAGGTGTCCAGTCCGGCCCTACTGTGTAACAGCCAGGTGTCAGTCTGTGGCCAGGTGTCAGTCCGGCCCTACTGTGTAACAGCTAGGTGTCAGGACGGCAGTGTAACAGCCAGGTGTCAGTCGGCCCTCTACTGTGTACAACAGCCACCTGCTGTGTCCTCTACTGTGTAACAGCCAGGTGTCCAGAACGGCCCTCTACTGTGTAACAGCCAGGTGTCAGTCCGGCCCTCTACTGTGTAACAGCCAGTGTCCAGTCCGGCCCTCTACCAGCCAGGTGTCCAGTCCGGCCCTCTACTGTTTTAGAGGGCCTCGTGATCGCCACACTGACTCATCTGCTTGTCATTCATAAACAAGTGTACCTTCCTCTAATGTTTGTCTTCCCCTTTACCATAATTCTCACCTCCTGATGATTATGACGGTCCTCCCCTCCCATCAATTTATTAACCACTAAACAGAAACACGTACAGGTCCATCATGAGGTCTGGACGACAACCTTTGTATCTTATAACGTGGAGAAGACCCAGGCTTGTGTACAGGTGTGTGAGACTGAGTCAGGTATGTGTACAGGTGTGTGAGAATGAGCCAGGTTTTTGTACAGGTGTGTGAAACTGAGACAGGTATGTGTACAGGTGTGTGAGACTGAGCCATCACAAATTTTAAATATAACTAATAAGTTGATATATTCTTTATTATCTAAACAACTGAAATATTGACAATTAATATACCTATCAAATAAAGCAACGTTTGTTTAGCGTAAATGTACTGTAATTGACTTATAAGATGCAAAGTTACATAGATAAATGATCAATGTAGCCGGAATTATAACACATAACTTTCCCACCTGCTGTTCTGGGTGTATGAAGAACACATGTTCTCGTATAACACTTATAACAAGGCATTAACACACGTGTTCTAGTATGACTACACAGGGTTTTTCCAAGGTATTTCTAGCACGACAACACCTCAGACATCACCAAAATGTTCAAATGAGCTTTTAAGTACGACTATACGACTACTGTGGTCGTAAATCCCTCAACGTCACTGTGAGAATATCCAACGCCCCTATGAGGATACACTATCAGGACGACTACAAAGGATATCATCGCTACAATAGAGATGTTTGAACCCCAGTAACTGAAGAACTGAAGAAGGTCTCAGGTGTAAATTCCACCTTGAGTGTCTGAGCGTTCTATCGCCACTGGGACTCGGGGCTCCCCCAGCACAGGTGTGTACAGAAGCAACATGTAAACCAACACTGTATTTTGTCACGTATCGAGGCATCACAACGCACCGTGCACACAAAAACGACTATTACAGAGGCATAATATTGGTACAAAGTGTAATTAGTATTTCTGGCACTACAGCTCAGAGGAAGAGAGCCGGTCATCACAACATACAGAATTTCTATTACAGTATTATAAGGAAGCACAGTAGTTAAATGCCACAGTTCTGTAGTTCCGTTATTGAGACATAGCTTGACACAGCATCGAGACAGCACAGTAATATAACTTCTTCCGCGTAGTAAAGAGTTCACAGCACCCAGACAACACAGTTTAGGAACGTGCAGCAAGTCGCCCGACACAGCACTACTAGCATAGTCGTGAGAAAAAAAGCCAGCGATATGCATAACTCAATTAGCACAAAACTATTACATTCTTGACGTACAGCACAGCACACTATAACGCAAGTAACTTGACACCACAGCACAAAGAAAGTGGACACTGTAGCCACGAATGTGTGTGATGGTGCTGGTGGCACTGTGGTATGGTGTATTTCTTAAGTTAACATCCGTATAGCTGCAAGGCATTGACTTCAGCAATGTTATCATATGAAGTCATGAAGTCAATACCCTTGTGATATTATGATTTATTTCGTTTCTAATTGACATCTAATTGACTAAGCAAACATGACCTCACCTTCAACCTTGACTTCATCGACACACACACACACACACACACATCTGAAAGCTCGCTAGATTCAGCACTTCACATGAAAGCTTGCCTGTTATCCCTGCTGAGTGTAACGCCGCGCAAAATGAGACTCTCCAACAATTTTACGATGAAAGCGAAGCAATAATCACCCTGTCACCCTTTTCCTCGTCACTACCGGGGAGTAAAGAATTGTCTCCCAGAACAGAAAAAACATAAACCTTTTTTCTTTTTTTTAACTCATTTAACGTAAGGGTAAAAGGTAATTAAGAGGCTGGAGTAGGGAGGAGTGGTAAAGTGTGGAAGAATGAGGAGGAGGAGGAGCGTGAGGGGTGTGATGAGTGAGGATAAGTGTGGAGGAGTGAGGAGGAGCAGGAGGGAGTGAGGAGGTGAGGGAGAGCTGGAAGAAATGAGGAGTGGGGAGGAGCAATAAGGAGTGAGTAGCGGGAAGAAATGAGGAGTGAGGAAGAGTTGGGAGTGATGAGGAGAAGAGAGAGAGAGTGATAAGGAGGTGCGGGAAGCCTGTATGTACTGTACGAGCATAATGTATTCCCGAGTATTTCTATACCATTGTTTACGGTTAATAAATTGTCGAAATTTATGTAGAAAAAAAATAAATAATGATAATCAGCATTTAAACAAAAACATAAATAAACACCACCTAACACCATCACACAACGATAAACACCACCTAACACCATCACACACCGATAAACACCACCTAACACCATCACACAACGATAAACACCACCTAACACCATCACACACCGATAAACACCACCTAACACCATCACACCGATAAACACCACCTAACACCATCACACCGATAAACACCACCTAACACCATCACACAACGATAAACTACCACCTAACACCATCACACAACGATAAACACCACCTAACACATACGCTGATAAACACCACCTAACACCATCACACAACGATAAACACCACTAACACCATCACTGGCAGTAAGCACCACCTAACACCATCACACAACGATAAAGCACCTAACACCATCACACAACGATAAAGCACCACCTAACACCATCACACAACGATAAACACCACCTAACACCATCACACAACGATAAACACCACCTAACACACCATCACAACGATAAGCACCACCTAACACCATCACACAACGATAAACACCACCTAACACCATCACACAATGATAAACACCACCTAACACCATCACACAACGATAAACACCACCTAACATCACACAACGATAAACACCTAACACACCATCACACAACGATAAAGCACCACCTAACACCATCACACCGCTGATAAAGCACCACCTAACACCATCACACAACGATAAACACCACCTAACACCATCACACAACGACAAACACCACCTAACACCATCACACAACGATAAACACCACCTAACACCATGCACAACGACAAACACCACCACCTAACACCACTAACGATAAACACCACCTAACACCATCACCTAACAATGGGCCTACTAACCACCATCACTGGCTTGATAAACACCACCTAACACCATCACATAACACTAAACACCACCTACTTACCATCACATAACAATAAACACCACCTAACACCATCACACAACGATAAAGCACCACCCTAACACCATCACATAACAATAAACACCACCTAACACCATCACACATAACAATAAACACCACCTAAACACCATCACACAACGATAAACACCACTAACATCATCACATAACACTAAACACCACCTAACACCATCACCTAACAATGAACACCACCTAACACCATCCACAACAATTAAACACCACACTAACACCATCACACCAACACTAAACACCACCTAACACCATCATAACAATGAACACCACCTAACACCATCACATAACAATAAACACCACCTAACACCATCACACAACGATAAACTACCACCTAACACCATCACATAGCTTACTAAAACACCACCTAACACCATCACACCAACAATGAACACCACCTAACACCATCACATAACAATAAGAAACACCACCTAGCTTACCATCACTAGCAGTAAACACCACCTAACACCATCCGCACAACGATAAAACACCACCTAACACCATCACGCAACAATAAACACCACCTAACACCATCACATAACAATAAACACCACCTAACACCATCACACAGCTTGATAAAGCCACCACCTAACACCATCACACAACGACAAACACCACCTAACACCATCCCACCTAACGATAAACACCACCTAACACCATCACCTAACAATGAACCACCACCTAACACCATCACACAACGATAAGCACTAACACCATCACATAACACTAAAGCACACCTAACACCATCACATAACAATAAACACCTAACACACCATCACACAACGATAAACACCACCTAACACCATCACATAACAATAAACACCACCTAACACCATCACATAACAATAAACACCACCTAACACCATCCACACAACGATAAACACCACCTAACATCATCACACAACACTAAACACCACCTAACACCATCACTAACAATAGACACCACCTAACACACCATCACACAGCTTGATAAAGCACCTAACACCATCCCACATAACACTAAAATACCACCCTAACACCATCACATAACAATGAACACCACCTAACACCATCACGCAACAATAGAAAGCACCCACCTAACACCATCACACAACGATAAACACCACCTAACACCATCACATAACACTAAACACCACCTAACACCATCACATAACAGAACTACCTAACACCATCGCAACAATAAACACCACTAACACCATCACACAACGATAAAGCACCACCTTGCATCACACAACGATAAACACCACACAACACCATCACATAACAATAAGCACCACCTAACACCATCACATAACGTAAACACCACCTAAACACCCATCACATAACAATAAACACCACCTAACACCATCACACAACGATAAACACCACTAAACACCATCACACAACGATAAACACCACCCTAACACCATCACATAACAATAAAACACCACTAACACCATCACATAACAATAAACACCACCTAACACACCATCACATAACAATAAGCACCACCTAACACCATCACGCAACAATAAACACCACCTAACACCATCACATAACAATAAACACCACCTAACACCATCACATAACAACTAAACACCTAACACCATCACATAACAATAAAACCACCTAACACCATCACATAACAATAAACACCACCTAACACCAGCTCACATAACAATAAAGCACCACCTAACACCATCACATAACAATAAACACCACCTAACACCATCACACCCAACAATAAACACCACCTAACACCATCACATAACAATAAGCACCACCTAACACACCATGCAAACAATGAACACCACCTAACACCATCACATAACAATGAACACCACCTAACACCATCACATAACAATAAACACCACCTAACACCATCACATAACAATGAACACCACCTAACACCATCACATAACAATAAACACCACCTAACACCATCACATAACAACATCTACAACAGGTGTCAACAAATATACATAAAACATCTAAAACAACTAAGGTAATATTATACTCGTATCAACACAGCATAACACTCAAGAAGACATTCACAAACATCTAAGAAATTCTACCTTTGAGAGTTTTTTCTTGCCCTCCCGCCATACCTTACAGCGCTGAGACGATGTTTCATCAAATTACCAGCGGCTGCCTCACACACACACACAGGTAAGGTGGTGGGACTCCTGGACTGTGAGTGACGGAGTGTCTCCCCCAGGTAAGGTGGTGGGACTCCTGGACTGTGAGTGACGGAGTGTCTCCCCCAGGTAAGGTGGTGGGACTCCTGGACTGTGAGTGACGGAGTGTCTCCCCCAGGTAAGGTGGAAGGACTCCTGGACTGTGAGTGACGGAGTGTCTCCCCCAGGTAAGGTGGTGGGACTCCTTGACTGTGAGTGACGGAGTGTCTCCCCCAGGTAAGGTGGTGGGACTCCTGGACTGTGAGTGACGGAGTGTCTCCCCCAGGTAAGGTGGTGGGACCCCCGGACTGCGAGAGAGTCTCCGGCAGATGGTCGCGGTGTTCGCTACAGAAGTGCGGCGCTGGCGTGTCTCTGCGCTGGTCAACAGACAACGCTCGCTGTCAGCTCGTCAACCAGACTCGTCTGTGTCAGCTACGCCCGTGTCAGGACCGACGTCAACAGCAGCTGACCTCGCCCTACCTCCAACCCGGTGCTCACCCCCCCACCAGGAAACACCACATCAGGGTCAGTTCAAGAAATTAGTGTTACGCTAACTTTTATTTTTTTTCTTCTTAGTGTAAGCGCTTATGTAGCAATATGTGGCCCCGCAAAAATGTCATGTTAATCTTTGACACCAGACATCATTTTAAACCTTGGAACCTGTAGATTAAATAAATATATGGTGACATTTTTTCTGATTGGATTTAAGGTCGTATTTGTCAAGAGAAGTAAGCGAGGAAAAACTAGCTCACTGAGTGTCTAAGTTCATTACATAAAATATCAAAATCATAAGGATTACAAAAGAACAAAACACCATGATCTCTCTACAGCTATTGTCAGTCGTCAATATGCTGATGAACAGAAGCTGCACAATGTTAGTGCTGAATGTAATCCATTTTGTCAGTAAAACGATGCTCTTTTAAACTTGCTAACTGAAGCTGTAATGACAGAAAATGTCAAGTATGACATTCTATGTTCACATGAAGTTGGAAGACAAATTTATGAAAATTTTGTCAATTAACGCATTGTTGGTCCAGTAAGCATCTGGGAAAAGATGTCCAAGGTTAATCTTCTGTCATGGAAAGCAGCAAACAAGACTTCAACCATCAAATTACCTTCACAAGTTATAGAACTTAAGCAGGACAGATCTTTGTTTGCTAGACTTCCAATCATCGCAAGATCCCGTGATGAAATTAATCTACAAGAGGCGATTGGCATGTATGAATTCACTTGTCTGCCAGGATCTCTCTTCTCCCCAGATGGGTCTGTCCTTATTTGCCAAGACAAAAGCAAGCTCATGGGTCTCCTTGAAGCAGCTCCAAAAAGTGAAGAGTCTACTGATGTTCAAATCGTCGCAGATCCACAAAAGGGACCATGTCTTAAGACTCTCATCATCGATGGCATAGCATTAGTTCACGAACTGTCAACTTCGTCAAAAATTTGCTGAGTTTGCAGACCACTTCATCAAAACATTAGCAGCTAAGGCAAAAAGTTATAGTGCTTTGCACCTTGCCTTTGATCGTTATGACGTAGGCCACTCGTTAAAACAAAGAACAAGAAACCGACGCTATGGCAAGGAAGCAAATGCATAGTTATGAAATCACAGATTCAACACAGATAAAAATCTCTTAAGTAGTTACTCACCAACGGCAAGACAAAATCATCATTGATCACCTATCTAGGAAACAAAGCATTGCTTCTGTTTCACTCACGCAAAACCTCATTTGTGCTATCAACCCCAAAAAAACGGTGTTCAGTTAAATGGAAAAATGTTGAACAGCTGAAAAGTAACCATATGGAAGCAGAAGGTCTGCTCATTATTCATGCCATATATGCATCACAGAAAGGCAAAACTGTACAGTCCATATCATGTCACTAGACACTGATGTGTTTGTTCTAGGCATATCAATGCAGCCCCAACTTGGGGAAAATGCAAGTATGATAACAGAAACTGGTGAGCGACGACACATTGTTTCTTTCATGTTCATATACGGTGCTATTGGGCCAGACATTGCAGAGAGCCTTTCAGGTTTCCATGCCTTCACAGGATCTGACTGCACATGTAATTTGCTGGCAAAGGAAAGAAACCATGTTGGAGCATATTTTATGTTACTTTGGACTTAATGGTAATACGTTTGTGGATGACTACGCTGCTCTTTGATAATACTTCTTTAATGGCATAACGTTTATAAGGAACCGTTAAAAAAAGGACACCATAATTTTTCTTAATGTAGAGGTTATAAGGATTAATATGATGTATGGTGTAAAAAATGTTAAATTAATTTTTACGGGATTACATAAGCCGCTGCAATATCTTCTCAATTTTCATTTATTGATAATTCAATTTTACACAAATTAAACCAATAAAAAGAGAAAAAAAGCAGAAGCCTAAAATATAATAAACATAACAAGACTACTGAGGTAAATAATTATTTGTTGTATTTACTATCAGCCATCCCTTATTAAAGCTAATCACCTGTTAGTTATATAATTAAACCATGAACCGTCAAGTCTAGCTATAATATGGATGACCTATCAGTAACCTCATTACCCTTCAGAGGCCAACAACTGTCATGTGTCTCACCCCTTAACCATCACACAGTTAAAATAAAACGAGTCTTGCATTCTTTACCTCCCTGTCAAAACTAAACACATTTTCTATTAATTCATCTAGTGATTTTATTTTTCTTGGCAATTACAGTGACATAAGAGACGGCTGGGCAGCTATCCTATCCTATCCTAACTTTATCCCCCAATAGTGCTAGGGAGGTTAATCTTTAGGTGAAATAAGCTGGGGTGGAGATTCTTCAGGTGACCGCAATATTCTTCTCACATTGATATTGACGTGTTAGAAGGGAGAGATCATTATTGTCTCTCCACCACTATCTCCATCACTAGTCTCTCTACCACCACCACTGTCTCTCCCCCACTACTGTCTCCCCACCGCTACCTCTCTCCACCATCACTACTGTCTCACCAACACCAGCCATTGTCTTACCACTACCACTCTCCAACCCCTCACTCCCACTATCAGTCTCACCACCACCACCACTCTCTCCACCACTATTACTACCGCACCACCACCACTCTCTCCACCACTATTACTACCGCACCACCACCACTCACTCCACCACTATTACTACCTCACCACCTACCACCACCACCACCACTCTCTCCACCACTATTACTACCGCACCACCACCACTCTCTCCACCACTATTACTACCGCACCACCACCACTCACTCCACCACTATTACTACCTCACCACCACCACCACTCTCTTAACTCCTTTCCTCCAACCTATCCCAAGGAAGATCTCACACACTCTCGGGAGCTTCAACAAGGGTTCACTGGGAGAGGATCACGTAACTTGCACTCATCAGATTCCCTTAGCGGGTCACTTAATCAAACTTTCTCACTCGTGTGCTTTATGGATAGATAGATGGATAGATAGATAGATAGATAGATAGATAGACAAACAGGCAGAAAGACAGACAGATAGTAAAAACTTCAAACAAATTTACATCGATTCAGCATGTATATACAATACAATGTACATAGACCATATACAGCTATACAAACCATATAACTAGACAGTGTAAACACCTTGTCTCTACACCATAAACACTAGTTACTCGATTGTAACATCTTAACATATTAGTAAACATATTCAATTATTTATATAAACATTATCCACTAAATTGGCTATAATGTTAAGGCAAAATGTATAATTCTCCCAAAGTGGTGACGTATTACCATCAGGAATTATTTAAGAAACTGTATGAGCGAAAACTTCATATAAAATAACAATCACTTTTTTTTAGGGGGGGGGTTAAAAACTTTCCGTCAAAGTAGATCATCTGGCTGAACATCTGATTCCAAAGTTTATATTACGAGTGAAAGTTGTTGATGAAGAAAGTTTGTGTGCTGAGCCATACTGTTGATCTTGTTGTATGGGGAGGGGGGGGGATGTGATGTTAGTGTTGTATGGGGAGGCGTTGTATGGGGGTGATGTTAGTAATGTATGAGGGATGATGATGTTAGCAGTGTATGAGGCTACCATGAGTCTGTATGAGGTGACATGAGCATTGTACGGAGCTTCGACGATAACTTAAGTGCTGAGATTGAGAGATCCAGAAACACAGCGTCGTCAAAGAACTATAGTGTCAACACACAGTCGTAAGTGGGTGTAGGGAGGGGGTGCAGGGGGGGAGGTTGGGTTAGAAAGGGGGGGGGAGGTGTGGAGGGGGTGAAGGAGGTGAAATAACGCAACACTCCTCAAGATGAGGTCGGTCTTACCAGAATCCAATCTGTAATGGAACCCAAGGCATATAAGAACACCTCTGATACACTCTCTTAGTCTCGGCATGACCTC
>NW_024721079.1:4473175-4480675 GCF_018991925.1 Homarus americanus | reverse complement strand
AAGATGTAATTGTGTTTGCAGCTGTTTTAATATATATGTATGTGTGTAAGTATGTCTGTAGGTCTGTCTGTCTGTATGTATGTAGAAATATATAAATTACCTTATTGTATACAACATCTATATTTGTAATAAAAGATATTATGTTAAATGAGTGTTTCAATCAATCCTGTGTGTGTGTGTGTGTGTGTGTGTGTGTCATGCCAGCCTTGACCATAACCTAACCCTTAACTAAGCCTCACTTAAAACCAAAACCACCCTCAATTAGCCCTACGAAATCACTAATATATAATGAACAGCATCCAATTACAGGTAAAGAGTAATACAATAATACAATGACAGAGGAAGACCGCGACACAGGCAGGCAGTATTACTGAGACAAGTGGTGCAGGTACTGTGTCTGTGCAGCATCAATATTCTTTAACCTATAAGCATTACTACCTTCTCTATGTTACATTAAAACACCGCATCAAATAACCTCAAAGAAAAAAACATCTGACTTAACAGACTATTTTAGTAGTTTAAATGTAGGAAATATTTGTTATGAAATGTCCGGGCGTAAAATGTACCCAGCAATGCAATCAGTGTTATTACATTTTACCTAAAGGCATTACGTGTACTATATATATATATTACAGATGAGATTTCCTTAAGAGACTCTGCAGTTTCCCATTAGTCTTCAAGCTATTTACTAAACACTCTCTAATAAAATATAATATAGGGGACAATAAACACAAGGGCTGAACGAAAGCCCAAACATTATATAATCAGTTAACACAGAAGACCCAATTTAATTTATCTATGTACCCGATGCGTCACAACTAATGTCGCTAGGCAGACCTTAAGTTATAAATGGGAGGAGAAATGTTCAACCTTTAAGGAACATAAACAGCGAGGAGAGAGAGAGAGACAAGAACAAATGAAAAACATTCGAGGAGGGTGTCAACAATAAGCCAGGGGATCAGGTCTATAACCCCTTGAGGATCACACAGGAATCCCCAAAAAAAAAAGTTTTCTCCACCAGCATTACACAGAAGCTATTTGATTTTCCTCCGAGGTACAGTTGTCCAAACGGTTCAGGGCTACAGTGTTTACATTTCAAACCACTCAGGATTTTTTTTTCCACCCTTCGATTTCCCGGGGTGAAAAAAAAAAACGAATCTATAATTAAAAATGATGAAACTGAAAGCCCATACAGTGTAACCTCAATTTAACGGATTATATGGAAAGGAAAGTCCGTTATATCAAGAGTCCGTTAGATTTGAATCCTAAAAAAGTCCGTTATATCAAGACTCCGTTAGATTTAAAGCCTAAAAAAGTCCGTTATATCAAGAGTCCGTTAGATTTAAATCCTAAAAAATGCCTCAGTTATACAATTGTCATACCTAAGATAGAGGTGATACACAATACTACTGTACATGCATTTAATACACCAGACTGATACATACACATTATACTAGGTTATACATTGACAAGAACAATATACAAAACCATTATACATAAATTCTATACAAAAACATCATACACAAATACTATACAAAGGCATGATACAGAAGCATTATACACAAACATTACTGCCACACTCACATAACACACCAGGCTTATACCCAGCAAACTACGCCGCGTCTACAGGTGAGAGCAGGTAATGATAACAACATACACACGGGGCGTCCTCACCTGTACACACACACACACACAAATTAATGAACACTTACACACATTTTTCACTGTTCTCGTCAGGAAGAAATTGCAGGTGTCACAGGAATTGCAGGTGTTATGTCATGTAATTTTTTTGTTCATTTGTCGTTGTTGTTGTTGTTGTTATTATTATTATTATTATTATTATTATTATTATTATTATTATTATTATTATTATTATTATTATTATTATTAAGTGGTCTTTAGACACTCCATTAGTACACTGTAGGGAAGGGAGGAGTCTCTCTCTCTCTCTCTCTCTCTCTCTCTCTCTCTCTCTTGTATTCATAATAATGCATGTCTATATCTCTCAGTCTCTCTCTAACTACTTTTTCACCTCTTTTTTTTTATTTCTATCTCATCCACCCTAAATATTTTTCCCCCTCCATCCCTTTCTTCCTCCCCACGTAAAATATTAACCCCCACCCTCCCCCAATCCCCCTCCCCCCACCACCACATAACAGCGCCCGACCATGCATGGACGACAAGACCTAAAAACAGGTGGATTTGAATTGTGTTCAGGGGCTGTCTATGGAATTAGGGGTGGGAGACTAGTGCCCCACCCACCCCGCCTTCCTTATATCCCGCCCACCAACCTCACTCACACTGCCGCCCACCCCCACCCAAACGCCCGTCAGTCATTACGCTCAACTTCTACGAACTAAAGGAGTATTGTGAATTACCTGACTGTCATTACTCCATCCCGTGCAGGTTATATAATGTTAAATACACCTCCATTACCTGTACAGATACAAACTATTAACTGTAAGAAGTAAATACGAAATACTTAACTACCGGTACACACCACTACTACCATAAGTGAACTACCTAACAACCAATACAACACCAGTACTACCATGACTGAACCACCTAACAACCAATACCACACCACTACTACCATAACTGGACCACCTAACAACCAATACAACACCATTACTACCATGACTGAACTACCTAACAACCAATACAACACCACTACTACCATAACTGGACCCCTTAATAATCAACCACCTAAATATATCACCTGTTTCGACCTGCCAACACCTTACATAATACGAGACAGCTTCCAATACTTTCCATAAATGTTCCTATCGTTAGACACATGATGATGATGATGAAGAAGAAGTAGAAGTATAATGCGAAGAAAAAAGATAAGAAGATGATGATGATGATGATGGTGATGAAGTAAAATACGAAGAAACAAAGATGATAAAGATGATGATGATGAAGTGAAAGAAATAGAAGACAATACAAAGAAGAAAATATGAAGCTGATGAAGCAGTAGTAGTAGTAGTCACCGTAACTACCTCTCGATGCTGCACACAGGAGGAACGAGAACGACAAGATAAGGGCATATGGAGAGAGAATCCAAAACGTTGATCAAGGCAGCTTCACTCCTCTAGTGTTCACAACCTCTGGTGGGATGGGCCGAAGAGCAAGATGTTTCTACGCCAGACTCGCGGAGCTGATCTCCGAACACAAGCAGCAGCCCAGAAGTTATGCTACAGCCTGGATGAGATGTCGACTGTCTTTCTCTCTCCTTCGATCGGCTTTGCTCTGCCTCAGGGGAACGAGAGCTTCTGCCCCAACTCCGACAACTGCTACAGATATTGACTATGAGGCTACTGTCACTGGATGCCGCATAGATCTGCGGCTCAACTAATTTAACACAGATAGGATAGCTACTTATGTATTAGGATATTTAATATTAAGGTAATTAAATGGTGGCGAAGGTGTGGCTATTGGGGGAGGCTGGAGGCCACGTTTAAATTAAAAAAAAAAGTAGTAGTAGTAGTAGTAGTAGTAGTAGTAGTAGTAATAAATTCCAGCACGTGAGATCTACCATAACACCTCTACCTTCAAACTAAATAGATAAACGAATGAATAAATGAATACATAAATAATTAAACGAAAATAAACATAAACAAAAAAGCAAACAAAATATACGAAAATACATAATGGATAATTTTGACTTAAAACACAACGTCATATTTTCATTATTATTATTATCATTACTATTATTATTATTATTATTATTATTATTATTATTATTATTATTACTATTATTATTATTATTATTATTATTATTATTATTATTTTCAACTTTTTTAATCAACAGCCGTGTCTTTTATTTCACCTGTTTGAACTACACTCATTAACAGCAGCAACAGATAACTAGCCAGACATCATCTTACTAATTAATTTCATCGACGTTCAGCGAATAAATTTATCATCTGTGAGTTCCCGAAAAAAAAAATTGAAAAAGACTAAAACTAGAATTTGGGTTTTCAGGAGACGGGGAGTATAATATATCTGCAACATGACAAAAAGAAAAAAACCAGAAAATAAAAAAAAGAGTTTCTCATACACTTGGCATCACCGAGTAAACAAAAGATGCCTGACTAGCTTTCTCTTTATTTCATAGCATCACAAAAGTACTACATCAAAGCACTAAAATAACAGAGCTAGGGAATAGGATTTCAATTGAACAAATCGGCCAGTAAATCGTATTTTCTAAAACAAAACCAAATTGGATAGTGGCGCAGTTCTCGTGTGAGGGAGGGGGGGGAGGGGGAGGGGGTATAGTGTTTACTTCCTTTTTTTCTTGGCCGGGACAAGGACCAGGCGTCAGGAGAGTCCAATCAGAGGACCGGAAATCCTTGACGTCACATTGGCTGCTTTATGAAGTCACAGGATATTTCTTGTGAGCGTCGACTGTTAGTTTTTCTTCTTTATTACCAACTGCGACGTGATTATTGCTTCGCTCGAGGCCACGACACACGATGGCTGGAGATGCAAATGATTACTTGTTGAAAGGTCCAGGGAGGAAGTCTTTATATGTTTGTTATGATAAAATGGTTTGCTGATAAATGCACATGTAAATATTTCATAAAAATTGAAAGGCTCGATGAAAAATAAACTGGATAACAAGAGCAATATAAACTCAATATTGATCTTTTAATTAAAATCTATCGTCTCGTAGCACAACACATGTTTGACGTCAGTAAGAATTAATGAAACTCAATAAAGGAAAAATGTGAGCGTGTGTATTTGCTCTGGGTCCAGGACCTTGTAGTAAGCAGGAAATACCTTGAGTTATATATATTTACCGTGAGGAGCTGCACCTCCCTCATGCCACCTTCCAAATCACTGCCACAAAGAAAGTCGTTCCCTTCCCACAAACTGCCATCGCGCCATCACCCAATATACTGCGACCCGTTAAACTCAGCCCAATACCGATGAAAGTTAACAAACGGTCTTCAGTTAACGGAGGACCCGAGACAGCCAGGAGGACCTTACACCGTGTACAGTACTGCCAGACCCAAGAGTAAAGACCGACATAGTTCATCACAACCTATCCTCGTCCTGGAAACCGTTACGTCTTCTGATTTCCGTTACTTTTTTATATATATCTCTAATAATGTCTGAAAGTCGTAAACTCACGTACATATAACTTAAACATATTATAATACACACACAGTACTCCGATATTGCATTTAGGACAAGAAAAATAAACACATCTGTAGAAACATAGAAACGAGACAGCAAGAGACTTTACGATGCCTCCTAGTGGGTTCAAGTGCCGTGTCCTCCCTTCCCCCCGCGCCGTGACCCGTCCCCTCAGCGCCGTGACCCCCTCCCCTCAGCGCCATGACCCCCTCCCCTTCGCCGTGTTCCCCACCCCCAACCTTCTGCCTCTCATTTTTTTTTTACCCCAGAGATATCAACCATATTACCAGCGCTGTGATGAGTTGTAACGAAGCCTATGACTGATATATTTCTTACACTGGAGGAAGGAAAGTAGATATATCATGTGACTCGCTGCAACTAATCATAGCGCGGGTAATATAGTCCAGCATCCTGAGGAAAAAGGAAACATGATGCCTCTAGCCCTCGTAATTACCTGCCTTACCGGGTCTTCGTGGAATTAGTTAGGAGTTGTTGCACGAAAAGGGATAACGTGAGAATTACCCTCCCCTTTGCTTATCTTATTTCACTTAAAATCAAACCTTATTAATACTAACCTAACCTAACTTAAACTAACTTACCCTAACTTAACTTAAACTAACCTAATATACCCTAACCTAACCACATCCAGACGCATTAGGTTACAAGGGGTTCAGTCAAGAGTCACTACACAATCAGCGCTATTCCATTTATATCCTATCAGTAATTACCATAGTCCTTTACTTAATATATATAATCAATGATAAACAGTAACACAACGACACAACAGCTAAGACCACAATATCCACTACACAGCACCTGGACAGCAGCTGTTAGGTTAAGCTCCGTGGCATCTCAAACAGCCACATTGTCGACACGCGATCACGATGCAGAATGGTTCATGAATAGCCACAGTGACAGCCCCTGTCATACCCGGCTGTTGATGTCACATTCTGTTGGTGTCACACTGCTGCTGCTGTTGTCAGTTATTGTCAGTACTGTTGGTATAATATTCATAAGATATCCAGTTACCAAAATTATCTAAGGGGATACTAAGCCTATACTTGACCTCCTACAAACCTACCTGCTTTTACTACTTGCTTCAAATTTACTTACTTTTACTACCTACTACTACTACCCTCCTCTGCCACACTTACTTTTCTACTCATCCTGTCACTTACACACTCACTTACTTACTTACTTGGCCTCGTTCATGAGTCATTACTGCATGGCGTCTTACAAGTGGCCGAGGTGGGTAATGGACGTCGATAATCACTTAACGACCTTCCTAACACGTACTGAGGAACGAGTGTGTGGTGATGGTGATGATGATGCCGATGGTCAAGTCTATAATACAGTTATTTTATGGTTTATGACTGGGTGCTACTAATTGACTGTGTGTAACTGAGATACTGACTGGTGGTTGGCTGACTGCTATTGACTGACCTGTTGACTGTGTTTTACTGAGAGGCTGACTGTCTGCTGAGTGTACTTAGATGATGTGCTAAAACTGTACGCTAACTGTGTATGCCTGGGAACCAATCTTGCGTCCTGATTGTGTATTACTTTCTAATTCAATACAATTTTACCACCAATAAAACACCTATTTCAAGTCTTCAACATAATCACCAATTCATACGTATCCATACATGTTATAGATAAGAACAGTAAGATAAACAAGATAGGATAATACCACAGGCTTTATGATGCGTTACACTACATTTTTTATGATAACAAAGATTTTTTTATCATATGTGGATAGAAAATTATTAAAGGTTTAAAGTATATGAGTGTAGTGAGTGGTGCTGTACTTGCGTATATGTGTGTGTGTGTGGTGAATTCTGGTGTATTTGTGTATATATGTATATAGTTACTGTCTGTCTGTCTGTCTGTCTGTCTCATCAGGAAGAACATGGGATTAAATCATTATAGATCTATCAGAGTAAATTCAAATAAATAAAGAAAGTAGAAAAATTAAATACATGAAATGGTTTACTGAATGAATGAAAGAAAATTAAAATGAATAGTTAAGAAAAAATAAATAGAAATAAAAGAATGAGAAATGATGAAAATATAAATGAAATCAAAAGACAAAAAAGTGAGATAAAGAAACTGAAAAATAAATGTGAAATAAAGAAATAAAGACTCAAGAAATTAATCAACAATAACAGAAAATTAAAGAAGAAAGAAAGATGCAGACACAATTTAAGAAGGAGAGAAAGAGAAACATAAAGAAAGAATAAAAACAGAGACACAAAGATATAAAAACAAATGTACAGACAAAGAGACAAAGACAAAGAATAAGAGATAAAAATAGAGAGATGGAGGAAAGAGACAAAGAGACCAAGACAAAGAATA
>NW_024721079.1:4430675-4468175 GCF_018991925.1 Homarus americanus | reverse complement strand
CACGACACATAAAGCTTGTTAACATACATGCATTTAAAGTGTTCATTTACGCTTCTTAAAACAGCAACAACATACAGGGTCATCGAAAAAGAAATATCCAGATTTTAAAAGGTCATATATTGGAATTTGGGCATTGTTTTTCGATGACCCTGTATTTTAGGCGATATAGTAAATTTTATACATATATATTTTCGAACAGAAATTGATATATGTAGGAGAAAATATATTGCTAAATGGGTACAAAATAAAAAAAAAATTACGTCACACAAAACATAGAACAATATACACCTGAGAGTAAGGAATAAGAGCATAGTGTCCACCACCACCACAGCAGTCAGTCAATCACAGTCAGTCAGTCAGTCACCAAGTCAGTCAGTCAGTCAGTCAGTCACAAAAATTATCGTCACGGTAACAGTCAGTCATAGTAATAATCAGTTACAGTATAGTTAGTCACAGCAACAGTCACCCTTAGTAACAGTCAACCACAACAAGTCATCCACAGAAACAATCAACCACACCAATATTCAGCCACAACAACAGTCAACCACACCACAACCACAGCACCACACCAACAGTCAACCACACCACCACACCAGCACATTAACAGTCAACCACAGCACCACACCAACAGTCAACCACACCACCACACCACCACATCAACAGTCAACCACAGCACCACACCAACAGTTAACCACACCACCGCACCACAGCAACAGCCAACCACACTACAACCATCCCACCACACTAACAGTCAACCACACCACCACACCAACAGTCAACCACACCACACCAACAGTCAACCACACCACCACATCAACAGTCAACCACACCATCACACCAACAGTCAACCACACCACAACCACACCACCACATCAACAGTCAACCACAGGAAGACAATGAATAGAATGTGTTTTTTTTAGAGGGTGAACAGGTGTATTGGCCTCGTACTGACTTTAAATGGAGAGGTGGTAAGGGAGGCATTACTGTATTGGTCCCAGGTAATGACCAAGCCAATACAGGTGCCCAGGTATCGATGGGAAAGGCAGAGAGGAAGGGGTTGGGATGGGGTGTGGAACGGGGACAAGTGATGGGATGGGGTATAGAAGGGGAGGAAGTGATGAGATGGGAAGGGGGTGTTGGGATGGGAGGGGGTGTTGGGATGGAAGAGGAGGGGAAGGAAATGATAGGATGGATTGTGGAGGGGAGGGAGTGATGGGATAGAATGTGGAAGGGGATGGAGTGATGGAATAGGTTGTAGAGGGGGAAGAAGTAATGGGATGGGGTGTGGAAGGAGAGGGGATGATGGGATGGGGTGGGGGTGTGGATGGGGAGGGAGTGATGGGATGGGGTGTAGAAGGGGGAACAGGTGATGGGATGGGGGTGTAGAAGGGGAAGAAGTGATGGAGATGAGGAACAAGTGATGGGATGGGGTGCAGAAGGGATAGGAAAGGATGGGATGGCCACAGCAATACAGTCACACGTATTGATGGGAAGGAGAGAAGCAATGATGGGACTATAAGAGTGAAGGGAGAGGTAGTGATAGCTATAGCAACATTTCACACTAATTCTGATAACGTCAACATTTTACTAACTAGATATACACAATAACTCACATAATTATATAACTCTTATTGTATCTTAATTCTTTTTTTTAATTAACCAAAATACGAAAGAAAAAGAATTCGCTGTGATAAATTCAAAAAGTGAACGGAGAAGAAAATCCGCTAAAATCCTCAACAGGTCAATCAATCAGTCTTGTAGGTGACCCTGACATATGACCTTTGAGGGAGTCAGATGGGAAATAACAACAACAGGTTTCCAGGATTTTTATTTCCAGAGACATTCATGCATACATACAACATTCATAAATATATACTCGTTGATAAATACATACATACATACATACATACATACATACATACATACATACATACATAAATACATACATATACACATACATACATACATACTGAATAATCTTTACGTATGACAATATTTTTAAATATTTTCTGATGGATAAAAATTAAATATATTATATACAAATACTATACATGCATTTTCCTTTCAGTTTTATTCCAACAAATAAGGCTTCGTTTCCTTCCTTATTATTAGTGTTTATTTAGATATTTTTAAAGAAAACGCGACGCGGATGAAAAATTTATAGTCACCATATACATGTCACTCACAATCCTCCTGTCACCATACATATCTGTCATTCACAACCATCCTGTCACCATACACATCTGTCATTCACAACCATCCTGTAGCCATACACATCTGTCACTCACAACCATCCTGTAACCATACACATCTGTCACTCATAACCATCCTAAGTTACCGTACACATCTGTCACTCACAACCACCCCACGTCAGCATACACACCTGTCACACAACCATCCTACTACACCTGTCACTCACAACCACCCCACGTCAGCATACACACCTGTCACACAACCATCCTACTACACCTGTCACTCACAATCACCCCACGTCAGCATACACAACTAGACAATGTCGGTATATACACATTTCATAAAGCTAAGTCCATAAACACGTACATGTAAAAAGAGAAAAAGAGCGATACGAGATAGCAAAGAAAGAGTAGACAGACAGAGAGAGAGAAAGAGCAAAAGGAAAAGAGAAGAGAGGAGAAACAGAGAAACTCGGTGTTTTGATTAACTTGGTAAAATAAAAACTATTATTACATAGATGACGCCAAAAAAATTCTAATTCATTTCGGTTTGAAGGGAAACATTTTGTCATGTTTATGCGACGTTATGTGTGTGTGTGTGTGTGTGTGTGTGTGTGTGTGTGTGTGTGTGTGTGTGATAATGTGGGTGTGTGTATGTCTCTAAATGTGGCTGCGTGTGTATGCGCGCGTGTGTTTGTGGTGTTGAATATGTAAAGGCTTTTAATACGTGAATTCGTGAATTTAAATGTCCCCTTGTATATGTGTACGTGTGTTTGCATATCTATGCATGCATGTATGTATGTATGTAATCATGTGTAGGTTATCTATACTCATTCCTGCATTATCTTTCCTGTACGAGTAAAAACACAATATAATAGGAAATTTATATCTATACTGTATATAAAATCTCCTTTAAAAAGAAAATATCAAGAGGAATTATCTCACGGCAAAAAAAAAGTAATATAACTTGCGCGGGTCTGTGTGGTAACTAAACTGTCATTCGTATGCGGCAGCCTCCACTAACGACCTCGTCCCCTCACACACTTGGGAGAAATGAAACGAAAAATGTGGTGGCAGAGCTAAATATTTTAACTATCTAATGATGTTACTTTTTTTTACTGATAAGAGAAACTAGTAACAAGAAAAAAGAGAAAAAGAAGTACAGCGAGTTATCGGAGAGACTTTTTCCTGGATAATTCGGTGACAAGGGGCGACGACAGCGCCTCTGGTGGGAACCGCGGAGCGAGATGTAAACAAACCTCCTAGTAACTCTTGGTTTTGAGCATCAACATTTGACGTAATTCCAATAAAAAAAAAAATCCAGGTATGTCATTTTTGTTCGCTTTCCTAAGGATGAGGAAAGGCAAAAGTACATAAATAGCTACCCACTTGGAACAGAGGCGCTAACAACAAAGGTTATGACTAACAAAATGGAAGACCAGTTGCTATTATGATTTCCATTAATACTCTATATCACATAAAACCATTCTACAAGTCACATTCAGGTGATTAATGAATTATATTTGTCCCCAACATATCCAGTTCTCAGCACAAGGGTATTACCATAGTTTGTAACTGTAAGTCGATCCCTGGGGCGCCAGCTTACTCGACAAGGTTTGATCCATACAATTGTGGTTGAAATTAAAAAAAAAAAAGAAAAAAAAATTCGTGCTGTTTCATGAATGTTTACCCACGAGAATAACAAAATAAATAAATAAATAAAGAAATAAAATACAAACTCCAGTGGAGGAATCAAGGATAAATTAGCCTGAAACAATAAATACCTGCCAAGTAGTGAAGGTGTGGTACTGAACAAGAAACACCTGCCCTGCCAATCAATAGCCTCTCTAGATTGTCCCTGTAAGTCCAGGTCCTATACAAAGCCATTAAACCTGTTACCATTCATCACAGGCTGAGAGAAAGTACCATAAGACCTCTATCAACAAAAAGAAAGGAGCAAAAAGAAAGTACAAAAAATTCTATAACTATCCACTCACTATAAAAATACTGTTGAGTGACATTTATAAATATAACAAGATAACAAAGATGAAAAATGTATAAAATTGTGAAAGTATCTAATGTCAGGTGTTGTTCAGGCTTATAATACTTTACACTGTTTACACAATATGCATTTATGTGTATAGCGATAACATATATCTTACACAGGCACTTTCACTTTATATGCATCGATTCACCACAAATATTTCACTAATTATTCATACCTTATAAAACAGGTAAAATCCAAAATCCCTTAAAGAAATAGAAGAAAATTATATCTTTGGGTTGAGTGAGTCTTTAACACCTCAGTAACAAGACAAAGACTACCTTTTCAAGACCCTCTAGTCTAAGTCTTACCTCACCATCAAGAGGACCACATAAAGACTTCTACCCACAATGACCCAATTCTTTGATGATCAGTAGGGCTAAGACTAACACACACACACACACACACACACACACACACACACACACACACACACACACACACACAGGTGATCAATCCAAGCAATACGGTCATCAGTATATATTACTCAAGGTATCAATCTAATGTCCAGAGATCGTCAGGTCACCAGGAATGTAAATACAACATTAATATTAAAACGAATTATCAAAGGCAGCCATTTATCAAGTGCGTCACGCTGATTACCTGACGAGAGACGGAGATGATGATGATGATGATGATGATGATGATGATGATGATGATGATGATGATGATGATGATGATGTGTTGAAATATGATCAAGTTTACGAAGGTGTTATTATTATCATCATTATATCATTGTTGTTTTTACTGTTTATCATTATTATTGTCATCATCATCATCATCAGTTATCATTTTCTAATCATAAATTTAATCTTTGTTATTACCTGATCACGCATTTTTTTTATTAATACTGTACCTTAATACTGACCACCACACCCACCCACGGTACCACCACCCTCCCAGCCCACGGTACAGTACTCATCCCACACCTGACAACACACCACTCATCCCACACCTGACAACACACCACTCATCCCACACCTGACAACACACCACTCATCCCACACCTGAAACAACACACCACTCATCCCACACCTGAAACAACACATCACTCATCTCACACCTGAAACAACACTCACCACCTCATCCCACACCTGAAACAACACACCACTCATCCCACACCTGACAACACACCACTCATCCCACACCTGACAACACACCACTCATCCCACACCTGAAACAACACACCACTCATCCCACACCTGAAACAACACACCACTCATCCCACACCTGAAACAACACATAAAATACACCATGTTTATTACCTATACTTTCATTTACATATATAATTGAGGCAACACATAATTTTTATTTATTTTTTAAGACATACATGACTGTGATATATGCACACACACACACACACACACACACACACACACACACACACACACACACACACACACACACTAAAAAATATCTAAAAACTAAACAGCTACAAAACCTAACTAGGAATACATAAACGTAAAAAAAAAATATTAACACAATGATTACTTAACACATCGTCACTCTGTCGCTTGTACTGTTCTTACTCGGAGGTTTTGACTATTGAATCGTGTGTATTAATATGTTTTTTGTTTCATTTCATTACATAACTTTTAATTTAGTTATAATTTATAAGTCATTTATCTATTCTGCTTTTCCTCCTATATTTATTCCTCTTCCCCTCTTCCATTCTCTTCCTTCGTACCATACCTGTCTCTTTTCCTCCTCCTCCTCCTCCACTTCCTGTCCGTCCATTTTAACTGTCTCCTTCCTTCCCTCCTTCATCCCTACCCCTCCTCCACTCTCTCCTTCGTCCCTATCCCTTCTCTACTATTTCCTTCATTCCTACCCCTTCCCCCTTACTCATCCTCCACCCCAAACGTCATCTTTAACCCTCCTCCACCTCCTACTTCATCCTTACCCCTCCTCCACTCTCTCCTTCATCCTTACCCCTCCTCTACTCTCTCCTTCGTCCTTACCCCTTCCTCTCCTCCGATTTCTCATTATCTCCCTTCCTCAATCCACCTCCTTCCCTCCTCTCCTCCTTGGTAGCAGAGATTTATATGACTGACATGAGAGCCTCACCTGAGCCCACCTGCTGAGCCTGCTATGTTGTGGTGGTGGTGGAGTGTGGTGGTGGTGTGTGTGGTGGTGGTGTATGTGGTGATGTGTGTGTGGTGGTGTGTGGTGGAGTGTGGTGGAGTGTGGTGGAGTGTGATGGAGGTGGTGTGAGGGTAATGGTGGAGGGTCTGCTTCCTTCACGATCATCCATTCTCCCTCATTCACTATTCCCTTTCTCCCCTCACCACCCATTTTCCCTCACCCGAGCTCATTCTCTCCCACTCGCTCCCCTTACCACCCCACTCTCCCTCTCATCACCCACTCTCTCTCACACCACCCACTCTCCCTCACTCACCACCCACTCTCCTCACTCACCACCCACTCTCTCCCTCACCACCCACTCTCCCTCTCTCACCACCCACTCTCTCACTCTCTCACTCACCACCCCTCTCTCACTCACCACCCCTCTCCTCACTCACCCCTCTCCCTCACTCACCACCCACTCTCCCTCACCAACCGTTCCTCTCCTCACTCACCACCCACTCTCCCTCACCACCAACCGCTCTCCCTCATTCACACAGAGACTGGACTGCTACTCTATGGGAACTTTGAAAATTCCATCTGCCTTAGGTTGGAGTTAGTGCCATAAAGCTAATGCACTTCCGGGCAGAGTATATGGCACTTTGCTTATTGGCACTCAGAGTAAGGGTGTCATACTTGGCACTCAGAGTAAGGGTGTCATACTTGGCACTCAGAGTAAGGGTGTCATACTTGGCACTCAGAGTAAGGGTGTCATACTTGGCACTCAGAGTAAGGGTGTCATACTTGGCACTCAGAGTAAGGGTGTCATACTTGGCACTCAGAGTAAGGGTGTCATAATTGATACTCCTCGTCCGGGTGTCATACTTGGCACTCAGAGTAAAGGTGTCATACTTGGCACTCAGAGTAAGGGTGTTATAATTGATACTCCTCGTCCGGTGTCATACTTGGCACTAATAACAGGGTGTCATACTTGGCACTAATAACTATGGTGTCATACTTGGCACTAATAGCCCGGGTGTCATACTTGGCACTCATAGCCTGGGTGTCATACTTGGCACTCATAGCCTGGGTGTCATACTTGGCACTCAGTAAGGGTGTTATAATTGATACTCCTCGTCCGGTGTCATACTTGGCACTAATAACAGGGTGTCATACTTGGCACTAATAACTATGGTGTCATACTTGGCACTAATAGCCCGGGTGTCATACTTGGCACTCATAGCCTGGGTGTCATACTTGGCACTCATAGCCTGGGTGTCATACTTGGCACTCATGGTCATCCTTATCATTTGACGTGTCGTCAGTGTGGTGTTTACAGGTAGCTGGAAGGATCACCCTCAATGGATTCTCCACCACCTTCCCGGTCCACACAGAAACGACACACGGTACACCTGTTGTCAGTAGCGATGATCCAGGTCCGCCGGTACAGCTCCTAGTGTACCGGGACATCACCTCACACGATTTCGTCAAAACATAGACCACTTTGAACCTTTAACCAATACATTATTAACCAGGTAACTGCTAAGGTCAAGTTATTTCAGATCATGTTTTTTTTTCACCTACTTTGATGATGAGGTCCAGAAAAAAAAACATTTACCTTTTAATTCCCTGTAAAAAAAAAATTCATATCGCTGAAAGTATTTTTTTAGTCACAAAAAATGATAATTGGTTAATTAACGAACTGCGTGTAGAAATGATATTACTGGTTGCTGGTTGTCAACATAGTGATTACAGAGTCTAAAATCGTTGCCGTGAATTTGCTTGTAAAGAAAATGAGAATTTGCCACACTGTGAAGAAGAATTTGTTGTGGATAAAAGATAACAGGATAAAACTATAAAAAGTATTGGGTTACCTGATGAATAATGACCCCCCCCCCAGCTTATTTTACCTGATTATTAGACACAAAAGCTTATTTCACCTGGTGACTAGGGACTCCCAGCTTATTTCACCTAATGATTAAACAACCTAATGCTACCTGTGAGCTTAGAGTATACACATTAGAGTATACACAAAACTCGTTCCCTCATCATACAAAACACACATCATACAAACAGAAATTATCTTCGTAATGGGCAAGAACTACCTGCGTATTTATGTAATTTTTTCTTTTTACTGAATTTGTTTGATCTGCAACTATTTACATTTGAAATACGGCAAAATAATCACACGCTAGACTAATGTTTAATGGCGGACAGAACAATTTATTCATTGATGTTGGTTAATACGGCCGTGACTGACAGGTAAATGATAACTCGGACTCACCTGAAGATTAGATATCCCAGTTTGTTTCACCACCTTAAGATTAACCACCACCCTAACGTTACCTAACGGAATTAGGTTAGGTTAGATTAGGTTAGATTAGGTTAGGTTAGATTAGGTTAGATTAGGTTAGGTTAGATTAGTTTTCAGGCGAAATAAGCTGGTGTGGGTCTAATCTTCAGGTGATCCAATAACTACTGTAACATACCTGAACCTAAAATCAGAGGAACATCATGGCAATGTAGCTATGATAATAATGATGAAGATGATGATGATGATGATGATGATGATAATGATGAAAATGATGATGATGATGATAGCTTGATAATACACTTAACGCTGTCGAGATGATGATGATGATATGATGATAAACTAAACAAGAAAGAACCAACTAAAAGCATCATCCAGGTTAGTACCTTGTAAGTGTTAGTAATAGTTCCCCAGACAACCATACAGCAGGAGGGAGGGAGGGAGGGAGGCGGATTTCCAGGCTTATTACTGCCGTGGAAAATGTCAACAAAGATCCACGGTACCACACACACACACACACACACACACACACACACAGTACCCCGCCTATACGAGGACAACATCAGCTTAGTGCTGGCGATGTGCGCGGTGGTGTTGGTGGTGGTGGTGTTGGTGGTGGTGGTGGTGGTGGTGGTGGTGGCGGTGGTGGTGCGGTGGTGGTGGTAGTGGTGGTGGTGGTAGTGATGATGGTGGCAGCGGTGGTGATAGTGGCGGCGGATGGTGGTGGTGGGATGGGTAGCGGGTGGTGGTGATAGTAGCGGTGGTGGGTGGTGGTGGTGGTGGTGGTGGGTGGTGGTGGTGGTGGTGGTGGTGGTGGCGGTGGTGGCGGTGGTGGTGGTGATTGTGTTGGCAGGTGGTGGTGGTGGTGGCGTGCGGTGGCGGTGGTGGTGGTAGCGGTGGTGGTGATAGTGGTGGCGGTGGGTGAGCAGTGCGCGGTGATGGTGGTGGTGGCGGCGCGGAACCTGTTATAAAGTTAACATAAACCTTCCCGAGCGGTAACAAACTTCCCGTAATTAAAATTTTAATATCCTTATATATCAAGTTGCTTTTTTTTTAACATTATTTAATTAAGGAGATAAATAATAGTGAATTGAAATATAATTATAGATAAAAGATCAACAATGTATAATTCACTGCGTAAGTATAGAGCTTTTGTTGTGTTTATTTTATCTTTTATTTACAGGGAATTTTAAACTATTCTTTGCGGTTGTGTTTGTTTGATGTTGTAAAAATGTCAACACGTCATAATGTTAAAGTGAATAACTGTCTTTTCTCATTGATGAACGAACCCGTGTGTGTGTGTGCGTGTGTGTGTGTGTGTGTGTGTGTGTGTGTGTGTCTCACTCAAGTAAATTCACAATGCATTCTACCAATACTGACCTGATGGAGCGAGAGAGAGAGAGAGAGAGAGAGAGGTGAGAGAGAGAGAGAGAGAGACTTTCATTCACTCTTCCTACACACACACACACACACACACACACACACACACACACACACACACACATACACACACACACACACTACGCAACTCAGCTCTTCCTTCACTCGATACTTTATATGTACAAGAAACTTTCACTCGTACGAACACAAGACGTTTGCATTCTACAAGTTTTCTCATAATTTCTCTTCGAAGTAGCAAGATGTTATCCCAACCCCCTCCCTCTCCACCCTCACCTCTCTCTCTCTCTCTCTCTCTCTCTCTCAGTAATGTTGTACTTATGGCGAGTCAAGACTATAAATTTATCCCTTTGCATTAAACGTTCCAGACTCACACACTCAAGACGCACTCCCCCTGCAACACTGACTCACTAATAAATACACAATCAAGTCATACACACTCTACCTCTCGTAACACTGACTCACTATAAATGACACACACTCAAAACCCACTCTCTCTCTCCATCTCCCACATCACACACACTCAATATAAACCACCCACACACACACACACACTCAAACCCACACACAAGACCCACTCACTCTACCACCCACATCATCGATTTCACCCTTAAAGAATCCATCGTATACGTAACAGCATATAAATCCGTGTAAAATCCGGCCACGTCACGAACGCCCATAAACAAACAACACCGTAAATCCATTAAGAGTTATCATATACATTCCCCGCTCGCTGACAGCTTTATAGAGGCAATCATCTACGTCTTGGATCACGGTGAATACATCAATCTTATCCCATCCCAGGCAGTGTTAGTACCCGTCTTCAAGGATCACCTGAAGATTAGAACACCACCGTAACCTAATGCCCCCTAATTTAACTTAAAGCTAACTTAATTTATCTTAATCAAGCCTAACGCTAACCTAAGTTAATCTACCCTATCCTTAACTTAATCTAACCTATCCTATCATTAACCTAATCTAACCTATCCAATCGTTAACCTAACCTTACCTACTGTAATCTAACCGAAGCTAATCTAACCTAACCTAACGCTAACAAAAACTAACCTAACCTAATTTAACGCTAGGATAAACTAACCAAACTGAACACAAACCTCCTCCCCCCCCCCCCTTGGTGTTTTATGACCAGGTAAAAAATAAGCTGGGTGGGTGAACGCCATCCATCTTCATCGCATAACCATACACAGTGATGACAAGAGCCAGATGTTTTTATTCAACAGTCATTATGTGAGGATTGAGTCGAACTACAACAACCTCCCACGTAATTAACTATCTGGACCAGGTAAGTTTTGGTGGTTATTATTGGTGTTAATGGCTCGATTAATATATAAACAAAGAATGATGTGAAACATTTACTATTGATGACAAAATCTAATACGAAATGGTAAGTTGTTTTTGAGTGATTCATATTAGGTAATACATGGGAAGCATTATGCATATTTATTCATATTAGGTTCTATAGATACCCCCATTTTCTTTATATATGTATTACGGTTTATACATGTACCATTTTCTTTATTCATATTAGTTTATACACATGTCCCGTTTTCTTTCATTTTAATTTGAGATGCAAGACTTACCTAAACGTTGATGGGTACAAAATAAAGATTAATTCCACTGTTATTATCTGTCTCCTATACACACACAACGAGTCAGTATGTTCACAAGGGGGAATTATATTAATATTATTATACATTTATCTCTATTTGTTTTTTAATATATATAATAAATGATTCCACTATGTCGTTCACTGGGAAGTTTCTCACTTTACAACCTCTTTATATGCAGATGAGCCGTTCAAGGCGATACGTCACATTTTTTCCCACATCAATGCCACAGGGGAAAAAAATATTACCCTGGGTCCGTATAGAGGCTGCTGCGCCCATAAACTGCAGGAAACCCATTTATATCCACATTGTAATTAAATATTATTAACTTTATGTACCTCACTATAACCGGGTTGTGTATACGTTTGTGTCTATGTCATGTCGATGGTCAATTCTTCAGTATACTGTAATCTGCCCTCCTAGGGAAGTCAATAGCAAGAGGAGATCCTTAAAAGAAAAACAATACGTATTTAATCTTCCTATCGACCTTCAAACATACAGCCTGGTCCTAATTACGAAATGACAACACCTATTTATACATCAACAACACCTGAAACACAATTCACATTTACCTTCATGGGAATTTTCTCCGAACTAACCCAACTACAACATATAAATTCTCTCCGGTTCATTCCCCGTAATGTAAACAAACTCCTGAAATTCTCGCAACAAATACCTCGTTCGGCCATCAATGTCGCTCTGTAAATCCTTCCCCCTGTTTATCAATGTTTCTTTATCACTTGCATCTTTCCCATTCATTTTCCTTATTGCTTCTTCTCGTTCATTCTCCTCCGTCTCTTGTAAATATTCTCGCTGGACTGTAAATAAAGTTACGATTCAGGAGGAGTCTTATTCAGGTGTATATACTACAGGTAGGTAGTTAATAGTCTCTTTATTCTCATGGATGTGTTAATTACTTCACCTGTATTGTGTTTGTAGTTTTAAGACTCGGGTGATAGCGAGATACAGGAGTTAGCGAGACATAGGAGATAACGAGACACAGCATACAGCCACACATAGAAGAAGGAGAGACATAGGAGACAGCGAGACATAGGAGACAAAAAGACACAAGATGTAACGAGACACAAGAACCAGCGAAACACAAGAGACAACAAAACACAGGAGACAGCGAGACACAGGAGACAGCGAGACACAGGAGACAGAGACACCAGAGACAGCGAGACACAGGAGACAGCGAGACACAGGAGACAGGGACACCAGAGACAGCGAGACACCAGAGACAGCGAGACACAGGAGACAGCGAGACACAGGAGACAGCGAGACACCAGAGACAGCGAGACACAGGAGACAGCGAGACAGTCTCCACCACACGGGAGGTAAATTCCTTGCCGGAAATAAGACGATCGCGAAATCTTATGAGAAATGCTTTATTCCCCAGCCCCCCAGACGCTGCCTCTAAGCCCGAACAAATGATTCTATTTATATTACCACAACAGAGTAAGGCAATGTGGATCACTGTCAGGTGTTATGAATCACTGTCAGGTGTTGTGGATTACTGTCAGGTGTTGTGGATCACTGTCAGGTGTTGTGGATCACTGTCAGGTAACGTGGATCACTACTACTATACACACTACTACTTCTACTACTAGTACTACACACATACGAACATATTACTACTACTACTACTACTATTACTGCTACTACCACTACTACCTCTACAACACACACACACACACACTTCCCTACCATATGCAATACCACCTTTTCCAATATGGCCATAGAATTCACCACAATATATCCTAATTCTTACAGGTGTTCAATGTGCCGTTGTTCCTAATAATCGTGAGAACATTATTGAGTATTTGCTGTAAGATATT
The DNA here is from genome assembly GCF_018991925.1 of Homarus americanus. NCBI lineage: Eukaryota > Metazoa > Arthropoda > Malacostraca > Decapoda > Nephropidae > Homarus > Homarus americanus. The sequence goes on along the minus strand of NW_024721079.1, from coordinate 4,454,703 downwards.
TTACTTTTTTCGTTCACGTGTAATAATTGTCATCATTATTTGGGTAAGGCAGTGACTCTTTAAGATATTACAGCCAGACTTGACATAATCCCTCTCTGGACACTGGTACACCCATCCTACACCCTCTTACAACCCTCTCTGGACACTGCTACACCCTCCTACACCTTATATACTATACGCACGTTGGCAGCACATGACTGACTGAGAGAGAGAGAGAGGGACTGACTATTCCCCCTACACGCCTAGAGGGATACACAACTCAGGGATGAATGCTGGTTAAACACAAGTGGACGATAATGGAAATGGTTGAGCCAGAGGGAATAAAAGTCAACGGAGAGAATGAATAACCTAATAGAACGAATGTACGACCCACAGTGAAAAGATGAATGACACAAAACTAGGAATTTATGAGAAGGAGGAGGAAAAGGAGGAAGAATAGGGGGAGGAGGAGAAGAAGAAGAGGAGGAAGATGAGGAAAAAGAGGCGGAAGAGAGAGAATAGGAGGGGGAGGAAGAAAGGGGAAAAAGAAGGAAGAACAAGAGGATGAGGTAGAGAAGGAAGGAGGGTGGTGGTGATGGTGGTGGTGCTGTGGGCTCCAGCTGATCAGGTTCAATAGCCAAGCCGCCAGAATAAATACCAACCCCTGAAGGACAGACACCCCCCTCTCCCCTCCCATACCCCCCACCTCACCTCCCACCTGCATGAAGGAAAAACGACCTTTAAACCCAGGTGAAGCACGAAAGGCTCAGTGGGTGGGCGAGACGCTTAATGTAAAATGATAATGTTTGCATTTACCTTCATAAGCCGTCACGGTGTTTTTTGAGTAAATAGCAGGAGTGATTAGTAGATTGGGGGGGGTGGAGAGATGGGGGGGGTGAGTATTGAGGAGATTGGAAGGAAGAGAGGGAAAGAGAGGAGGGCACTGACATCCATCCAGCCAGTCAGTAAGAACCTCTCAGCGTGCATTATCGTGTGCCTCGCTGTGTGTGTGTGCACCTCACCCACTCTTCCTCTTGTCACTATTTTCTTTAATTTTCTGTTTAAAAGAGGAGAGAAAACATTGTTCCTCACACACACACACACACACACACACACACGCACACACACACACACACACACACACACACACACGCACACACACACACACACACACACACACACACACACACGCACACACACACACACACATACCTGACTCCTTCAATAAATCTATCTCTTTTTCACATCAACATAACGACTCATTTAGCTTGGCTTCCATGACCCCTTGAATGTACAGGTGTGCTACCCTCGTGTCACACCTGTAACTTTGTATACATTACACTGTATTCAATAAAATTCTATACATTATACTGTATTTACTAAGCTGACCCCCCCCCCCACACACCCATCCCCAACTCCCATATATCCTTCAATTTAATCCCTTCCTCCTTCTCCCATCACTTACCCCAATAATCCTCTTCACACCCTCAAAATCCCTCTACAATAATCCCAATACAGTAGACTCCTTTCTCTCTTCTCCCTACTCCCACACTTCACCTCATTCTACCTATACAAACTCCCTTTTCCACACTCCTCTCTCTAATTCCCCTCCCTTCTTTCTCTCTCTCTATACTATCTACCTACCTCTCTCTCCCTCCATCCCTGTCAGCCTCTTCACACACACCCAAACTTCGACAACATCAACACAGAACAATAATCGTCTTTAGTTTAGTTCAGAGACGTACTGTTACAGCAGCGTCTAGTCCCCTTGACACTACAGTACACGGTAGTATGTTTAAAATAACCATACAGGTGTTTACATGCTAATTAGTCCAGGTATAAATATTCGGGTGTTTCATAGTGTACGTATTCAGTCGATAAAAACGAAAATATAAAAAATACAGTAATAACAACAACAATAATACTAATAATAATAATAATAGTAATAATTTTTTATTATATATGTAATGTAATACATGTGTGTGTGTGTGTGTGTGTGTGTGTGTGTGTGTGTGTGTGTGTGTGTGTGTGTGTGTGTGTGTGTGTGTGTGTGTGTGTGTGTGTGTTGGTTGCAGTTGGTCGCCATGACAACTGGTTCAGAGTTCATCCTGAGTGGCCGGAGGGGGTCGTCATCACACGCTACTTAAGGCAAGATATATTCATTTTCAGCATACATATACATTATACATGAGAGGGTATTTAAATATTCGTACTGTGACGAATGTGGGTTAGGTTAGGTTAGGTTTTTTATTTTTACTTTACCTCAATGAAACAGAGAAAGAATTGTGATACTAGTCTTCAGTTTTATCATATAGTTTCGTTCTTTTATGTTAAGACAAATAGATTACACCAATGGCCACAACAATTGTAGTCGGTGGTACTTACGATCGGTATTATATCATAACTACATGGCAACTCAACTCCCCCATATGGCAACTCAACTCCCCTACATTGCAACTTAACTCCCCTACATGACAACTCAACTCCCCTACATGGCAACTCAACTCCCCTACATGGCAACTCAACTCCCCTACATGGCAACTCAACTCCCCTACATGACAACTCAACTCCCCTACATGGCAACTCAACTCCCCTACATGGCAACTCAACTCCCTACATCAACTCCCCTACATGGCAACTCAACTCCCCTACATGACAACTCAACTCCCCTACATGGCAACTCAACTCCCTACATGGCAACTTCTCCCTACATGGCAACTCAACTCCCCTACATGGCAACTCAACTCCCCTACATCCCCTACATGGCAACTTAACTACATGGCAACTCAACTCCACTACATGGCAACTTCAACTCCCCTACATGACAACTCAACTCCCCTACATGGCAACTCAACTCCCCTACATGACAACTCAACTCCCCTACATGACAACTCAACTCCCCTACATGACAACTCAACTCCCCTACATGACAACTCAACTCCCCTACATGGCAACTCAACTCCCCTACATGGCAACTCAACTCCCCTACATGGCAACTCACCCACATCCCCCCGTACCTTACCTGCTGGTCATGACGTCACTACCCCAGCACCGTCGTACCTACAGGAAGTTGCGTGTCCTGGTGCTATTTCGTAAACCTAATGTCCAAAAGAACGCTCATCAATAATCACTGATAAAAGTCTCGTGAATTTCCCACCTCCCCCCCAACACACAAACACATTCACATACAGACAGACAGAAACACATACACACACACAAACACATTCATATACAGACAAGCAGAAACGCACACACATACACACAACTTATATAATTTTATATTTTGCCATAATAGGATAATTTTTCGATATTTCTAGATATTAATTTTTCCTACTAGTTCTTTACATATCCCCTGGTGTAATAATAATAATAACCCTTTACTAGCAACCTGTCAATATCAAATAGAAATTCTAATAGTAGGTTCATCAACACCACCATGCCCAGAACCACGTCTTTAAAAATCTATCAAGAAACGTAAATACTCTTTGAATCCTTCTTCCTGTTCCAACATGATCCTCCTCCCTCTAAGTTTACCGATCATGAGACGCTTCAGAAACATCAAGCTTATTTACAGCTGTGGAGGGGGATCAAGGACAAATCTGGTGCCAAGGTTCTTTTAATCTAAGCTTCCCACGTCAAGGTTTTTCTCCAGAGTGTAAATATAAGAACCTATCTGATTGGCTCACTGAGAACACACACACACACACACACACACACACACACACAAAACTACTTCTATTACAACTATATTCACGGACAGACGGACAGACGGACGGACGGTTACACGATCGAAGGGACAGACAGACAAAGACGAACGTAAATAATGACAGCATCTTTTCTAATAATCGAAATGGTATATGAATTTATTTTGTACCTTCCTTAACTCAATGCATTAAACTCTACCATTAATTCCTATATCTTGACCAAAACAACAATACGATAATTGACCCCCCCCAAAAAATACGACAACTTGAAAACGTAAACAAAGAAATATCGTAAACAGGTAAGATAATTAGTAATAGTTTGAGGAGCTTAAAATGCATCTCTTTCAGTTTAATGTCGCAAATATCTGTCGTATCTTTGTAAACATGATACAAAATTCTTAACAAAGTTTAGAAAAAAAAAACGATAACAATGAAAATAAATAAAAAGAAAAAGAATAAAGATAAAAACATTGTTAACTGGAATTTATCACCAAAGTAAACACGTTAAAACATAAACATAACTACGACAACATAACGAACAAATTAACATACCAGAGAAGCGCCTCCATCTCGTAGTGTCGTAGCTAAGTTGAGTAAAGGACAGAGATGGCCTCCATAAACCACGCTACAGGTTGCACCTTTTTCATGTTATTTTCTGTTTTTGGCGTCACACTACGTAATCCACGCACCTGTGAATAAAAACAATTGTCAGAGAGATTTTTTGGAATTGGTCTATTGCTAAAAATAAAGTGTTGTATGTGTGTGTGTGTGTGTGTGTGTGTGCGTGTGTGTGTGTGTGTGTGTATGTGTGTGTGTGTGTGTGTATTTCTTGAAAGAGGAGGACACTTTACTGCCTAAAACATACATATATTCTCCTTTACACGGCCATTACCTTCCCAGTCCATTAGTATATCCCCAATATATCCCTAAGCATACTACCATTACATTTATAAGTATTCTTCCATTATAATCAATAGTACACTTACCATTATATCCATCAGTATACTTCTATTACATTCATTAGTATACTATTATTACGTGGTCCAGTATACTCACATTATATACCCCAGCAATCGTGTAATTTACCACAACAACACCTTCTTCCCTCCTTCAGAACCTTCTTGTTTACCTTCAAGATAATCACATCAATGTCCCTCCCTCACACCTCTTCCTTGCCCCTTCCTCACACCTCATAATTTATAAACCCCTTCCTCATGTCTCTCCTTCACACCTCCCTCATGTCCCTTCCTCACACCTCCTCCTTGTCCCTCACTCACACCTCATAATTTATAAACCCCTTCCTCATGTCTCTCCTTCACACCTCCTTCATGTTCCTTCCTCACACCTCCTCCTTGTCCCTCACTCACACCTCATAATTTATAAACCCCTTCCTCATGTCTCTCCTTCATACCTCCTTCATGTTCCTACCTCACACCTCCTTCATGTCTCTCCCTCACACCTCCACCAGTCCCTACCTCACGCCTCCTCCATGTCCCTCCCTCACACCTACCTCTCACTAATCTTCTTTGACCTCTCGGGACACCATGAGATTTCCGCTCCATTTACAAGATTAGAATCATAACACATAACTCTATCCTTTGTAAATAATATCTTCTTCCTTGTAAGACATTCACTGTTTTTCTCTCTCCCCTTGTGTTGTCTCTCTTATCAGGCATTTCAGGCGTGTCTTTCATCTCTCTCTCTCTCTCTCTCTCTCTCTCTCTCTCTCTCTCTCTCTCTCTCTCTCTCTCTCTCTCTCTCTCTCTACCTCCTTTGTATTATTTTTTATTTATTTTTGTTAATCTTACTCCATTACCTTGATTAGAGAGAAAGAAAATAAATTCTAGTTGTCTCTCGGGGTCTCCATGAGATGTCTCTTACTCGTGCCCGGATCACAAGCTTAAGGTCTTCTTTCTGTTTCTTATAAGTCTCTCTGTCTCACTCTCTCTCTCTTGTTTGATGTCTCTTGCTCTATATATGTGTGTCTGGCATAGTCTCTTTGTATATCTGTCTGTTTCTCTGTCTCTTTTTATAGCTACCTGTCTGTCTCTCACTCTATGTCTGTCTGTCTGTCTCTATGTATGTCTGTCTGTCTGTCTGTCTCTATGTATGTCTGTCTGCTCTTTGTATGTATGTATGTATGTATGTATGTATGTCCTGGTAGGTGGTAACAATACGAATGGTACCCGGGATCGAACCAACATCCTATAAAACAAGAGCCTAATGCAATATTTACTCAGCCACCCCATTCATAAGCATATAATAGTCCCCCTTAAAACTATTACACAAAGACAAAAAATGGGATATTATATCTACACTCAATAATTATCTACCGTAACCTAACCACGTTTTCTGTGTCCATAATCAAAAATAAAATAATAACAAATAAAATCGTAATTATTAAGTGTTTAATTCTTTTGTTTCTAATTCCCAGATAATCCCAAGTCCAGTATGTCCACCTAAAGGAATTCTAAAAGGTTCTGCAATATTTATCTCGTTTACATAAGAGTCTCAGTATGTAATGTCGATATCACTCTGGTTGATGTGTGTGTGTGTGTGTGTGTGTGTGTGTGTGTGTGTGTGTGTGTGTGTGTGTGTGTCGTAAGTCGAGGGAGTAAAGCCGGGATGATCCACTCTCATAACACCAATCAAAGGGAAAACTGATATAAAAAAAGGTTGCAGGAATCCCTGTGACTTGGAGTTGATAGTGGTGTGGGTGTTAGTAGTGTGTGTGTGGTGGTGGTAGTAGTAGTAGTAGTTGTAGTAGTAACAGTGGTAGTTATCTATGAGAGTGGTGGTGGTCGTCTGGGAGTTTGTAACGGTAGGCGGGTGCAGCAGCAGCAGGAGGAGGAGGAGCGTAGCCCGAGGCTTACAACACAACACATTTTCTTGGTTATTGTCCCGGCGCTCTGGCTTGTTCCCGGACTCTCCCTCACTAACAGGACAGGCGGGCCTCCTCGGTCTTACCCATTAGCAGCGACAGTAGTCTTTTGTCTCTCTCACTCTCACTCTCTCTCTTTCTCTTTTTTCTCTCGCTTGGGGATGTATCTGTAACCTGACTGCCAGACTTTGTGAGGAAACTGTAATCTGAGACTCCATGGTGAGACAAACCGGTGACCCTGAGTCTTGAGAATGACCCAGTGACCCGATTCTTAAGAGATAAACTTACACACTGACCTGAGACTTTAGACCCTTGAGTCTGATCAAGGAGTAAGACTTGAAATTTACGTCATTCATCAAATCTTAACGACTTGACAGGTCCTTCAACACGACCAATCACGAACTTAGCATCTGGGAGTCCTTAACATGCAATACACACATAATCCTTCACATATTTTAAGGAACATCAACAATCAAGAGTAAACAATGACAAACTTTCTCCCTCCATAAAACACAATAAGGCTTCATAACATATTGTAACACTTCATAACACACATAACACTTCATAACACACAATAATACTTCTTGGTAATATTACGTCACTTCCTGCTAAAATACTGCCAAACTGACGTCATTCTCACCTCTCTCAGTCCCACACACACTCTCAAACTAAGACACATACACTCCCAAACAACAACAACACACACACACACACACACACACACACACACACACACACACACACACACACACACACACACACACCTCCCCACTCACAAACCCCCAATTACAAGAAAATTATACAGCATTACTTTGCCTGGTCCATTTTCATGTGATAAAACTCTCTCCTCGGATATTTAATTCACGTAGTTTTGTAAATTTGCTGACATCTGCAGGATATTATTGAAGAAGGAAAGAATTACTGAATTATGAGTTGAAGCTTAAGTTAGTGGAGTTTTTTTACCTATCTCTTCTTAATGAGTTTGGATCACCTATAAGAATCTCCACCCCAGCTTATTTCACGTGAAGATTAACCACCCTAACGCTAACGGTAACCTAACTTAAAGCTAACCTAACCTAACTTAACCTAACTTAATCTAACGTAACCTAACGTAACCTAACGCAAACCTAACTTAACCTAAAAGGATGAGACATATTGATTAAATGTTAAAAATAAAGTTCTTTTGGGGGGTGAGGGAGGGAGATGTGGTACAGCAGGGGAGGGGAGGAAAGAGATGGGAGGGGAGAGGGAAGAGGGAATACTTTAAATACTTTTTATTGTCTGGTAATTTTACTATATTCTATTTTTTTATGTTTTCTTCTACTTTTATAATTATCGATGTTTGGTTTCACTATTTTGGGAACTTTTTTTTAATGTCAGTTACGTTCGGTGTTTTGGTTACTTTCATTTCATTGGCTACTTTCACTATTTGGGCTATATTGATTAATTTGTCTACTTTCAAAATAGACAGACAGACAGACGGACAGACATACAGACAGACGGACGGATATATATATATATATATATATATATATATATATATATATATATATATATATATATATATATATATATATATATATATATATATATATATATATATATATATATATATATATATATATATATATATATATATATATATATATATATATATATATATATATATATATATATATAGATAGATAGATAGATAGATAGATAGATATAGGCATACAAGCATATTAAAAAGACAAGTGTAAACAGTAAAATGGATAGATAGATAAACATAAAACGAAAAGAATAAAAAAAATAAACAAGAAGGATAAACAGAGTGTAAACGGATCAGACAGACAGAGAGACAGACAAGCAGAGAGAGAGAGAGAGAGAGAGAGAGAGAGAGAGAGAGAGAGAGAGAGAGAGAGAGAGAGAGAATGGCTAAGGTAAGCTTGAGGAAGTAGGACGAGTAATCTTGAGACATGTTGAAGACTTAGCCTGAAAATAAATTAATCCATTCCCTTCTCATCAGGCCATGGAAAAGAGGGAGGGGTGAAGGGATGGATGAAGGAAGGAAGGAGGAAGGGGAGAGGAGAAAGAAGGAAGGGATGAAGGAAATGAGGGGAGGGAGGGGAGAAGGAAGGAGAAAGGAAATAGGGAGAAAGGAAGGAGGGAGGAAATAAGGAAGAAAAGAAAGAAAAGAAAGTGAACGAAGGAAAGAACGAGAAAGAAGGAAGGAAGGATAATCAGACATCATAATAAATTTGATAGACAGAGATAGCTTAAGTTAGTTGACAGAGAAAGACAGATAGATGGATACCTGTAAATAAATCAATAAACATATATGTGGATTAGAAACGCAGATAGATAGATAGATAGATAGATAGATAGATAGAGACCACTAAATAAACAAGTATAAACAGATAGACACACACACACACACACACACACACACACACACACACACACACACACACACACACCACAAAAAGCTGCAACCTATTAATAAACTGTTTATTATTATTATTATACACCGCACATACACAAACATACACACATTTACTCCCCACGCACATAAGCACAAACATACACACATTCACCATGCACATACACAAACATACACACATTTCACACCCCCCCCCCACGCACATACACAAACATACACATTCTCCACCCCACGCACATACACACAAACATACACACATTCACCCCCAATGCGCACATACACACAAACATAGGGCCACACATTCACCCCCACGCACATATAATAAACATATAATACATCTACCCCCTGCACATACAAACATACACACATTCACCCCCCCACGCACCTACACAAAACATACACACATTCACTTCTGCACATACATAAACACACATCTCACGCACACACACACATACACATCTGTTCCCCACGCACATTACACAAACATACACATACACATACATAATTTACTTGCCTCAAACGTTACGCGTCAGATATAAACATTTTTTTTTTACTTTACAAATATTGTTTTTTTCAGGGAGCGACATTAATAAATTTAGTTTGTAAACTTTTATAATTTTGTTTTAACTCAATTTATAGTTGTGTATGTTAATGAATGAAATGAAATAATTAAATTACGACAAATAATAATAATTCATAAATATTCACACGGCAATAATTCTAAAGTAATTCACTTGAACAGAGAGAGAGAGAGAGAGAGAGAGAGAGAGAGAGAGAGAGAGAGAGAGAGAGAGAGAGAGAGAGAGAGAGAGAGAGACAAACTATCCCAAATGTCTCATCACGCAGTCTCTCTGGATCTATTAGGACAATTATCTCAAACTGTTCTAAATTTCATTGCCAAAAATTGATAGAGAGATTCGCGTAATTATTGCAATATAGAAGAGTAATACATAGACAACAGAGATGATTAGTGGCACGTAGATATAGCGAATGACAGACACCCTATCTGTCTGTCTGTCTGTTAATTGTCTCTCTTTCTCTAATTTTCCCTTTATCGTCTCTTCTCTTCGAATTCTCTTTTTCTTGAACTCTTTCCTCCCTTTTTCTCGTGTGTGTGTGTGTGTGTGTGTGTGTGTGTGTGTGTGTGTGTGTGTGTGTGTGTGTGTGTGTGTGAGTGTGTGTGTGTGTGTGTGTGTGTGTGATGTGTGTGTGTGTGTGTGTGTGTGTGTGTGTGTGTGTGTGTGTGTGTGTGTGTGTGTGTGTGTGTGTGTGTGTGTGTGTGTGAGTGTCTGTGTGTGTGTGATCTGGTTCTTTTGTCTACTCCTTTCTTACCCTCCTCGCAATTTCTTCCTTTCTCTCCTCACTTACCTCCTTTGTACAAGTACTGCCACTACTACTACTACTACTACTTTTTTTTTTTTTTTTTTTTTATACGTGGCCTCCAGCCTCCCCCAATAGCCACACCTTCGCCACCATTTATTTACCTTAATATTAACTATCCTAATACATAAGCAACTATCCTATCTGTGTTAAATTAGTTGAGCCGCAGATCGATGCGGCATTCGGTGACTGTAGCCTCATAGTCGATATCTGCAGCAGTTGACGGAGTAGGGGCAGAAGCTCTCGTTCCCCTGAGGCAGAGCAAAGCCGACCGAAGGAGAGAGAAGGACAGTCGACATCTCATCCAGGCTGTGACATAACTTCTGGGCTGCTGCTTCTGTTCGGAGATCAGCTCCGCGAGTCTGGCGTAGAAACATCTTGCGCTTGGGCCCATCCCACCAGAGGTTGTGAACACTAGCGGAGTGAAGCTGCCTTGATCGACATTTTGAATTCTCTCCCCATATGCCCTTCTCTTGTCGTTCTCGTTCCTCCTATGTGCAGCATCGAGAGCTAGGTTACGGTGACAAACGGCCATGGGATCAAAAATCCTGATGTCGAAGAAGGCTCGCTGTCCCCGCGTCCAGAATCCTCGAGCACTGACGTCCACACGGGCTTCGTTAGATGTGTTTGAAGTCCTGTGTTGGAGGATCTCGCCATCCAGTGGAAGGAGGGTCGGTTCTACCATGACGTCCCGGCAGGTTTCCTTCAACATATTTGCTGTGAGATCCCTTACCTCGTCATGCCTCATGCATATGAAGCCCCCCTTCTTGCAAACCATGGCGTGATCGCTATCATAGGAATAGCCACACACGCATTGGGAGGGCAAACCATCTACTGGCCAACCGTACCTTAGAGCAATGGCATCTGTAAATTCTTGTTTGTTAAGGCTGAAACCATTTGCCCTTATCGGTAACGTAGTTAACCAGTTCGAGGCGCCCACCTCCTGCGCTATAGCTACTTTTTTTGTCAGATTTTCTGGAACCTGCAGCAATAATTGCTGCAACATGTCATTTTGGCAGTGCTGCCGATCTGTTGTAATGGATCTACGGATCTTATTAACTTCGCTGGTGTCCACTTCTGTTGCATTCTGGGCTATTATGTGGTCAGTGAGGGACTACTACTACTACTACTAATAATAATAATAATAATAATAATAATAAAACTAATAATATAATAATAATAATAATAATAATAATAATAATAATAATATATTGATGATAATAATAATAATAATAAAAATAAGAGGAATGATAATAACATAATGATTAATGATAATAATAACAAGAATAACAGCAACAACAATAACAACAATAATCATAATATAAATACAATAATAATAACCTACCAATACGTCACAATTCAACATCTGAAACTTTATCAGCCAGAGATATACGAGAAATCCCTCTTATTTTTTGTAACTAGCTAATACCAATTGTACTGTACTGACTTAGTGTACACGCTTAACTACCGTGCTTTATCAGTTCAAAGTACAGAAATTATACAACCACAACTACCACCTGTACAACAACAACAACAACAAGCACTTCCCTCACCCTACCAGAGATTTTACTGCTCAGGGGGACGTATCACCTGAAGATTAGCCCCCTTACCTTATTTCACCTGTTGATTAAAAAACCCTCGAACGATACCCGGAGAAGTTAGGTTAGGTTAAATTAGTTAAGTTAGGTGAGCATTAGGGTAGGTTGGGTGAGGTGAGGTAGGGAAAGGTTAGGTTAATCTAAGCTGGGGTGGCTAGTCTTCAGGTGATCATAGAAACCGAACATACTTTACACGAAGAAACACACAAGAGAGCGAGAGAGAGAGAGAGAGAGAGAGAGAGAGAGAGAGAGAGAGAGAGAGAGAGAGAGAGAGAGAATGTCGTCCCAGAGCAGGGGAGTTCTCTTGTTAAGGAGGCGAATGAGCACACTACAAAGGTCAATTAGGCGGGTCGTTCACATGGTAATGAGTCAATCAGGAGGTCTCTTGCCTCTCTCACTATTTTTATTCTTCCCTTTTTTTCTTTCTAAACATCCTCTTCTACTTCCTCATCTCCTGTTTTTTATCATTATTCTATGCCAACTTTTCCACTAATGTGATTTTGATGACTTTTTTTTTCATTCGTCTTTTTTTGTTTTTTATTCGTGTTGTTTTATTCTTATGTCTTAAACCATTTTCTTTCTTTTTACGTATCATCTGTTGAGAATTTCACGTGTGTTTGAACTTCTTGAATATTTTATCTTAACTCCACCATCCGTCTCTCCCCTGAGTACAGTTTCATCGTACTCGAGGGAAAAAATTATCGTATTCAAAGGTCTAAGACATCGTACTCAAGGGATTAAGTCATCATGCTCAAAGGATTAAGTCACATTGTGTTTTAAGTCACTATGCCCGAGAGGTTAAGTCATTGTGCTCAAGAGGTTGTGTCATTGTTCTCAAAAGGTTGTTAAGTCATTATACGCAGGGGTTTAAGTCATTGTACTCAAGAAGTTAAGTTATTGTGCTCAAAATGTTTAAAGTCATTATTCATAAGGGTAAATCAATGTACTCGAGAATTTAAGCCATCGTAGTCAAGGGGTTAAAATACCATACTAACTAAACTAAATCATTTATTCTGCGGACTGGCATCGTCATTATGAGGTTAAGACACAGGGGAGAGGCTGCTTCTTAACCTGCTCCTTCACGAGGGCACACCGGACGTCATAAGTTGCCGGGCTACTCTGGTAAACTAATGGCCCTAGATAATGCGCTGTGTCTTGGGGGCCATCAAGAACCCGTCCCTCACTCTTAACCTGGGTGTAGGAACGCCACCCTTTGGCTTGGACCAAATCGTAATGACGCTTGGAAGATTTTAATGACATATTTCTCAATGTTAATTACTGTACTCGCCAACTATTGGTTTCTGGATGTACTTAATTACAGTAGTTAATCCCATCAAATTAAAAGTGAAAGAAAAGTCATATTTGGGTGAAAATACGTCTAAGAGTCCCCCCCCAACAGGTTTAGCTTCCAAGCGTCATTACAACCACTAATTACCCCGTCATCGAATTGTCGACCATAGATGGAGGTGATGAATAAGGGCGTGTTTACACTGATACCGGAATCGGATATATTCTGACGCAAATTGTCTGACAATTTCGTCTCGAAAAAATGTGACAAGGAATAACCCAATGCAGATTTTGACATCATCCGGTGTGGTAGTGTAAACTGCTCGCCCAGAATGTCAAGCAATGTAAAGGGGTGTTCCTTGTCCGTTTTTTTTTTCGGACGAAACTGTCGTACAATTTGCGTCAGTATTTGTCCGATTCCGGCCTCAGTGTGAACACGCCCTTATTCTTCCCAGGACTTGTGTTTAACTCTGCCGTAATGACCAGAGTGTTGACGTCAGCAAATCCAACGAAAAACACTCTCCGTGATAACTCTTCGTGCTTGAGCCCAACATTTTTGTACTTTAGCATATTGCTCTGAGTTGGGACTGTGTAGCTGCTTCTATACCGCCTTTTCACGAATTGCTTGCTGCCAAATTGGTGTCGACGATGGAACTCCACGCCTGCCAGTAGCAGTGTTTATGTCTGTGTTTAAACAGTCCACTACAGTGTTCTAAGGGATTAATTAATCTCCAAAATGTAGAAGTTGCTGTGTTCCTTCCTCCCTGTACAAGGAAAAGGTGGCGTCGTGTGGCTCACAAAGGGTAAGATTAGGAGACGTAACAAGAGACTAAACCACCTTCCTGTGGGCAACAAGATATTTTGAGTTAAACAGTTGTCTCAGAAGAGGCCGGTACTTAGTCACATATAGTGTCTTCTGTATGTACTGTAGGAGGCGGGTCACCGAACCTTGTATCTTCGCTACACCGCCCCACTAGTGCGTCCCACTTTCTGACACTACCCAAAGTGAGCCAGCTTCACTAGTAGGATACAAGGTACACTCTGGTACTTGTTCGGCGGAGACTCGACGCCAATGAATGAAGTGTGACGTTCATGTTATAATTCATTACTGGACTTCAACTGATGAAGTGTGCTGAATAATTCTATCTTTATGTAATTTCATTGAACACCTGGCAGTAGACGTGACACATTTATATAATTAAATTCCGGCTTTTTGGAGAAGGGGGGGCAGGTGAAATGTTCTGCAAATGATTTTTATAAATATGTTTTGTTTTACTTAAAAAAATATAACGATGCTCTTAAACCAATATATATATATAAATATAGTTCTAACACTCTAAGGTCCAGTTCACTTCTTATCCCATCTCCTTACCTTTTTTCACTATATTCAGCCACGTTTTGTTGTTTACACCTAGTCTATAATACAGTATCTATAACAACAGAAACTGAGACAAACCAACAGCCATTACAATGTATCAAGGTGTTAGGAACGAGTCAGTCATATATCCTACAAGAACGTTTATGTGTCCAAATTATTTCATACCGTTAATATATTTAATGTTATAGATACCTTAGCTATTGTGTTTATTAATGACATACCTCCACGAGACAACGCTGTTCAGTAGTTAGTGGCCTTGACTCCAAGAGCTGTATAGCCAATTTACCATAACATCTGTATATCCAAAATAATTTATCTATAATCTTCTACAACATCCACTAACTGAACCGTAGAAGTGAATGTATGAAAGACGGTTTGTATGTTTTAATATTCGTGTAAGAAATAAAATCAATCAGGAAGATAAAACCAAGAAAAAAATCGAATACCTCTCGTGACGTCATCATAAGCCTCGTCGTGTGAAGCCCAGCATGACTCAGCATCATTCAACAAGGAGGTCTGGAATTAAAAAAAAATGAATCTTACTATTATTGATGACTAATGTATTTACGAACCAAAAAATACACGTTTTAAAGACCATTATTGTCAATAGATGGCAGTAATACATCATAACAATCATCACCTTTAAATGAGCAAGAATTCGAAACTGTTTCATCCAGATCAAACGTAAAAAAAATAAAAATAAAAATTATGAAATGGTGAAAAAAATTATGAATCAACAGGGTAATAAGTTCCTTTGTATATTATTCCCCCCAAAAAATAAAAATAAAAAGTAGAGGTGTGGAATAGTATAGTATATAAGGGCGTGAGGATGAGGATGGGGATGAGGAGGATGAGGATGAGGAAGAGCAGGAGGAGGAGGAGGAGGTGTTGAGTACCAGTGATCACTTCGACGGATCCATAGGTATGTTCTCCAAGCCTCGGGGCACACACAGGGAAATGTCTCTTACGTTCTTTTGTTGATTCAGGGGGGGGGGGGGGGTCTCTCAGTGATCCTGCCCCTCCTTCACACTCAGGATTTGTTTGTTTGTTTCCTGTTGGTTTGTCTTCTCCGATATTAGGATAACACGTCGTTTTCATTGTTTTCTAATTTCCTTACATTTTTATCTAAACAAATTTTAGCTGAACGTCATTGTCTTTATGTCCGGGAAGACTGTGTTCAAACTTGTATATAAGGGAAGTAATTTGGTTCACTACATCCATAAGTTTTGTCTAATTTGGTCATAAAACTCAAGGCATAAACTTATCTTTGTCACATGTAACACAACAAACCAATATTATCAAGATCATCCACTTGATATAACCAACAAAATCACCAACCAATATCAGTAAAAAAAAGTTATTATCAACCTCTTCACCACTAAGATCACAAGTTATATTAACTAAATAAATATACCAACCAATAATTCCCTATATTAATAACGTTCTATCATAACACTATATAAATAAAACAAAATATTGAGCCTAAAACTGTTTCACTAGTAAACAAAAATATTCTATTCTATCTAATAAAATGTTATCTATTGTATGCATTAATATGAACTAACGAAATCGTTCCTCTAAAGCGTGTTTTTCCCAAATTAAATCTCGATTGCAGAAAAAAAATGCAATAATTTCCCGGCAGACACGTCATTTATTTTGTAAATTAAAACTGGAGAGCGTTTTTATTACGGGTCCACCTGAAATACTGAAACATATTTGCCGCTTTTCATTTCATATTGATGCAACCAGGAACTATACTGTCTGGTGGTGGTGACAACGATGACAATAATAATAACAGATGATGGAAATAATAATAATGTTAATAATAATAATAAAAGTAATAATAGCAATAATAATAATAATAATAATAATAATAATAATAATAATAATAGCAATAATAATAATAATAATAATAATAATAATAATAATAATAATAATAATAATAGCAATAATAATAATAATAATAATAATAATAATAATAATAATAATAACAATAACAATAATACCAACAATAATAACAAAAATAACTTAGGAATAAAAATAATAATTGCAATAATGAAAACAGTATCAATAATAACAATAATTATAACAAAATAATAATGTTGATAATAATAATAATAATGAGAGAGAGAGAGAGAGAGAGAGAGAGAGAGAGAGAGAGAGAGAGAGAGAGAGAGAGAGAGAGAGAGAGAGAGAGAGAGAGAGAGAGAGAGAGAGAGTCAATACCAAAGTTGTGGCTGTATCGTAACTTATGCCACAAATTATAATACAGAGAGAAAGGTGAGGCCCCAGTATATGCAAAGTGTATTCCACCATTCTTACCTCCAGTCTGGCTTTATGAAAACGTCTCCCTGTTGAATATCGGGAAGTTTATTTTTTATTTTTTTTTGGGGGGGGGAGGAGGGGTGGAAGCTGGAAATTAGGATAACTGTATACCGTATCCTCTCTACCGTACTGTTGGATTCCACAAGACTCCTCGCTATGATAATCGAAATGTATCAATAACGTGTGTGTGTGTGTGTGTGTGTGTGTGTGTGTGTGTAATGTGTCTTCTATGTATTTGTCTGTGCCGTATACACTATGTGTCTTTGTAATGAATGGGTGTTTGTATTTGTATTAGTACCGTATGTCTGCCTATATGTGTCGTTGTACTGACTGACTGACTGTTTGTACCGTATGTCTGCCTATATGTGTCGTTGTACTGACTGACTGACTGTTTGTACCGTATGTCTGCCTATATGTGTCGTTTATAGATGCATCCCTTTTTGTGTTTACCTGAACAAGATATCCCAATAGATAATATACTGTGTAAACATGGCCACCAGGTTCCTCTCCCACACAAAAACCTTCCCCACGGTTCTGATACCATAAGAGACCTGGGTCGCCCGAGTCTTAAGGGGGGAAATTACTACCTGACAATAAGGGATGGTAAATCTTATAGGGTTGATCAATTTAGCGCACTGTTATTCCGGGTTTGTATGTCTAAGGCAGTGGTCTCCAACACCTCTTGTAGGCTCTGGGCCATATTTATCATTGTAAATATAGTGAAGGACGCCAAAACTTTGGATCTACATTCAAGAAAAAAATCGTATATACTGTACAATTATTTGCAGTTTTACACGTTTAACTGTTAACAGTTACAACCATTTTACATCTACACTTAAACATGACGTAACCCAATGAGAAGTCTGGCTCGCTCTCTGGGGTAAATACACACGTCCTGTACACGACAGACTCGAGACAAGCGCAGCCACCCCCCCTCTCTCTCTCTCAAACTATATAGGTGTATGACATTATTACATGTTTTCATTAATTTCACTCTTACAAAGAATCCCAAATAATTCACAATTTTCTAATAAACCCTTGCGGGCTCCATAATGGCGAACTACAGGTTGAGAGACACTGGTCTAAGGGGTTCCTTTGTGAGAGCGTCGCCTATACCTGGTCTTAAGGGTACTGGTATATACTTGCTTCTAAGGAACACAGACAGACAGACATACACACACACACACACACACACACACACACACACACACACACCTTTACTACTGTTCCAGTGTTCCACCTCGGTCTCGCAACGAAGAAGTCTTTCTCAGGATCGTGTGTGTGTGTGTGTGTGTGTGTGTGTGTGTGTGTGTAAAAAGCTACAGAGTGAGTACTATTTGGCTTCATGTGTTGGTAATTGGAAGGCTGTGTGGTGGTGCCATACCTGTGAGAAAGTGTGATGGTACCGTACCTGGGAGGCTATGTGATGGTACCCGACAGAATGTGTGATGGTTACCTTAAAGACAAGTATTGTACCGTATATTTAGAGCATCACATATACAAAAAGTATATAGGATAGTCTCTTTTGTTGTCACACTGGTATCTGGGGACTCACTTTGCCGTTATGGATACCAGTGTACCAGCATGTGAGTTTAGGAGGTTGGTATTTACTTTCACTATGGCTCTTGAAGACTTACTGGCCATATTAATAGATAGACAGGTAGAGGTCACAGGTCTTTCCGTTTTCTATTTTGGTAAGACAAAGAAAATGGATCCTCAGGTGTAACAGTGAAGTATTTAATATGGCGATTATGTGCTCGATCGTTTGTCTGTTTCATGACTAAAAACCTTCAGATAAATTACGTTATGTAGAAAATGTTGTTTGAATACGCGAGATATTATCATCTGAAGGTAAATTTCTCTAACAGGGGTGGGGGTGGGTCCTTCTCACTCTCCCTTTCCTTCCTCCCTACTCTCCCCCCTACCCCCTTCCTCTCCCCCCTTTCCTCCTTCACTTCTTTCTCTCCTTCAGCAAATCCGTTTGTGATGGAATGGGTAGGACTCAGTCATTGTGTCCATGATACAATGAGCTGGCTAAGACACGTTGTTCATGTTGTGTCCGTGGATATACACAGGCTGTGTTTGGCGTATCTATGAAAAAGAGAGATGTTGTCAGAAGCCATGGTGGCTGGGAGGAGGTGGTCGTGGAAGGTAAGAGGAGGTGGTCGTGAAGGCTGACGGCTGAGGGGAGGTGGTCATGGAGGGTGATGGTTGAGAGGAGGTGGTCGTGGAGGCTGGAGGAGGAGCAGCACTAACAGGAGGAGAGGCATGGCATCAGAACTTCCACACGACGTGACCTCACAGACTGAGACCCCGGAGACAGGAGACAAACACCAGGCAGCCAGGATTCTAATGCAGCCGCCGGGCCATGACGCCACACTGTCAACACATGTGGCACTCGTGTTGACACTGGCAGCTGCCGGCACACACAACTTAAACCCCTTCCCTTCCCCACGTCCCGCTCCGCCCCGCCCCGCCCCGCCCCGCCTACAATGTACCCCACTGATGGTTTTACATGCAATTATAAGCCACTTCCCATCCCTGCCTCTCGCCCAACAATGTACCCTGACTCACACTGCGACTAGTCCCATAATGCACCCTGACTCACAATGTACAGTTCCGTTCAGAAGTTCGTGGTACACTGGCGGTGAAGGGTGCATAGAGTGTTGTACCCTTCCTGGACGACAGGTCACTACGCCGACCCTCCCATCAACAGACACAGTGGAACTGGCAACGGAGCAGTGTGATTCGAACGAATACTCATCAAAAAAGAGATTGAAAGGATATTCATGTGAATATCGGCCATCGTTACTGCTGATGGATGATGAAGATGTGTTAATATCTTGTTCACCAGAGCAGAGATCTATAGTGATAGGAGTATCCATTAGAATATCAGAATACAATAGGGAAATTAGTTTCGAAAGAACACTAAGAAATCGGTCCAACGAATTACCCAAAAGTACCCAAAAGTATATTAAATCAAGATAAAATCTTAACGAATATATGTTTTACATCAATAAAACCTGATTAATAATGTTTTCATTGAAATGTAGTCATAATAATGAAATAATAAACAGCGAAAAACGCTAAATTCCAGAGTCACCTATCCAAAATGGAGATATAATTACCGATGTTCCTGGTACTTTGGGGTATTTAACATAGCCGTAGGATTTACTTTTCGTTAGGTTAGGTTAGGTTAGCGAAGTGCATCACGATGGATCTGAGTTATCTCCCTTGTTCACCAACTCTTTGGAATTTAGCGTTCGCCAATACTGAAAGTTTTTCGCTGTTTATTATTTCATCTTACAAATTATTTTTACAAAATTACACTAAAAATATTATTATACATGTCTTGTGTATGTATAAAAGATATTCGTTAAGATTTTACCCTTATTTGCTATACTTTTGGGTAATTCGTGGTTCCCCTAAGAAATAGTTGAACAGAGCTCACATATCAAATATATCAAGTCTTCAATGTATTCATAACTTGAAGTTTTCCGTATAATACTCTCTCTCTCTCTCTCTCTCTCTCTCTCTCTCTCTCTCTCTATATATATATATATATATATATATATATATATATATAATATATATATATATATATATATATATATATATATATATATATATATATATATATATATATATATATATATATATATAATATATATATATATATATATATATATATATATATATATATATATATATATATATATATATATATATATATATATATATATATATATATATATATATATATATATACAGTATATATATATATATATATATATATATATATATATATATATATATATATATATATATATATATATATATATATATATATATATATATATATATATATATATATATATTTGCCTTCAAAAGAACTTAATATCAACGCTGCATATATAGAATTTGATTAATGTTCCCAAGGTTTCAAGAAATTACTTAGAAACAAGTTATTCGTGTGAAATGTTAACAATGTACGAGTCCATCTACCTGTGATGGAGAAGCTGTGTGAGACTTTGATCTCCTCCATCATGCCGAGACTGTGTCAAGGTTGAGGCCTTCACCACACACCATCAGTCTCAAGTAACATGTTAAACATCTCCTGTTAGTTGGGTTTAGGGTCACATAGGCATTTGTTCTTTATTTATCCCTTCATCTAACCCACACTAGGGATGGAATGGTGACTATCAAGTGGGCCTTGGGATGGAACGGTGACTCAGGTGGACCTTGGGATGGAACGGTGACTCAGGTGGACCTTGGAATGGAATGATGACTATCTGGTGGGCCTTGAAATGGAATGGTGACCTAAAACGCAAACCATTCAAATGACAGCGAAATTCTGGAGAATTTCCATGACATCCCACTTCCCTAACGACAGGAGTAGGGTACATCATCAAGAGTGACTGACTGAATGACTGAGGATGGGTACGTTGCTATTAGCTTAATGACCACATCTTCAGGCATTCCGACGCTGCCTTCGACTTAATGTCATGCAAATTTCCATCCAACTCCCACAGGCAGCAGTATAGTTCAATAGAGCTTTGTACTTAACAACTTAGAAACCTCAGAATGGTTAAACACCGTGAGAACTGAAGACCCAGCTAATCAAGAGACTTAACATAATGAGTCTTTGGGGTAATTTTTGTTAGTCGATGCTTCACCTGCCACGATTATTACCTCCAATTACTGATGAACATTAGGAAGATAATTGCATAGGTCACTAGTTGATGAAATCTAAATAAAATAAATTTCTAACTATTGTTTATATTATAACTGTCTTTATTGATCTATTCGGTATATCAGATTTAAACTTTTTCTTAATTATATATTATTGTATTTTTTAGTTCTTTATTTATCTGTGACTCACTGAACTTAGGTCTTTCTGTTTTGTTTTTATTGATGAAGCTTCGTTCAGTTGTGCGTTATTACTGGTGATGGGAACAAAATATGGCCAATGATGATGGGAAAAGTGTAGCCAATAGTGATAGGAACACAGAGTGGACGATTTAATGGGGACGGTGTGGCCAAGGTGATGGGGACACAGTGTGACTAATTATAAAGAGAATAGAACAGTGTGGTCAATAATAACAAGAACAGAACAGTGTGGTCAATAAAAACAGAAACAGAACACAGTGTGACCAGTAATAACAAGAATAGAACACAGTGTGACCAACAATAACGAGAATAGAACACCGTGTGGCCAATAATAACGAGCAGGAAACAGTGTGGCCAATAAAAAACGAGAATAGAACACACTGTCGCCAATAATAACGAGAATAGGACACAGTGTGGCCAATAAAAAACGAGAATAGAACACAGTGGGGACAATAATGAGAACAAAACACAGTGTGGCCAATAACAAAAAGAATAAAATACAGTGTGGCCAATAATAGCAATAACAGAATACAGTGTGGCCAATAATAACATGAACAGAATACAGTGTGGCCAATAATAACATGAACAGAATACAGTGTGGCCAATAATCATCACATGTTAGAATCCACTGAATACTAATCAGTATTATACAACTATTCATAATATATTTCTGATTTAAGGATTCTATCAATAGGAATATATACGATACATTTTATAATATACTCTCATTAACGATTCAAATATACAGTATATACAGTACGTGTGTAGTGTAGTGTAGTATAGTGTAGTGTAGTGTAGTGTAGTGTAGTGTAGTGTAGTGTAGTGTCCTTGTCGCTGGTAATGCTATAGATACGCCTCATGTAAAATTACCTATGTATCTTTCTATGTATATCTATACTTTTAATTATATAGAAAGAAAACATTTTGCACACTGAACTATAAGCTACATTTACTGGCTTTATACCGACCGTGTAATTAATATATGCTTTGTGAAACATTACATATTCTATTTGATATTATTTTGAGAATTGAAACATGAATTAATTTTTATATAATGTTTTAGGGAGGGGTTGAGGGAGGAGGGTTTTTCCATGAAAAATTATGTTAAACTCCTGGTTGAGATTTTTTTTAAATTTAGTCGTGTTAGATTAGATAAACATTTTCTTAATTCAGCAATATATTTAGCAACGAATTTTGGTGGTCGTGGTGGTGGTGGTGGTGGTGGGGGAGGGGGGTAGGTGGTGAAGGATGTGGTGGTAGTAATGGTAGGGGATGTGGTGGTGGTGGGGGGAAGGGGTAGAGGAGGGTAAGTAAGGGGAAAATATGTTAGTGATAATATTTACAGATTAATTATATCGTATTGGTGTTTTGTTTGATCGTTTTCACATCGCGTAAGATAATACCACGATAAGGAATACTGATGATAATGATGAATGTTGCCAAAAATGTGAGTGTGTGTGTGTGTGTGTGTGTAATGTATCTTGTTTTGACTGTCATAATAATAGGTAATGTCTTATGCAAGGTACCTGGTCTACTCTATTTGTTGACACGTAGTAATGTATTGGCTATAACATCATCTACAAGTTAACTCTAATAGAAAGATGGATTAATAATTTTGTATACTTGTGTTTAGTATATGATCTAGTCAAGCATACAGTCCTATAGACCTTAATTGTTAAAGTAATATATCGTTACATCAACATATAACAAATCACGATGTCGATGTATGGGTGTCGATGTTTTGGGTGTCGATGTTTGGGTGTCGATGTCGATGTTTTGGGTGTCGATGTCGATGTTTTGGGTGTCGATGTCGATGTTTGGGTGTCGATGTCGATGTATGGGTGTCGATGTCGATGTTTTGGGTGTCGATGTTTGGGTGTCGATGTCGATGTTTGGGTGTCGATGTCGATGTATGGGTGTCGGTGTCGATGTTTTGGGTGTCGATGTTTGGGTGTCGATGTCGATGTTTGGGTGTCGATGTCGATGTTTGGGTGTCGATGTCGATGTTTTGGGTGTCGATGTTTGGGTGTCGATGTCGATGTTTGGGTGTCGATGTATGGTGTCGATGTCGATGTTTGGGTGTCGATGTCGATGGTTGGATGTCGATGTTTTGGGTGTCGATGTTTGGGTGTCGATGTCGATGTCGATGCTTTGAGTGTCGATGTTTGGGTGTCGATGTCGATG
>NW_024721079.1:4422908-4430575 GCF_018991925.1 Homarus americanus | reverse complement strand
GTTGGATATCGATGTTTTGGTGTCGATGTCGATGTTTTGGGTGTCGATGTCGATGTTTGGGTGTCGATGTCGATGTTTGGGTGTCGATGTCGATATTTGGGTGTCGATGTCGATGGTTGGGTGTCGATGTCGATGTTTGGGTGTCGATGTCGATGGTTGGGTATCAGGAAGAGTTCATGCAGCTTTAAAAAAAAATGGCTGGTTGAAACACAGACTATTATCCTGTTACAATAAATCGTTCTTGAGGTAAACAGTATATACAACAAGAGTGTGTGGAGGGCCCGGGTGTGTTTAGCATACAGATCACTGGTGGCAGAGAAGTGGTGTTCCTCTACCTCTTCCTCAGTCTCTCTCTTGGGGTAATATATTATCCACACTAATACATGAATACGTGATGTGGCGATTATAATCTTGCTTTATCTATCCATTGTCTCTTGTGATTATTTATTCGTTGTTATATTTATAATTTAAACGAATATTCATGTGAAAAATATTTAGGTCCGGGGAGAGTCCTGAACCCTTGGAGTTTAGGGTTAGCGGCTATTGGGCGGTGTTTTACGAGTGAGTCTTCCCGTCGACCGACACCGACACACCCTCTTCCTCCCTGCCGTCTAGCTCCACAGGATCGCTTCAGCAAGTAATAACTCTTTTTAAAGGATGGATTTTTCGTCACAAGCTGCGGTCACTTGCTGGAGTTACAAAAAAAAAATCACTACAAAATACTAACCAGTTTTTCCTGAGGTTGGTGTACTTCGCATTGCTCCACTACAAAATTAGTACATAAATTAAAACGAATAAAAAATTAAGTTATATATATTTTTTTAATAATCCTGGAATGAATGTTATTTATAAATCTCACGAAACACTTCTGTCGTAAAAATTACTTAATATTTATATCAGAGAAATTGAAATATCCTCAACCGTTTCTTGGACTATAGTTGAAATATAAAAGGAAAACGTATTTAGTCTCTTCACCAACATATCCAATAACAATAGATTATGAGTTAGTTTGATATGTGTTTTATGTTTACTTAAGGTTTATAAAACACAACTGGTTTATTTACTGTAACTGTCCTAAGTGTGGTTTATAGAGTCCATGTACACAGTGTTTATTATAACAAAATATTCTGTGATTCCGTATTGTATTGCGTTACGATTTTTTTTTATCTATTTACACAATTTAATAGAGTTTTTAGTGTCCTTCTTTCTTTCAAATTAACAAAGCCATGATAATGTTATGAGCTTTGTGAGAGTTGTGAGAGTTGTGAATTTTGTGAGAGTTGTGTGAATCTGCTCTCACTTTAAATACCCTCTAGTGTGTGTTTTGAATAGGGGGTCTCCTCACATTACAATACCATACCACATATATTAATCAACAACTGCCCGGCCTGTCAGCTCTCGTCCAGGCTGCACCTTAAGTGAATAACCCCGCCAGCTCTCCTACAGGCTGCTCCTCCTCTTTGAATAACCCCGCCAGGTCTTCTGCAGGCTGCTCCTCCACACTGAATAACCCCGCCAGTTCCACTCTCCACTGGACAATCCCCTGCCAGCCTTACTCCCCCGGAAAATTCAACGTCGGACAAGTGAGTCGACAGCTTCCGCCTCTGTAACTCTGCTTTTGAAAACTTCGTCCCGGGAAATTGTTCAACTGTCGATGATGTTTTCCCTCTTGGAAGTTTTACAGTCATGAGACCGTGTTTGTATCACCTGAATATTAGCCCCCTCTCCCCCCCTCCCCAACCCTTCCAGTGTATTTCACCCTAATGCTAACCTAACCTAACCTAACCTAACCTAACCTAACCTGATCTAACCTAACCTAACCTCAAATGAAGCTAGACGGGCCAATCTTCAGGTGATCCCCATATTTAGTTATGACCTATAAATCCACCTTCATCATAATTACAACAACTGAACTCTCCAATGAGGAAATAAGTAGTAGAAATTTTAGAGTATGAATTGAAAGTGGAGTCTTGTGTGTTATGGTGAATATATTTCTAAATAATGATGTACTTGACTTAGGGGGGGTGGGGGGGCTTAAGCGCTGTGCCCACCATCTGCCTCAGACAGTTATTGTGAGGTTATGTGACTGAGTGGAAAGCGTAAGGAATTGCATAAAATAGTAAGGGAATGGAGGCAGTCAGCATATATTTCTAGAAGGAGAGAGAGTTAGGTGGGTGGCTCTGGTATAAAATGGCTCCGGTGTTCTCATAGTTTTGTAGGTTTTTTTTGTCAGGATCACGTGTAGATTAGATACCTGTACTAATATTACCTGATGATTAACCACCCTAATGCTAAACCTAAATTTAAGCTAACCTAACGTAACAGAACTTAAAACCTAACCTAACATCCCTAATGCTAACCTAACCTAATCAAACCTAACTTAACCTAGTCTAACGCTAATCTGAATTAACACAACCTAACCCCCCCCCCCTTAGGTAGTATTAAAGTAGTAAATCTTTAAGAAAAACAAACTGGGGTGTCTAATCTTCATGCAAATCCATTTTTTTCCATCCCCCAAACGGACAATTACTCAACACACGTAGTTACGGTGCAGTGTCTTTAAGTTGATGCAGTTTTATGAGACAATCAGAACCTCTATTCACAACACTGACTTAAGTGAACGAGTTACATACATCAGAAAACACGAGTTAAGAGAGATATTTTATAGGATTCGAACCTTTGAAGAAAAACAAAATCGAGTCATAGGAAGACAATGAAGCTCTGAGCTGGGAGGAGGGAGGAGAGTTGAGTGAGAGAGAGAGCGAGGCCGATGAGGGATTAGACGGGGGTTACAGAGAGGATTATGAGGTATTGTAAGGGATTAAGAAGAGTTATAAGGGGATTAGGAGGTGTTATAGAGGATCTGGAGGTGTTACAGAGGATTAAGAGAAATTATAGAGGATTAGGAGGTGTTATAGAGGATCTGGAGGTGTTATAGAGGATTAGGAACTTTAACACAGATAATAAAAGGTGTTGGGATGATTAGAAGGTGTTACATAAGGGATTAGGAAAACTTACAGGGGATTAGGTCGAGTTAGAAGGTTACAGAGAGGATTAGGTGGTATTGGTCTCCTGAAATTCTCTCTTCACGAGGCTTTTGGTCGTCCTCGTTACCAGGTTTTAAGTCGTCCTCGTTACCAAGTTTAAGTCGTCCTCGTTACCAGGTTTTAAGTCGTCCTCGTTACCAGGTTTTAAGTCGTCCTCGTTACCAGCCTTTAAGTCGTCCTCGTCGCCAGCAGAAGCCGTCACCGAGTTGTAGAAATTCTGTCCGGGATTTAACACGAGTCTTTAATACCAGTAAGTTTCAGCAGATTCTTCCCTGCAAGTTGTCATCAAAGTTGGGACTTAGATTTCCAGCAGAGAGATAAGTGAGAGAGCTGAAAGGAGGCAGAAAGAAGAAAGGAATTATTCTGACTGGTAACACGGAGCAGCTCACATGGTCGGTGTTAAAATCAGACTTTACATTCCGTGGAGACCTTTTCTTCCTCACCCAACTTTCTCAACAACCTCTTCTCCCCTACCCCCCCCCCCCCCTTTCTGTTCCTCCTCCCTCCTCCCTCCCTCTTCTTCATCTCTCTACCTCCTCCCTCTCCCCTCCCCTCCTCCTCTCTTCCTCCGCTCTCTACCTCCTTCCTCCTCTCTCCTCCTCTTCCCATCTCCCTCCTCCCTGTACCTCCTCTCCCTCCCCCTACCTACCTCCCTTTATCTCCTCTCTCCTTCCTCCTCCTCTCTCTCCTCCTGCCTTCTCTCCCTTCCCCTCCTCCCCAAAAAATACTCCTGGATTGTTCTCATTAAGCTCACTCCAGTTTCTATTCAATAGTTCGTGATTCTCTCTCTCTCTCTCTCTCTCTCTCCTCCTCTCTCTCTCTCTCTCTCTCTCTCTCTCTCTTCTCTCTCTCTCTCTCTCTCTCTCTTCTTATTCAAAACAAAACAGGATAGTTGATGGTTGTAATTTAGTTGATGAAAGTAATAAATATTGTCTAGCTTACATCAAACTGCACACCAAAAGTTGCAACATTTAAACCATGGAAGGTTTAAATATCGTTAACAATAATACGTAATGAGGAAGAGAATCATTCTATGTGACACTATGCAACGAAGACGGTGCCTGACACCTTGACATTCCTAGCCCCGAGACTCCTTCAGAAAAAAACCCTCCTGAGGAGTGAACCAAATATTGAGGAGAATAATCCTTTTTTTAGGTCAGAGTTCGATCTTTAAATCCACGAGACACTCAACATAGTCCTGCAGTAACCAATAAGACTCTGAACCTTAGTTGATGTGATTTACGAGTAAGTTATTGTTTTGAGGGAAATACAAATAATAAATAAGTAATAACAAAAAAAATTCATAAACAAATTATTTACAGGAATATAAGACAGAAATCACCCACCGTAATTACTGGACGCCATTTTCACTATTGTATTTGACTAACGCCAGGCGATATTATTCAGCACAGAGACACTGTACCCAAGGGGTTTAGAGGTCACCTGCAGCCTGACCCTCACTCAAGTCACACTACATAACATAATTTTGACCAGAACTGAATCTTTGTGTCTTTGTTAACCAGTACCCACCTGGCAAGTGTGTGTGTGTGTGTGTGTGTGTGTGTGTGTGTGTGTGTGTGTGTGTGTGTGTGTGTGTGTGTGTGTGTGTGTATATTAATATTAACGGTTTATTGAAAGAGCTTGGCAGCCAAAAGGCTGAAAATATACAGTTACATATTTGGGGAATGGGTTACGAGTTACAAATAATATACAAGTGACATAAGTGACATAAATAAGACATATAATAACTTAGATGGGGATCAGCTCAAACTACAGTTCATTTCAACATAGTGACAGTGTGAGGCAGTGTTTACTGGGAGTGAATACACTGATTTATTACATGTTATTGATAATTTTTACAATGGTTGGGACTGGGCTGTTCTTATAGCGATCAGTTCGTGCACGTATGGGCTGGATGCGGTTGTGGTGTCGAACAGCAATTCTCGGACAGGATCTCAGGTGGTAGTAGGGCCGGTGTCGGGGGTGGTGTAAACTTCTTACAAATTTGCAGATGAGGCCGTGGTGATGGTCAGTGAGAGTCGAAAGGGTCAGTGTGTTGAGCGCTTCTTGATGTGGAGTAGGAAGGAGAATAATCTGCCCTCTTTTGCACTTCTAGAGTGTTTACGTTGTGTGGCATTTGGGAGGAAGACCAGGTAGGCATAGGTGAGCTTGGGAATGAATAGTTGTGTATACACTGAGGAGCTCGTGTGGGAACTCCGAGGGACTTGAGTCGCGGAGGAGGTGGAGACGGAAACTGGAGGATTTGACAACTTCACTGATGGTTTTCAATTTAGTTTGTTGTCTATGGTGACGCCAAGGAGCTTCGTGGAATCTACAACCTGGAGTGTGTTCGGACCTAGGGTAATGGAGGTGGGACAATGTCGGAGGAGGTTGATGTGCATAACCATGGTCTTGGTATGGTTGATGGTGACATGGTTGTTGGTGGCCCAGTTTTGGAGACTGTTCAATAAATCCTGAAGGGCGGTATAGTTGGGAGCAGTGTTGACGCGATCCCAATGGTGGAGTCGTCGACATATTTCCAGCGAGCAGGGGTCTCTTAGGGCATCATTGATGAGCATAAAGAAGCAGTGGTCCCATCTTGGTGCCTTGGGGAACGCCACAGGTGAGTGACTGAAGGTGGAGACAGCCCTCGGAAGCGTAGCTTGGCGTCGGTCACTGAGGAAGTCTGTAAGCCATGGTATGAGACTGAAGCCCGAGGTCAATAGCTTTGTTTATGATTATATTGTGGTCGACTAGGTCGAACGCTTTAGTAATCAATGAAGGCGACAGCTACAGACGTTTTCGTTTCTCGAGATGGCGGTATATGTAATCGAGAAAGCTGACAAGACAGTGAGTGGTGGAGGAAGTTTTCATGTGTGTGTGTGTGTGTGTGTGTGTGTCTGTGTGTCTGTCTGTGTGTGTGCGTGCGTGTGTGTGTGTGTGTGTGCGCGTGCGTGTGTGTGTGTGTGTGTGTGTGTGTGTGTGTGTGTGTGTGTGTGTGTGTGTGTGTGTGTGTGTGTGTATCCATGTGCATGTATCTTCACTTCATCAACGATATATTTCACATTACAACACATTCACAATATAACATTCTCTAACATGTCAAACACAAACAAAAAAACCTGTAAGTTTAATTTTAACCTTGATTACAAATTTAGCATTGATCAGCACACCTGGCATTTTTATTTATCCTCATCAAGGTACACATCATTACGTATGCATGATACTGCCCTTGTACCATGACTGTGAAGGTAATGTATTGTAGTGAGTAGTGAAGCTTACCAGATCCGCAAGTAAAATAATAATACTGTTTATCTACCTTTATGTATCTTATTTATTTATCTACTGTGCATTGCAGCTACATGTTGAGAACATCATGCATACATGTGTGTGAGACAAATAAATGCCAGGTAAATCAGAGATAGAATGGAATTTATTTGTGTTGTTTTGTGAGAGAATGTTGTGTGTGAACACACAGAACACACACACACACATGTTCATTCATGAAAAGTCTCGCCGACAGGACTCCTGTGAAACACTTGAAAAAGGACTATGAAACTGTGTGTGTGGTGGTCAGCAGGTGTTTATTTGTTCAGAGTGGGACTGTGTTGAGGATTGAGAGTACAACCATCAACATTTGAATAACAGAGAGAAGAAGAAGAGAGGAAGAATGTTCAGGTTAACCAATTTTAAGGGGGAGGAAAGGAGAGAAGAACGGAAGGAAGGAGGAGGAAGAGAGGAAGGATAAAGAGGAGGGTAAGGCTGGGGGAGAGGAAGAGGTACAAGGAGGGAGGAAGGGAGGAAGGAGGAGAGCGGAGGAAGGAGGAGGAGGGAGGAGATGAAGAGAAGAGGAGGGAGGAGGAGGAGGCTGAGAAGGGAGGAAGTGAGGAAGGAAGGAGATTGAAAGTGGGAGTGCGAGGAAAAGATCACTCCGCAGAAACTGGAGTTTTAAGCACCGACACCTGAGCCACCAGTCAGGTAATTCCTTGCCTCTCTCTCTCTCTCTCTCTCTCCTCTCTCTCTCTCTCTCTCACTTTATCTCTTTCTCTGGAGTCTAGGTCCCAGCTGGTGACGGCATTGTTACTGTGGGATGGAAAATGAAACAATTGAACCAGCAGACAGGACAAGACCAAGTTTCAAGTTAGACAGGGGATCACCGAGACCCAGCTGAGGACGGAGTGGGACAGATCAGGTTGGGTGGAATGGGATTGGAATGAGGTGGAGACCCAGGTGGATGGCATTGGGGTGAGCTGGAAGGCCCGGGAGAAGACTGTTCAGGTGATGCAAGAACTCAGGAGAACGTCATTTGATTCCCGGGACCTTTTCAAGAGGCAGGCGATTGGGGGCCTGTCAGTGGAGCCTGGCGGGAATTGACAGAGGAGGCAGCTGGCAGGTGTGCTGGGTGCAGCCTGGAAGCTTGAGCCGGGCAGTTGGTGCATGGTGAGGGGGCAGGTGAGAGGAAGTGTGCGTGCCTATACAGAGTCTGTATTTTGTTATAATAAACACTGTGTACATGAACTCTGCCCAAGACAGTGCAGTTGTGTTCTCAAACAAACTGAAATTTCAGGAAAAGAGTTGACTGGGAAAGAGGAAGAGTAGGAAGAACGCCTTCAGGACATC
>NW_024721079.1:4386438-4422808 GCF_018991925.1 Homarus americanus | reverse complement strand
TTCATCCCCACCTGTCGAACATAAGATGAGTCAGTGGTCGAATCTTACTCACCCATTCACCCAGACACTAATTCATCCCCACCTGTCGAACATAAGATGAGTCAGTGGTCGAATCTTACTCACTCATTCACCCAGACACTAATTCATCCCCACCTGTCGAACATAAGATGAGTCAGTGGTCGAATCTTACTCACTCATTCACCCAGACACTAATTCATCCCCACCTGTCGAACATAAGATGAGTCAGTGGTCGAATCTTACTCACCCATTCACCCAGACACTAATTCATCCCCACCTGTCGAACATAAGATGAATCAGTGGTCGAATCTTACTCACCCATTCACCCACTCAGCCATTCAACCCCCCCCCTCCCCCAGACCAACATACACAGTGAGGAACATATCAGTATATCTCCCTTTACAAGACAGTTTAAATAAGGTATAGATGATGTTCCTTCTTTGCATGAGAGAGAGAGAGAGAGAGAGAGTCAAACAAACAGATCCACGTCTAAGGAGGAACAATCACTTATTAACACGACCCACCAAAACAAACAGCCCGTAGTGACGTCATTGACCCACCAAAGGCAGTAAACACAAGGATCCAATACTCCGTTCTTGATTTATTTTACGACACTTTTATAGGCCATAATCCAGTGCCAGCTTCATGGACCATATTATACTTTCCAAAAATTCTCACTAACTGTATTGGCATAACAGTTTAAAGCAAATTATAATGTGATAATGACCCTATATCTCCTTCGTGTAGTGAAACAAATTGGAGAGTGATTCTGAGTAAAATGGAAAACTAACATTGAATTGCAATTAATACTTTAGGGAAATTAATATTCAAATAAAATATATATAAATGTAAAGATTTTTTTTTTAATCTAGGAGATATGAGTATTATAAACAGACTCCAAGAATCATTATTATACGTATGAAATAGAGATAATATGTAAAAGTGTGTCCTATAGGTAGGTACCCTCTCACAGCTGGGTGGACTTAGGGGCGGCGGGAGGGGGGTTGTAGGGTATCCCGAAAGCGAACCAGTGACCTTTAGGATGGGAAGCGAGTGTTGTTTCTACTCGGCCGCTCACGCCTATTGATACGTAATCTATGCATGAAAAAAAATAGCTTTTTATGTATTATTTAATCTATTTATTCGTTGGATGAAATTAAATACGGGTGTTCAGGAATTGGTCATAGAGGCACTACGGAGGGGTTAGTTATACGTCAGGCAGCGAATATATAATGAGACGTACTTGTAAAATATTCTCCAGCGAGGAAAAAACTTTGTACGGTCAGTCCGTCAGGTAAATTGGGTCTTGAGTTATCCAAAGCACTTCTGTGGATTGATTTTTTGTTTTGAATTGTAGTGTCCGGATCACGTGAAGATTAGCACCCCAGTTTATTTCACACGATGATTAAATACCGTACCCTAAGCTACCTGGAGGGTTAGGTTAGGTTAGGTTAAGTTAGGTTTGCAGTTTGGGTGTTTAACCATCAAGTGAAATAAATTTGGTACTTAATCTTCAAGTGATCTAAAGAAACAAATAAAAACAACTATTATAATTATTTTTTTGCCGTCGCATCCTAAGTCTAAAAAAAATCTGACCAATCATTCCCGTCTTCACCGCCACCTAAGTCTGGCTCACGGAAAGGGGTGAACAGTGTATTATTTTTCAATTAATAACAACAAACACTCCTCGACAATATCCATCACAGTGTAAGAGAGACAATACAAAGGTGTGAGTCCAGTGTCTGATCCCCTGAGCCCCGGGAACCTCACATAGTATTGGCTTTGTATTTTGAACCAGAAATTACTAATGTAAACAATGTGACCGATCAGCTGTTAGGGCGGGAGAGGTGGGGGTGTTGTGACGTGTTAAGGGAGACAGCTGATTTATGTGGTGAGGGAAGGATCTATAGACAGGTGATTTTATGAACAGGTACTTATATAGACAGGTGATTCTAGACAGGTATTGATTTTAAACTGTAGTCACACACACACACACAGAAATGCCATGAGAAACCAAACACCAGCGGAAAAAATAAATAAAAAGAGACTATTTGTTTATTAAATGCCTTTGGGTTTGTGGTCACCTCCCTCTGTATCTCTTGCTGTTGTGCTGTCAGCTGTTCTATCTTGTATTTATTTATTTACTGATGGTTGTAAAAGTTTTGCAGGCTCTTAATTCTCTGTTTGTATTTCTGTCTCTGTCTGTCTGTCTGTCTGTCTGTCTGTCTGTCTGTCTGTCTGTATCTCTCTCCTCAACTTATGAATACTCTCTCTCTCTCTCTCTCTCTCTCTCTCTCTCTGCTCAACTAAACGCCCTCATTAGTATCGCTATTTACACCCCCCCCCTCTTCCTTCCCCTTCCGTCCTGCTTGGGTGAGGTAATTCGGGCTCCTGGTACCATTAACTTCACCAACCGATAATGAGTATGGCGTAAAAGCAGAGATACCTGGTGTGGGTTAATTAGATGGGCCTCAGCATTACCCCAAAACCACCCTGGCCCGGCGCGCGTGTACACAATGTGAGGACGGTGGGGGTGGGGGTGGGGGTGGGTCTACGGCACCTCATGAATGCCAATATTGCCTGTTGGTGTTAATTAGTGTCCACAGGCAGTCGCGGTGGAGCACTGTTGTTGTTGCATTGCCCCTTGGTAAGCTCCGTGGCCTAGCTTGGTTCTCTCTCTCACTCTCTCTCTCTCTCTCTTTCTTTGGTATGTAGTTCAGTTGGTTCTCTGGTACGTGGCCCAATTGGTTCTCTCCGTCCCATCTCTTTCTCTGTGGTACGTGGCCCAATTGGTTCTCTCTGTCTCATCTCTTTCTCTGTGGTATGTGGCCCAATTGGTTCTCTCTGTCTCATCTCTTTCTCTGTGGTATGTGGCCCAATTGGTTCTCTCTGTCTCATCTCTTTCTCTGTGGTACGTGGCCCAATTGGTTCTCTGTTACATGGCCCAGCTGGTTCCCTGACTTATATGCAGTGGTCGTGGAATCGGTGAGAAAAAAAAATCCGTAATACTAACAGCACGTGTAATTAAAACCAACACTAATAACGTATCAGAGCCGGATGCACACACACACACACACACACACACACACACACAGACACACACACACACTAAAAACCCGGGACTTTTCCTCCCTCCAAAACATCATCAGAGCTCCCAGTTACTTATTTTCCTCCCTGTCTGATACCACGTTACATCAGATTTATTGTGTTACGTGAAAGAGGCGAAACAATGCAATAAAAGTTTTTGCATTAGCCTATGACATTTGTTATTAGCGGTAGTGTTCATACAGTAACAATGTGAGCAACTCAATTATTCCTATCGCAGCGGTTGTAGTTTGTTTTAAATCACACCCGGGTTGTATTTTTATTGTTGTGATACTTTTCATCTTGTTACAATATGCTTTGAAGAGAAACTGGTGTATGAACAAATTCTGAATTCTGTTTTTGTTTCGGTGATAATTGCAATTTGACATCTGTAAAAAAATATATTGCAATTTGACATCTGTAAACTATGCAACAGAAAGCCGACGGAATTTCATTTTCATATAGAAGGGGTGGCGTGAGTACATCATTATGTTGTTTATGTGTATGGAGAGGTGTGGAGGGTAGAGGTATGTTGGGAGGCAGGCAGGTAGGTAGGCAGGCAGGTAGGTAGGTAGGTAGGTAGGCAGGTAGGTAGGTAGGTAGGTAGGTAGGTAGGTAGGTAGGTAGGCAGGTAGGTAGGTAGGCAGTAAACGGTAGGTAGGCAGTAAACGGTAGGTAGGTTAGAGGTAGCAACAGGTCGGTATAGCCAAGCACCATCCACCAGAGTCACGTCTTAGGCATCACATAAGAGAGTTAACGCCGCATCATCACCATAAGGAAAGCGTCAGGTGTAAGGTACAGGTATTGATTGTATTGTGGCAGGAGCGTGGGAGTGTCCATTCTTTACAAGGGTATATGAGTTGAGAGGGTCCTGTTTCAAGCTTTTTGTGAGGGTTGAGAGGTTTCTGTTTCAAGCTTTCTGTGAGGGTTGAGAGGTTTCTGTTTCAAGCTTTCTGTGAGGGTTGAGAGGTTTCTGTTTCAAGCTTCTGTGAGGGTTGAGAGGTTTCTGTTTCAAGCTTTCTGTGAGGATAGGGGGTTCTTGTTTCAAGCTTCTGTGAGGGTTGAGAGGTTTCTGTTTCAAGCTTTTTGTGAGGGTTGAGAGGTTTCTGTTTCAAGCTTTTTGTGAGGGTTGAGAGGTTTCTGTTTCAAGCTTTTTGTGATGGTTGAGAGGTTTATGTTTCAAGCTTTCTGTGAGGGTTGAGAGGTTTCTGTTTCAAGCTTTTTGTGATGGTTCAGAGGTTTCTGTTTCAAGCTTTCTGTGAGGGTTGAGAGGTTTCTGTTTCAAGCTTTCTGTGAGGATAGGGGGTTCTTGTTTCAAGCTTCTGTGAGGGTTGAGAGGTTTCTGTTTCAAGCTTTCTGTGAGAGTTAAGAGATCCTAATTCTAAGCTTACTATGAGGTCCTTGTTGTAAGCTTTTTATGAGGGTTGTGATTTCCTAGTTCTAAGCTTTCTATGAGAGTTCTGAGAATGTAAGAACGTCGTTTCAAATTTTCTGTGAGTAGATGTAAGATCTTTGCCCCAAGCGTTTTGTGACGGAGGGTGAGGTAAAGCTTACTACCGTCATTCCAGCTTGAGGTACAAAATACGTAATTATACCTGAGCTGACGAACACTACTAAATATTAACAGAACTTATACCTGTTGTCCAAGTTCATGTACGTTCACTAAAATAATATACGTTCACCATTATGTCAACCTAATTTACGTTCACTTGACAGGGAATAATCCTTAATACTTCCATTTATGAGAGACAGAGACAAACAGACAGACAGACAGACACACACACACACACAAAATCTTCCTATGTAAACTGTACTTGATTTCCATTTATGACAGACAGACAGACAGACAGATACACACACACACAGACTTCCTATGTAAACTGAACTTAATGATATAGTCTTTTTTATTTCTCTCTCCCAAAAGGTAAAGAAATAGATGATGACGAGTTAAGTGTTTGTTACTTTAAATAATAATAATAATAATAATAAAAATAGTAGTAATAATAATAATAATAATAATAATAATAATAATAATAATAAAAATAATAATAATAATAAAAAAATAACAATAAAACCAACGCTAATATTACTATGACTAATAATAATAATGATGATAATTAATCAATATATATATCTATCCAATTATCAGTTTACACATCTATCTACATAGCTGTTCATCCACCTGACTATCTATCGATCTATCAACTTAACAATCCAATTACCTTCAATCCTATACATGTTTATCTATCAATCAATCTACCTTTCAATTTATCTCAGTAATAATGAAGACTATCCAAGGTAATCAACTCTTATTTTGCCACATAAAAAAACAACAACAACAGATGACAAATAAAATGTCTCCTCCAAATGACAATCACAGTTGCCGAAAAAAAAAAGATTGATTTTTGGATTTCTCTCTACTTTTTATTTGTTGTTGTTGTTTTCCTAGTCTCTCTCTCTCTCTCTCTCTCTCGAATATTTCTTCCTAAAATATACGCATTAATCTTGAGGAGTTGTTGAATGTTTATCCCGAAGTTTACAAAGGAATCTATTCACCCATTAGAGAAAACTTCTTCACAGGGAGAGAGAGAGAGAGAGAGAGAGAGAGAATAAAAATGCTGAGAACGTGTTGTTATTTACAGTCTAGCGTTGACTTGTGTGTGTGTGTGTGTATGTGTGTGTGTGTGTGTGTGTGTGTGTGTGTGTGTGTGTGTGTGTGTGTAGGTTGTCCCCAAGGTGGTGGTGGTGGTTCTCGCTTTCTGATCTGAGTAATTACCTCTCACAGCGACGCGACACATGCATTTAGATTTATTTATTTATTTATTTTTTTAGGATATTACCACTTGGAAGTTCCCTCGTCTTAATAAGGTTTTCAGCCACGTCTCCCGGTCTCATCTCTCGGCATCGTCTCTCGGTTTTGTCTCTCTGTATCGTCTCTCGGCATCATTTTTGTCTCGTCTTTCAGCATCGTTTCTCAATCTCGCCTCTCAGAATCGTCTCTCGGTCTCGTCTCTCGGCATCGTCTCTCGGTTTTGTCTCTCTGTATCGTCTCTCGGCATCATTTTTGTCTCGTCTTTCAGCATCGTCTCTCGGCCTTCCAGTATCGTTTCTCAACCTCGCCTCTCAGTATCGTCTCTCGGTCTCGTCTCTCAGTATCGTCTCTCGGTGTTTCAGCCTCATCCCACAGTCTCGTCTCTCGATCTCGTCTCGGTCTTTTGTCTGAGGTGAAGATTATTGGCTGACTCTTTCTTGGCCAGGGAAGTAATTACACCTTGAACTACGATGATTCTGACCACACCCCTTCACCAGCCCTCACTACACCACACCCCTAACCAGCTCTGACCACACCCCTTCACCAGCCCTCACTACACCACACCCCTCACCACTCCTCACTAGTCATCACCACACCCACCCCTCACCATCACCACCACTAGTCCTCACCACCCCTCACCACTCCTCACAGTCCTCACCACACCCCTCACCACTCCTCACTGACCAGTCCACCACCACTCACCCCTCACCGCCAGCCCTCACCAGGAAAATAAGGGTGAGATAATCAAGTCCCCTCACGTCTCACCCCACCGACCAATGGCTTTTCCTCCCTTCGTTCACTGTCTATTGAAATTCTCTTAACGCTTCTCTTATGTAATTTTTCCGACCATTTCTTAAAGGATGTTTTTGTTCTTCTTCCTTGTTGTGTACTTGTGTTTTTTTTTCTCTTCCCCTTTCTCATCTTCTTTATTGTCTTTATTTCTTGTTTTCCTTCTCTTTTTTGTATCTTCTTTCTTCACTTTTTTCTTGTTTTCCATCTCCTTTGTTTTGTCTTCTTGTGTTTCTCTTCTTCCTCTCTTTTAGTTTTTGATTCACTTTTCTTGTTTGATTCTCTTTTTGTATCTTATTTCTTTTTTCCTTCTTGTTTTCTATTTCCTTTATTCTCATTATTGTCTTATCTTCTTGTGTCTTCCTTCGTATTGTTTCTTAATATTTTCCTCCTGTTTAACCTTCATTTTTCTTTCTTGTCTTGTTTTCCTTTTATTATTGTCAACGTTTTTCCTTTTTTTTTTCGTTTTTCTTTCTTCTTCATTTCATGTCTGGTTGTGTTTTATTTCCTCCCGTTGTGTCTTCTCGTGTTTTTTTTTTAAGTCCTATTGTACGTCTCTATGAGTCTTCATTTTGTTTTCTTCTTATGCTCTCGCTATCATTCTTTCTTCTTCATTCTTATCTTTACTTCTCGTGTTTTTGTTCCTCTATCCTCTATTGATTCTCCACATGTCTCTTTGTTATTCTTTGTTCTTTGTCTCTCCCTTTGTTCTTCTCTCTCTCTCTCTCTCTCTCTCTCTCTCTCTCTCTCTCTCTCGACGTTCATGCCTTTTAACGCTCATTACCTTTTCTCTTATTTATTCGTTTTCCTTTTACTTCCTTTTATGTTCTCGTTCTTGACCGTTCTTTTCATTATCTTCTATTTTCCTCCTTCCAACGTTCTGTGGAGTGTAGGAGCTTCTGAACGTTCTTTTAACTTGATAAATCCACTTACGTTCTTCTGTTCTTCACTATATCGTCTGCCGTTCCCTCACTACCTCCTCATCTGCTGTTCCCTCACTGCCTCCTCTTCTGCCGTTCACTCACTACCTCCCCTTCTGCCGTTCTCTCACTAGCCTACCTTGTCTCCTGCCGTTCTCTGCTAAACTTGTCCTCTGCCGTTCACTCAATATCGACCCTTTGCGCCGTTCCTTTATGATCTTGTATTTTCAAGTTCTTTTCCCATCACCGTCTTACCCTATCACATTCACCACCGCCGTTCCTTTCCCCATCACATTCACCACCGCCGTTCCTTTCCCCATCACATTCACCACCGCCGTTCCTTTCCCCATCACATTCACCACCGCCGTTCCTTTCCCCATCACATTCACCACTGCCGTTCCCTTCCCACCACCATCTCATCCCATCACATTCACTTTCGCCGTTCAGTTATCCATCATTTGCCTCACCTGTCATTCATTACCTCTTCCTGTCACACATGCCTCTGTCACATATTTCACTGTCCTAAACCCCCCTCCCTGTCAGGTGTTCACGCAACAGTTTTTTCCTCATCTTCCCTCCTATCTGTTGACCTGATATTCACCTGTCCGCCTTAACGATACGTAAGTAATTAACGTCAAAGGTAAATGAGAGGGAGAGGAGACGTTAATTTAATTTTCTTATCATATTTTATTTTTATTTTAGGTGTTAATGTTTTTTTTTATATTGAGGTTGTAATGATGTTGATGGTCTTGTTGTGGATGTTGTAGTAGTTGTTGTTGATGTGGTATGGTGTTGTGGATGTTATTGTTGTTGTGGTTGTTGTTGTTGTAGTTATTGTTGTGACGATGGTGATCTTGTTGTGGACGTTGTTATGTTTTCCGTTGTAGTTGTTAGGGTTGTTGTTGTTGTTGTTACTTTCGTTTTTAATGTTGTAGTTATGGTTGTTGTTGTTAATTTCGTTGTTAATGTTACGGTTGTTATTGTAATTGCGGTTACGTTTATTTGTAGACAATTTCTGTACTTCAACAACTTAAGATCTTTTAAAACACGTAGACTAAATCAGCTGACACACTTAACACAATATACACTAAAGAAATTACTAAGGTATATCATGAACTGTATGAGTATAACCACTAGAGCATACTGTATATACTGACTGATAATAATATACTCTGTGTCAGTAGGCCACGGACATCACGATGAAGCTAACACCAACACTACAAACTGCGGTGTGAGTAGCCTGCCGCAGCGTACACATACAAATACACACACATAACACTAATTTACACACGCGCACACAAAATACACAAATGCACACAAACATAAAACACAAATACACGTAAGAAAAACCACACCAATGCGCACGCACACACACACACACACACACACACACACACACACACACACACACACACAACTTGGGGCCTCAGCTGAGTCAACACCTACACTGCCAAACTTTCTCTCCTTTTTTTATTTCCGGTTCCACAAAGTTGATACGCTTAACATGTGGGACACGACAGTCAGATTTATAGTGATTTTTCCCACGATATACTGACATATTTTACCTACTAGCTGATGTTGTTGATGCTATTATTATTATATTACTGTTATATTTCAACGATTATACTAACATACTCCCCACCAGCTGATATATTATGATTATTTTATGCTGTTATTTTCCCCACGATATACTGACATGTTCTGCCTATCATCTGATGTTGTTAATATTATAATTCTTATTTTGACGGGATTGAAACACGTTACCTGTATGGAGCTTCGTTACTGTGTGTTTTATATCACCTGTGTAATCTTTAGGTGTATTAAACAGAGATCTAATTCCTTTTCCTCAAGATTTTCCTCTTATTTAATTAATCATTACTTAAACACTTATTTTAGTTGGTGTTTATCTTCTTCGTTTTTATTAATTATTAACTCCATTTACTCATTTATTAAGTAATTGGCAATATCTCTTTACACCCCTTCACTAGCCCTCGTCACACCCTTCACCACATCTCACTATACCTCTCACAATCCCTCACCACACTTCTCACCATCCCTCACCACACTTCTCACCATCCCTCACCACACTTCTCACCATCCCTCACCACACCTCACCAGTCCTTACAAGTAGAGTACTGTGAGGGTGTTAATATATTTGGGCAACATGTAAACAGTTCAAAGGTGTCAAAGTAATGTCAATGAATATATAGTTGGTGAGAATGAAGCTTCATATCATTCATTAGTATTCATGCGATTCGTATAATGTTTCAAAGTTGGAGAATAATAATGAAAAAAAAAAGTTTGGGTAATCCTCACTAGTTTATCCACAATTAATCTATTCTCCACTTATATCCACTATCAGTCTACCTTGTACGCTCCACTAGTATCAATTATTATCCACAACCAATTCACTATCTAACCACTATCCACAACCAACCACTATCATCTCCCTCTACACAACCAACCACTATCAACTCCCTCTACTCAACCAACCACTATTATCTCCCTCTACACAACCAACAACCACTATTATCTCCCTCTACACAACCAACAACCACTATTATCTCCCTCTACACAACCAACAACCACTATTATCTCCCTCTACACAACCAACCACTATTATCTCCCTCTACACAACCAACAACCACTACTATCTCCCTCTACACAACCAACCACTATCATCTCCCTCAACATACTCATTCACTAACACCACAAAACTAAAAATTCACCGCAGTAAAAGTTTGGTTTCGGTGTTTTTCAAAATACGTGAAATCAGTCATGTTTGTGGGTGTGTTGTATTTTGTGGGTTAAAACAGTCGACTCATACTTCTAATTACACAGGTAAGTGGCCAGGTGTCTGATACATGTTTGCTCTTCTGAATACAATGGTTACAGCAATACAGCTCATAGGAATACACAACCTTTGAAGTTTTTTCCTATAATGAGCCCTCGTATATAAGTATGTATTAATGTTTATGTATATGTATACAATATACTGTGTATTTATAACCCTTAATGACAGATGAAGAACGTGACATAAAGCATAGCCTGGATGGTACGAGGGAGGGTGGAGTGAGGTGGGTTAGGATGGGAGGGAGGGAGGGGGAGGAGGTTAGTGGGAGGGAGGGAGGGAGGGAGTGAGTAAGAGAGTGTGAAAGGCTTCAAGCAAGATCTAAGATTCAGTCGGCGCACAAGACACTCACACCAGATGGAAAACTCTTGTAGCCAGCATGAAGAAGACAACAGCGGCGGCATCAACTTAACAACCAACCCCAGGGGAATGACGGCCCCAGTCGACGCCTTGCCATCAAAACTTTCCCCGAGGCAGTAATTCTCCAAATCCACAGCGTTTAAGATGGTGTCTCATCGCGGTGTGTCCTAAACTTCCCCGCGACCTAAACGACCCACCAACCTTGATGTTTGTTTAACTTTCCTCACCAAGGGCTCGAGCCACGACTGACAGCGTTATCACCGTGCCGTCATCGTACCCTCTCGTTCGTTTTCTTGTTACTGCAGGAACTCGGCTCAGCTGCTTGTTATCCAGTGTGTCAAGCTGGATTGGACCGAGTCTTCCTAGAGGTCGACCACAGCCTGTACAGTCTATCAACTCTCTCCTCAAGTTTAGCAAGACCCAGAAACACTCAACACTTGGGCTGCAAAGACGTAGGTTGTGATGGACTCTGTGTGTGTGTGTGTGTGTGTGTGTGTGTGTGTGTGTGTGTGTGTGTGTGTGTGTGTGTGTGTCTGTGTGTGTGTGTGTGTGTGTTAAGAAGTAAGCCCATTTTTGTAATACACTAATAGTATCACATACACACAAACAAACAAACATACACAAACACACATATGCAACTACATACACATATGCATGCAACATGTACCTAGACATATATCTACAAATGAACAAACCCACACACCAAACTTTCCTATTTCATTACACCGTTATTCAGGTCTTCCTCACCATATCCTTCAACCTCTCTTCACCTTCACATAGAAATTTATTATTAATAATTTCTTCCACCATTTTCTATTATAACAAGTCACAACTACACAGGGCCACCGACCATCACTCTGGATATAAGTGTACACCGGCAGCAGAGTGACCAGCGCCGCCTCCCAGTCTCACCCACACGCCCCTCCTCCTAACCTCCACTCGCTATCCACACGTCCCCTCCGCCCATCATCCCCAAGCCTCTCATATCTACCCTCCACCCATCCTGCACACGCTCCCTCCACACGCCTCTCCACCCACCCTCCACCACCACCCACACGCCCCTCCACTCATGCAGTAAAACTAAATAGAAAAACCCATGAAGTGTGATGTTTACGACTCGCTGCTTAGTAAAAAAAAAAAAACCCGCCACAAGCGAGGTTGACTCCCAGTAATACAAAATGGCGGTGCTCTGGTGAAAATAAACTATGGTGAATCTACGTAAATATAGATATGATAATACCACACAGAGAGATTAATTATACTTATCGTAAACTCTCTCCAGGTTAAACATTGAGCTAATTAATTTTTTTTCCAGGTGAGAAGTATATAATATAATGCTCACAAAAGACATACGTTTGACTAATTAATTATCTCTGTATCATTTTCAACTCATACGCAACAGCTTCTATAACCTAATTAAATGAAGCCTTACCTAGAATTCTTGCCTTGATTTGATTTCTCTATACCAGATTCAAGTGATCGGTAGAGACAATGGTTTACTCTCTGGGGACTAACATACAGTATTTAAGACACAAAACACCTGCTTAATGATAACTAAATTTACTGATTATATATAGGAAGATACAGGTAAAAAAAGGAGAGGGGGGGAGTGACTAGAATTTAAAGAGACCATCACGCCCCAGAGGAATAAACAAAAACAGTCCACGATTATTAGAAGCTGCGTCAGGGTGTAGGAAGAATATCTGGTGACCTATATAACACACATGTATAGTCTCCCACCACCACTACCACCAGCCCTTCATCCTCACTTCCTCCACCACCATTCCTCCTTCTCCATCACTATCACCTTTCCTCCTCTTTCTCCACCACCACCCTTCCTCCTCTTCTTACTTCTCCACCACCACCACTCCTCCTTCCTTCCTCCAACACCACCATTGCTCCTCCTCCCCGCCCCTACCACCACCACCACCACCACTCTTCCTCACCCGGCTATCATAACCCAAGTAGCAATGATATCTCAGATTATGTTCACCTCATTTTCTCACATTGTATGGCTTATTTTAACAAGATATGCAGCCTTAGTAGTGTGTTCCTGCCTTCCTCACCCCAAGAATACGTGGTGATGGTGTTATGTTTATATGGGACACAGACAACAGGTTAGGTTGGGTTAAGTTAGGTTAGGTTAGATATACTTCCTTCACCTCTGCTCACCAATACCTGTACTTCAGGATAAAACAAATTTAACCTGAAAACTTTAACATTATTGAATCGTAATTTTTTTTTTTTACTTTTTTTTAATTCCATCTAGCATTTACCTACACCAAAGGGAATAGCGACAGAATAAGAGTAATGGTTTTTTTAATACGAGACTTTAATGTGCAAAGTCAACCAGTTCACAGTCCGACAGTTCCCAGTCAGACATTCCCATCGTGACAATTCCCATTCCAGCTGTTCCCCCCGCTGG
This sequence comes from Homarus americanus, assembly GCF_018991925.1. NCBI lineage: Eukaryota > Metazoa > Arthropoda > Malacostraca > Decapoda > Nephropidae > Homarus > Homarus americanus. The sequence continues at coordinate 4,409,549 of NW_024721079.1, read as the reverse complement.
ACAGTTCCCATTCCAGCAGATTCCAAGTCCAAACTCCCAGTGCCGGAGAGCAATGGGAAAATGGGAATTATTTACGAGTCTTTTACTAAAAATCGTCCACGAAAATAAAAACCAAAACTACGAAAGACAACTGAGAGTACTGTCTTGTACTGTATTATACATTACTTCATCGGTATCCTGTTCAGCATTTATTATTATTTTTTCCCTTAAGATAACTAGTTGTAAGTATTTTTTTTTCAGTATTTTGTGTGAGCAGAAGTTTATTATGTTAAGTGAGGTCTTAAGAAAATGTGGCTCCCTTGACAGATCCATCAGCAACGGCACTCAGCCACACCCTCTCCCCCCGCCGGTGTTGTCAGTCAAGATATTTCCAAGTAAACTTACTGTATATATATCTCCAGGCTGAGGAGAGGAGCAGTTGCAGGTCCAAGTTAAAACATAATCGTGAATATATATATATATATATATATATATATATATATATATATATATATATATATATATATATATATATATATATATATATATATATATATATATATATTATCTCACAAGTCGGGAATCGAACCCTGGACCTCTTCGTGTGAACAAGGGTAGCTACCGCGGCGTCACAGGAACAAACGTAATCCTAGGCTTTGAATTATTACACACAAAGCCTGTTCATTCGTCTTATTTTTAAGCAACATAAACATCTATCGGGGATTGCCCGTGCCAACTACTGTATATGGTGATAGTAGCATTTTACCGATATATTGCTTGTTTTGGTCGACTTAACGTAATAAAAAAAATATTTGACTCTGAAACATTCGACAGTAGCCCAGTCGAGTAAGTCTTTATAATATAACACACAGGACATAAATTACAGGTTAATTAACAAACATCAACTTTTGACATCGTATTTGCATAATGTAATTAAAATGAAATAATAGCCTAAAATTCATAACCAAGGAAATATACTCTTTTATTACCCATTGTATTATGGCAGACATAATAATGGTTGCCCCTCGTGATCGAGGATGGCCGGCCCTTGGGCCACCTAGGCGTGAATTTGTTTAAGGTGTAGAAGCTGTAGTCAACACAACAACCACACCCCGAGTTAACAAGCTGCATGACCCAGTGTCAAGAATCAGTCAGAAAAGACCGGACAACTCCTCAACTGCACTGGCAAACCATTATCCCGGAACACGATCCGCAAATCGATTAATATCCAGGTCCTTCATTACTGCTCAGTAGACGGTGGCAAATGGCGTAATGAAACTTGCCGATAGTTTCACCTTGCCCGGGGATCGAACCCAGGTCCACTCTGCCGAGGCGAGCATGCTGACGGCTACACCAAGGAAGGCACACACACACACACACACACACACACACACACACACACACACACACACACACACACACACACACACACACCACAATAATAATAATAATGATATACTTATTAATGAATTGCAAAATGACTAATCTAAATAAGTTTGAAATAGGTAAATGTATAAAACAAAGTATACATATATAATTAAGGTCTAGTCGTAGCAGTGCTTTAACGTATCGTTAATGAGTCTGGTGGAGCGATACTTTACGGCGCGGGCTTTGATTAAACTCCTTAATGAGAAAATAGATTGTGTGGAAGGTCATCGTGAACACTTGGGGGCATTGTAGTTATTGTGGGAATACTTAAGTGGTGTGGGAGATAAGTGGTGTGGTATCTCCTCCACTTTTTTCTCTCCTATTCCACTTCATCCTTTCCTCCACTTTTTTCTCTATGTGTCCTCCATTTCTCTCAATCTCTATTTCCTCTTCTCCTCTCCCTTCTCTTCTATTCATCTCCATCTTCTCCACAACTTCTTTCTCTCCGTTTCCTCCTTTCCTCCTCTTCTCTTCCAATCCACTTCCCTTTCATTTTCTTATCTATTCTAAAACTTCATTTCTTCCTCTCTGCTTCCTCTCCATTTCTTCCTCCTCCTCTCTATTCCTCCTCCACCTCTTTTTCTCTACCCTACCTCCTCCTCCACCTCTTTTTCTCTACCCTACCTCCTCCTCCACCTCTTTCTCTCTACCCTACCTCCTCCACCTCTTTTTCTCTACCCTACCTCCTCCTCCACCTCTTTTTCTCTACCCTACCTCCTCCTCCACCTCTTCTTCTCTACCCTACCTCCTTTTCCTCCTCCTTCCACTGTCATCTGTTCTACTTCACGTAATCCTGAAGCAATATCCTTTCACGACTTTACTACCAGTCTATTCCCCCTACTTTCCCCAGCACAACACTGACTTGCCTCACAGATTCCAATAGTATAAGTTTAAGAGTCAATTAAATCTTCACGTTGGGTTAAAGTCTTCTGAAAAAAAAGCAAAAAAAAAAACAATAGCAACTTCAGGCTTAATCTATATTATTGTGAATTCTGTAAAAGTTGTTTGTTGTAGAAACTAAGATTTGGTGTAGGTTTACTAATGGGTGTCTGGCGGTGTTGGGAGGGGGAGGGGCATACGTGTCTGTAGGTCATGGTGGGGGGTGGTATGCAGGTCAAGTGTGAAGGCTGGCGTGCAGGTCAAGGTTAGCTGTTGATGTGCAGGTCAAGGTGGAGACTGGCGTGCAGGTTGAGGTGAAGGCTAGTGCAGGTGCAGGTCGAGGTGAAGGCTGGCGTGTAGGTCCAGGTGAAGGCTAGCGTGCAGGTCGAGGTGGAGGCTAGCGTGCAGGTCGAGGTGGAGGCTAGCGTGCAGTTCGAGGTGAAGGCTGGAGTGCAGGTCCAGGTGAAGGATATAACATGTAGGTCGAGGTGAAGGTTATAGCATTCGGGTCACGGTGAAGGCTGGCGTGCAGGTCCAGGTGAATGCTAGCGCGCAGGTCAAGGTGAATGCTACCGAGCAGGTCTAGGTGAAGGCTAGAGCATCATGTAGGTCAAGGTGAAAGATGGCGTGCAGGTCATAGTGAAGGCTGGCCTGCATAACGAAGACTTGTAGTGGCTAAATATTACATAACAAGACAACATCTCTAATGCCAAGGACGATGGCTCAAGGTGGCAATGTTTGGTGGCATGATGGGTGATGGCAATGTGGGTAATGACAACGCAGGTAATGGCAACTTGGCAGATGGTTCTTTGGTGAATGGTAACATGGATGAAGGTAATCTGGCTGATGACAACATGCCTATGACACTTATGGCTGACGATAAATTGAGTTATGGCAATTTGGGTGATGATAATGACTAATAGCACCATGACTAATAGCACCATGGCTTGTTGCCCCCCTAAAGCTCCTTGTTCCACCAATCCAATTTGTTCACAGGCCAAGATGCAGTACACCACCTATCGTAGCATACAGTACGTGAAAAAACCAGAACTCCTAAAAAAAATCATGGTATATAAAATAAAAATAAATAACAGTACAGTACACGTGAGAAAAAATTACTGTAAAATATACGTGAAAAAAAGAAGAAAAAAGAAAGAAAATCCAAAAACTTCATCGAACATAAAAATAAAAATAACTCGGTTTGAAGAGAAAAAAATATCTGAATGACAACGATTTCAGGTAAAGAAAAAAAATATATATATACTCTATATACATTCACCTCTAGTGGGAAGAAATTATTTGACTGATATTCTGCCTCGACACAAGAAAAAAAAAGTATGGAAGTCGATGTTTTATATTTTCCAGGTCTTAACCCAGAGTGGAGACGGGGCAGTAGATCTATACAAATATTGCTTTCACGTTCACCAAATGAGATGTTTTTCTATCGTCGGAAACTGTGTGTGTGTGTGTGTGTGTATAAATCAATGCATGTCCGTCATCAGTGTGTCTAACAAATTGTGTGCGTCATTATGTACATATCAATGTGCATGGTTGTGCATCATTGTGTGAATATCAATGTGTGCGCGCGTGTGTGTGTGTGGAATTCAATGTGTGCACCAGTGTGTGTATAACAGTGTACACACGGAAGAGGAGTGAACAGTGGCACAGGTTTCCGCCAGCATCAACAGCCAGGCAGGTGCTCGTGTAGGACATGTTTATAACGAGGACAACACCCAGGTTGTCTCTCTCTCTCTCTCTCTCTCTCTCTCTCTCTCTCTCTCTCTCTCTCTCTCTCTCTCTCTCTCTCTCTCCCTCTCTCAATACCTTACAACAGTCCTGGTAAGACCTCCCGTAGCTCCTCAACCAGGCAACAGCTGAAGCTCTCACAAATAACATGAACATTTTTGTCAATCTTTTTATTTTTTATTTTTTGAAGGTGTTCCGGGATGAATTTACCCGAGGGGAGACGAAGTAATAAAGAAGTAGCCTGGTGGGTCGTGGGAGGGAGGGGAAGAGAAGGGTAGCCAGGGGAGGAGAGTAGAGGGGGACAGGGGAAGGGGGGATATGAAGGAGGGGAAGGAGAAGGAAGAAGATGACGGGAGTAGGGGGTGAAGAGATGGGAAAGGGGGGAGAGGACAGGAAAAGAGGGGGTGAGCGATGAGAGAGCAGGGGGGGAGGGGAGGAGGGGAAAGGAGGACAGGGATAGGGGAAGGAGAAGGGAAGGGACGAAGGGAAGGGAGAGAAAAAAGGTCTGCTCTTAGACACAAAAGCTCTCGCGGGAGGAAAACAAAATCAAACACCCACAAGCCAACAACTCGCCTACCTGGTGAAAAATACTAAGGGTAACATTTTTGTTCCTCTACCTAGCGACAAGGATTAAAAAAGTAAATAAATAAAAAGATAAATAAATAAATAAATAAATAAATAAATGCAAAAATTATGATTATTCTTTTAAATGGTAGTAATAATAATAAATATAATAAATATTATTAACAAATATATTTTAATATAATACGATATTTTTTTCTTTCTCAGATAACTTGTAGAGGCAGAAAAATGATTTAGTTAAATGCAAAATTAAAAATAAATTTCGACTTTAGCTTTCATCTTTTTAAGTTTAGGTAGTGATAAGTGTTCTTAAAATGTCTTTATAGTTATGGGGTGAGAGAGAGAGAGAAAGAGAGAGAAGAGAGAGAGAGAGAGAGAGACTACCAACCCTGCCATCTTACCAGCCCTCCTCCTCACCACACCAACAGTCGCCTCCGAGAAGAGAAACATGCAGCTCACGCCCACACCAGAACTAATGCCATCAACATTTCAGGTGCGCCAGTGTGGTTATGCAACCAAAACAGAACTGTAAGAGGCGGGAATCTCTCTCTCTCTCTCTCTCTCTCTCTCTCTCTCTCTCTCTTTCTCTCTCTCTCCTCCTCGAGTATTTCCCCCACAACTGTTATCTTAAGCAATTACTCGCCCGACCATGTTACTGCAGGTATATATCCTTAGTTGAGGAGACGAGGAACCAGATGGACGAAGACTTGATCCCTCTTATGATAAATATTAATAAAGACTATAAGAAGAAATTCATTAGGCGACAATTTCACTATGACAATTTTTTTTTTAAGTCATGAGTTGATTCATATTATTCCACCAGGTAAGAGAAGCCTTTGAAGGCACCTCTATGAAGCCTACCAGGTGAGAAGTGACGTTTCCATAAAAGGTAAAAATCTATTACCAGAGGATATTAAAAATCTTCCATTCGTGTGGTAGATTAAAGACAGCTGGTGAAAACGATAACAATATTCTCCCACGATTTCTACATCGTCTCGTTCTTGTCATCGGTCTACGAATATGTAATAAACTTTCTCGTGTAGGTAACCAGATGCAAATACAACTACGTCAAGTACTACAAGGAAATATATTACCAGCTACGTCAAGTACTATAGGGAACTATATTACCAACTACGTCAAGTATTTACAGGGAAATATATTACTAACTACGTCAAGTACTATAGGGAACTATATTACCAACTACGTCAAGTACTATAGGGAAATATATTACCAACTACGTCAAGTAATACAGGGAAATATATTACCAACTACGTCAAGTACTATAGGGAAATATATTACCAACTACGTCAAGTACTAAAGGAAGTTATATACACCTGTCATATATCTGGCATCTGACTACATTATAAAGTATTTAAGAGACCATCATTACCTGTTGAACTTTCCCTGGCATCAGCCGCCTCTGTCTTTGGTAACGCCACATGGAAGATACTTGAGAATAATTCTTGTTTGTCTTGTTAATTAAGGTACACAGTCCTGGGGAAAAGAGACGAATATTATCACCTAGACTCAGTGATGACTTCTTCAAGGTTCGTTCCCAATCATCTTATTGCGGTACTGACTCAGCCTCATCGTGACGTGGCAGAAAAATGCAAATCATGCACCCATTTATAAACAGAAACTTACATTAAATAAATAATACAGTTCTCTTGTTACCCCACAGGTGAAGATAAGGCTATGTCAACGACCATCAAACTACTACCGATATATTAGTTTTGTAAAATTTTCTATCTCTTTAATGTGAGTTTCAGTCCCAAGGTTAACACTTACATTATTGACAACGTTTCCAAGTATTGGAGACAAGAACAGGGTTAACTTAAGCACACACCACTAGATTGTTGTTATAATGTATTACTACGCTTCATCACCTAAGGACTTTTAAGCACAGTAACCTATTTTAAATACACTAGTCACCAGAATCTGTAAATAAAAACAAAAGTACACATTTTTTATTAGATTTCTTCTTTGGTTGTTAATATTATAATGAATCACTGTGCTTAAAACAACTAAGGTCTTTCTTTAAACACGTACACTAAGTAGATTCTAGACAACTATAATAAAAATTGGTTTCCGATAATTATATTCAAGTAAATTTTCTCTCATTGAAGTTGATGTTATAATATATTACTACGCTTCAACAATTAAGGTCTGCTGGTGCATATTCTAGGCTACTAAATACAGTAGCCATCAACAATAAAAAATTAAAGAGAGATAATGGTTCGTCTCCCAAACTCAAACTCCCTCCCTCGACGGCCGGACTTCCCGCGGCGGAAGATTTTGGCCCAAGTGGCTCCTGTCCTTAACAATCCCACTTCAATCTCAACCACGAGTCTGGGTCAATTTGAAGTTGTCCCGCTTTACTAAATCGTCCAACATATTTCAATAGTGCCCTCTCTCAGCCAACTTACCGACCCCTTAAAAGTTTACGGGGTTCACGAGGAGGACTTGTCTGGAGGAGGAGGAGGAGGCAGAGTTCTGGTCCTTTATTGGCTCTTAACTCTTCAAGGTTCCCCCATGATGTCCAAGTTATGTCCCCCATGTGTGTGTGTGTGTGTGTGTGTTCTGTAGACGCTCATAATTTACGTAAAAACTCCCTACGAAATACTGATAAAAGAGACACTCAGTAGCCTCATCTAAAACTGAGACACTAGAGACCTGAACCAACGAGCTTAATACATATTTACACATTACACACAAGTACAGCAGCCTAACGCACACTATTACCGCGCGGGGATTGGTGCCTCTCTCTGCATTAGGCTAGATCCTTCTTCCATTCCTGGCTGCCGTTACTTAACCTAATGAACACCTTCCAGGAAACTGACTGACTTGCTTACTAAGAGAATTTTTCCGCTTGATGATGCTGATGGAGTTAGTATGTTTTATGGCAGTGTGTGTGTGTCTGTGTGTGTGTGTGTGTGTGTGTGTGTGTGTGTGTGTGTGTGTGTGTGTGTGTGTGTGGGGTGTGTATGTGTGTGTGTGTGTGTGTGTGTACCTGTCTGTCTGTGTGTGTGTGTGTGTGTGTGTGTGTGTGTGTGTGTGTGTGTGTGTATGTGTGTGTGTGTGTGTCTGTGTGTGTGTGTGTGTGTGTGTGTGTGTGTGTGTGTGTGTGTGTGATTTATGCACAAACTTCTTGAAATATTAAACATCCAAAGTTATCAAAAAAGAAATTTCAGATTTTAAATGGTTTTCTATTAACATTGAGGCATTGTTTTTCGACGTAACTTGTCTTCTGAGTCTAAGTTAAAATCGAGTGTTGGTCTCCCGTGTAAGAAGCAAGCATGGGCGTCACTACCTAACCAACAACTAGATAAGAGTCAAGCATGAGGCGGATAGTTTTGTCCGTGCTTCTGATATAAGATTACTGCCAAAAATTAGTGCTAACACGAATCTAAATTATTGTGTAAAAATTGTACAAGAGCCTGAACTCCCACATCACCAGGTTGTCTCATGAAATTCAATCGAAATTTTGAAATGGATGTTATGATGTCATGGAGAGAGAGAGAGAGAGAGAGAGAGAGAGAGAGAGAGAGAGAGAGATGTAACCGTCTTATATGGGTGATGACCATTATAGCTTAGTGTATTTACTAACCTAAAATACGAGCACTAATACTTTATAACATTATAATAATACCAACATCATATTATTAATTTCTCATACAGTCCTATTAAAAGGCGGACATAAGGAGGAACGCGAAGTTGATTTTAGTCTGATCAATGATAAAATTAATTAATAAAAAGAATATTTGAAGAAGATTTGTATAAAATATAGCTCACTCACGGAACACAAAGCTGAATCCTAATATATGCAGAACGAAAAATTATAAAAAAATATTCATGTAAATTAATAATATTATTTATGGCATATACGAAAAACTTGTTGGGCTAATTAAACTCATTGTTCAGTGGGCGAGAGGATATGAATAATTATAACTTATTGTTCTCCATAAAATTAAATTATAGTGATTGCAATGTAAATCAAATAATAATGAAAAAATGAGACGTGAAACATGAGTCGAGAGAGAGAGAGAGAGAGAGAGAGAGAGAGATATTTGCGAACATTGTGGAAGGACTGATAATTGTGGGCGGATGTTGGTTAGAATGTGTCGCTAACATTACTGCGCTTTCAAAACTATCATCATGTACCCACAGGTATAATTTACAAACGATACACCGATAATTATTTGGTTATAAAATTTCATTGGTTTAATAAATTTAAAGCTGAGCTCTTCTCAATAACACGAAAATTTATTACTGTACTTAATTCTTTTTACCGAAGAAATGCTTATTTTTTTTTCATTTATTATGCACGTTATGGATAATCTTATTACACTATCACATACGTTGTCATATAAAATTATAAATACATTGGTGAAGTTCAACATTCCCGGGTGGAAGTGCAGTGAACGCCAAAACTCTGATGTTTGATACTTGAGCCGAATGGGAAAAATGGACTTAAGAACCACACCAACGGCGAATCAGTGAAAAATGGAAACTGAATAAATTAAAACTAAAATTAAAGTAAAAGACCCTGTGTAGTGTATTATAAGTATATAAAAAAATACAAAAGAACCAACTTAACCTATGTTATGATAACGATCTTACTTATTGTCAATACTTGTTTCTGTCTCTTAGCAACAGAATCACTTTATTCACTCATTTCACACCTCGGGGTGAAGATTAGTATTAAGATGATTTACCAAGAACAAAAAGACCAAACACTACCGCCAGCGACTAGGCTACACAAGTGTTGAATCAGCTGATGCAAGTCTCGTAAACAAAGGCGGTGCAGTAAAACGTTTAGAGGCCGAGATAAATATTACTACATATAATAATAATGTTCATGATTGTCATAATATATAATGTAATTATAATTTATCAAATTTATGTATTTAATTTAAGGTAATTTAAAAACTTAATTGCATTACAATATGATTAGTAAATTAAGGTCACACAGGAATCATTCTGGTAAACTGTAAGATAGTACCTCTGTTAAAACACGAGTGAAAAATATAAGGCAAATTATTTTCATATCTGACCAACCACCAAAATCTCACTAAACACAAAATATATAAAACTTCAAACCGCCTGTAAAGTTAACACACATGTATTCAAAGTGTCAATAAGCCATCTTAATACACAGAGGTTCGTGCAGCATGTAGCCTATACGAGTTGAGTGACTTGGATTTGCCTATATGTATTTTCGATTTGTGTGAAGCTTTTGTTACAGCGGCGTGAGAACCGGCGAAGCAACAAGGACACAAGACCCTTCCACCTTCTTCCCAACAATATATCGAGTATATATAACTCAGCAGTCCATGACACTGTCCTTACACGTGGATACTTGAAATATATTAAAGTTGTCTGCAATTAACAAATATTCTATATGCAAAAAGCAAGGCAACAAAATATCCTGTTCACTGTCTATGAAATGATGATTTAGTGTTTGTAAGTAATAAATATTTTAAATAACGATCATTCCTATTTTGTTGTATGAAAGAAAATGACTTTACGTTTCAATTATATATAAAATGAACTTGATTTACTTACAAAACCCATGAGTCATTAGTACAGCCATGATACATTAATACAACCATGACGCAGGCGGAACACATCAGGATATAGCCATAACACAGGCGGGACACAGCCAAGACACATCACGGGACACAGTGTTCTCGCCTTAAAATCTCGCAAGATTGCAACACCAGGCTCGTGGAACCATAAATCACATTAATTAGTCACCTGGCCTCGGGGGGGGGGGGTGACCTTGGAATGGCTAGAGGTGGAATGGTACGAGAAGGGGGAGGGGGTAAGAGGTTAAGGGAGGAGAAGGTATTAAGTCGGGGAGGAGGAAGGAGGAAAAATCGAGAGGGAGTAAAAATGAAAAAAGAGGAGAGAAGAGAAAGAGAAAAAGTAACCAGCAAAGGTAATAGTAACAGTAGCACTAGTGGTAGCAGCAGTAACAAATAGCACAACTTGCAAGTAAAAGTAGTAACGAGAGCAAGAAACAGTACCAGCATTAACTGACTGCACCAGCAGTAGCGGTCAGCAACAGCATTAACAGACAGCACCAGCAGTAGCAGTCAGCAACAGCATTAACAGACAGCACCAGCAGTAGCGAGCCAGCAACAGTAATACCGCATTAAAGCACCCAGCAGTCAGCAACAGCATTAACAGACAGCACCAGCAGTCAGCAACAGCATTAACAGACAGCACCAGCAGTAGCAGCCAGCAACAGCATTAACAGACAGCACCAGCAGTCAGCAACAGCATTAACAGACAGCACCAGCAGTAGCAGTCAGCAACAGCATTAACAGACAGCACCAGCAGTCAGCAACAGCATTAACAGACAGCACCAGCAGTAGCAGTCAGCAACAGCATTAACAGACAACGCCATCATTAGAAGCAGCAGCACAGCATTACACAGACAGCACCAGCAGTCAGCAACAGCATTAACAGACAGCACCAGCAGTCAGTAACAGCATTAACAGACAGCACCAGCAGTAGCAGTCAGCAACAGCATTAACAGACAGCACCAGCAGTCAGCAACAGCATTAACAGACAGCACCAGCAGTAGCAGTCAGCAACAGCATTAACAGACAGCACCAGCAGTCAGCAACAGCATTAACAGACAGCACCAGCAGTAGCAGTCAGCAACAGCATTAACAGACAGCACCGGTAGCAGCCGCAACAGCATTAACAGATGCACCAGCAGTCAGGCAAACAGCATACAAGATGAGCACCAGCAGCAAAGTCGCAGCGCTGTGCATTAACAGACAGCAAGAAACAAGAGTGAAAATGGCAGCGCGCGACACATATTAACAGACGGCAACAGCATTAACAGACAACGCCATCATTAGAAGCAGCAGCAGTCGTAGCAGCGGCAGCAATAAACAACACTAGCAACAGCAGCACCATAACCATTAGCGTAGAGCCCATATAGGTGTTAATGTTGTCACCACACCACTTTCCATCCACACCAAGTCACATGGCTCATGGACACACTCAAAATTCTGTGCCAATATCCTCATAAGATCCAGCTGGTAAACACACGCACACGCAAACTCAGATGTGCAGAGAAATCCCAGACATATATAAATATAGTGGCACACAGAAATATAGGCCTACATACAAATAACAATGAGCTTAAGATTTCCACTTTATCAATGTTAAGACTATAGCGCTGGTAAGAAATAATATTAGAAAAATGTCTATGTAGTAAGACCACACATTACTAGGCTAATCGTAAGAACACAAACAATATTCTCGGGTAATTAACTACAGTACATGGTGATTCCCATCGTATATGCATCAATTCAAACGAAGACAATTTTCAATCCGAATTCAAATTTTAAAATCAAATTCCTAAAGAATTCTTTTTGAGTTCAGGTTCATGAAAACTTGTCTCTTCCGCAGTGTAGGCCGTTGGGGGCACTCGGCACGACCATCCCACTAGTAAACATATCGAGTTTCACACCAACGTGAGGTTCATGTATCTGTCTTGTTTATCCTGGCCTCAGTGTGGTGCGAGGAGTAAACACGTCCCTCACTACACACACATTGCCATGTCCTAGATCTAAGACTGACTCCATCCTTGTTTTACATCTCTCTCCTAGTGAAGCCAAGTCATTCTCATTTGAGCCAGAATAAAAGCACCAGATGACTTAACCATTTGGCAAATTGTGCTCACGCTGCTGCCTCGATAAATTCACCTTGATGGTCGGCGGTTCTAACACAGTTTCCTTAAATTTCTGTATTGCATTCTTAAGACTTTCTTTTGTGACAAACTTAACCTAACCTAGCTTTACTTAATCTAACATAGCCTAGTCTAACCTAACAACCTAATCTAAACTTAGTCTAGCCTTATCTAATATAACCTAACCAAACCTAACCTAACAATTCCTATCCTAGCCTAACCAAACCTAACCTAACAATGCCTATCCTAGCCTAACCAAACTTAACATAACAATGCCTATCCTAGCCTAACCAAACCTAACCTAACAATGCCTATCCTAGCCTAACCAAACCAAACCGAAGCAAACGTAACAGCCTAACATAAACTAATCTAACCTAACCTATCGAAAGCTCATAGGAATACACATTTCTGTGTTGTCTACCTCATTTAATTGCATGACCTTTACATTAATTTGAAGAGTTACCACTTCTCAAAATTTATAAAAACATTGTCATTTATTTCCAAACTGAAAACTGTAAAATTTTCACCTCTTGACAAGTTTTAAAAACCTGTCCTTGTAAAATGATTTATACGTAATCGTGAAAGTCGCTCATAAAAAATAATAATAAACAATAACATAATATTTACATGATTAATTTCCTGGTTTCTGCCTCTCTTTTTTAATCCCTATCAGAAAATGATTTGTATTTTATGGAGGGATAGAGTCAGTTCTCTCCAAAAGCCTCTCCATTTATTCTATTTTCTCTCACCCCTTGTTTTAATCTCCTTTGTATACGCTCTCTCCTTTAATCCTTCTCTTTTCCTACATCCTCCTTTTCAATTTCAGGTCAGACTTCGTTTTATTAAGACAGAAATAAAGCTCATCGTAGCCACGTGCATTAATCTCTTTATACAGCAGCAGCCCGGGGAAACATCTCATTAAAATGACGCCTCAGGAACAACACCTCTTAAGTTTCCTAAACCAGCCATGGCGACCCGTCACAACACCCTCACTGAGAACTGCATTAAGTTACAGTATTCATACTTTATGTAAAAAGCTCAACAAAATAATAATAATAATAATAATAATAATAATAATAATAATAATAATAATATAATAACAACAACAACAATAATAACGAGAAATGAGAGATATGAAACAAGAGTCACGTGGGAGCTGTGTCATGAAGATTAAAATATATGTAAGCTGCGACAGATTCTAGAAATTTGAATCAATGTTTGTAAAGTGATACAATATATACTGTATAGTTCTTGTGAGTGTCGTCAGAAATCTATCTTTAACTATCTATCTATATCTATCTATTATCAAAATAATCTATTTATTTATTTATATATCTATGTATCCATCTACCATCTAACTAATCTATCTATCTACCATAAAATTTATAAATTTAAATAATATCTTCCGTCTCCTCTCACATGCCTGAGGCGGATCGAAAGATACAGACACCTCAAGAAAGGAAGAAAATTATAAGAGAAGAATAACGATATCTTGTGATAAAAACAATTCAAGTTTTTAAAATCATTATATAAAATAAATTTAGACATACTGTACAAACACAAAATCTTGAAATAAAACCACTTCACTTTTTTTAAATCATATAAAAAAACTCTAGAATTAAACACGAAATACTGAAATAAAATAAAGTAAGGTTTTTAATTTCATTATACTATATATCTAAAGTATAAAAGAAATGTTAGAGAAAACAAACACGAAATCTTGAAATGATATCATACATAGGTTATATAAAATACTGTAGAAAAAAAAACCGAAATCTTGAATTAAAATCACTTCAGGTTTTAAAACTCATGATATAAAAGAACTGTAGGAAAAACAATAATGTCACATGAACATCATCAGAGAGACTGAACTTTAACTTTTCATACCTGAACAATTTTATGACAGAAATGTCGAGAATTACCATTTATTTGAACATCAAAGGAGAGATGGACTTCAGTAATTATTTGCAACACACACATAAATGCTATTAAAATTAACATTACATAAAGGAAGAGTCGTTTTAACTATCTAGAAAAGTAAGATACAACAATAATATTCACCATAAAGAATTACTGCGTGAGATAATTATAGAATGCAATTTAATGAGATGAAAGGATCACCTAAAGATTCACCCCCCAGTTTATTTCACTTTAACCATTCTAACCTAACTTAACCTAACCCAATATAACCCCCCAAGTTGCGGGTAGACTGGTTAATCTTAAGGTGGTTAGGTTAGGTTAAGTTAGGTTAGATTAGGTTATATTATACTAGGTTAGGTTATATAATGTTATGCTAGGTTAAATTATGTTAGGCCAAATTAGTGTTCCGGTAATTAATCTTCGGGTGAAATACTTTGGGAGGAAGAAATATTCATGTGATCCGAGAAAAATAGAAGTTTTATGTGAGCGGAGGTCCGACCTTAGGTACACACACGGTGGACGGGTATAAGCTGCCAATCCCTCCTACGATATTGGTCCCTCACACCCTTGGGCATCTCTTCCTTACCTCCAGGGTTGTGAGTCTGTGGCAGGTAGACACTTTTAACGTCGGGTCAGAAGTGGAGGAGGAAGACAAAATAGAGGACAAAAAAGTAAGTAAAAATAAAGAGAAGAAAATAAGAAAATTTAAATATATAAAAGAGGGCTAAGGGAATCAAAACAAGGACGGAAAAATTAAAACAAAATAAGAAGCAGTACAAATTATTAAAGCACCTTCAACACTGGTCACCTGGAGAAGTAATTGCGGTAATTCCGGCAGTGGTAGCTTGAACCTGTAGCGGTAGCAACAATAGGCCCAACAGTGGTAATCAAGAAAAGTAGCATCAGAAACAGTCCTAGCAGTGGTAGCCTAGAGTATCAACAGCAAGTGAAGATCCAGACTGTGCTGCACTACTGGGACACACTCGGTGGCGACAGACTTCAGCTCCAGTTGCGGGGTGGGGGGGGGTGGAAGAGGTAGGAAGGAAGAAGCTACCGTACCACTTTCGAAAATTACCATAATATTCCAGGATTTACCATTCCAAGCGAAAATATTTCCAGTTTAGCGACGCAGGAAGTGATTCTCAACTTTAAATTGCTTTATCCTGGTATTTATGTTACTCCCGAATATCCGACGTGCGCAAGAATTTGGAGGGTTGACGTAATTGGAAAGTTCCAAATTTCCAAAATTATATTTTTATGAGCAGGTAGAATTTAATTGGCTATTATAAGTTCCCATGAAGCTTATACAATAAGTTCTTGAAAATATTTTGCATCAAGTAGGCTATTATACAGTACAACATATATAATAGCTTGTGACAGCTTTTACCCCAAGCAAAATGTCAGTAAGATTGATGGCAACAATAACATAGCGCTGAACTAGACACCACTATTTTCCAGATCATCCCATCTTAATATAAACTCTTTCAGTATACCTTTATAAAATGCTATACTGTACCGGTATTGTATGCAAAAATTCAAACTAGTTCTTTTATACTGATGATCATTTAGATATCTATAATGCAAACTATAAATGAATACCGTCAGTACTAAACTAAGATAAAACCTATTTAAGCATAGTTTGGGTGTTACCATATTTAACATCTTTAATGAGCCAAAGATTATCCTCGTAGCTATGGAGTAATTTCCATTAAGTCATGTCAGCTGCATTTTAAGCATTATTTGGACGATTATCTGTATTTAATGTGACATGATATACAGTACGGTGATAAAATGAATACTGTATTTAATATTTCGCTGTGCTCAGACAAATTTCAAACCAAATTTGCGAATGATCAATCTTGAACTCAACATACATAAAACAGAGAACAATATATCACACTGACGGTCAGTTGTTAAGGTACCCCACCGAGTGTCACTCCAAAAGTGGCCATGTTTAAAGATCTGTCACACACCACGCTGGTCATCAAGGTATTCTGCACCGTACAGCACAACTAATAAAACAGTGAAGAGGACGGAAGAACTAACAAAACGTGTAAGCCTTGGGATCAGGACTAACTTTTAATTAAGATAAAATCAGTTTACGCTTGTCATTACTTTTAAGTATTATGCCAAAATAAAAATAAAAACAGTTGAAGTAGGCTGCAGCTTTTACGTATAGGAGTTTCCAAGCACATGCGAGAGGAGGACTTCCACCAGCCAACCATTAGCCTAGTGCGGTGCGGTTGGATGAAACAGAGGTGGAAAAGTTGATATTCTGATGGAATGGTTAACGCTGGCAGACCATGTTTCATGAAAGCCATTACATGTAGTGGCTGGCTATCTGCAGAGTGCAATACAAATAATAGAGTATTGAGATGATGGTAGAAGAGCGGCTTCATCTGGCTACTGTAAATTGTACTCAAATCAGAGGTTATTTTAACATGTTTGTTTACCACTCATACTGTTGACCCCGACACGTGGCCGACGTCGATGGTTATTTTATCATATTTATATCAAAACTGCCCTAGTGTTAATCTGAATTTGTTCGTCCTTCCATCATAGAATATGAGTTTCGTGAATACTGTAAGTCTTTCATTTCACTTGTCATTAAACATCATATCAACAGATAGTTTCTCCTTATTACCGAAGAATATGCCAAACGGGATATCACAACTTATATAATTCGTTCTACAGGCAGATATACACACCACTTAATCTGACTCACACATACTCCGACAGAAAAATCCACTTGAATAATCTTCTAAAACGGTAATGAACAAAACTCGGTGAAACAATTATTGTAGCGTCATCAGCTCTATAACTGCCACAGACGGACAATATCACTGGGAACAAATAATTCTTTATGATAAGCTGGTATAACTTGATATACCGGGTATCTGCTTAATTTGACATTTTATACCCTAAAGTCTAAACGGACCGGGCTAAAACACGGAAATTACAGAGAAACAGACAGGTCGTACTGGGAGCAATTGTATTTTTGTTTTGTCTATATTTATTTTTTTATTGAACAATAATGTTTCATTTCTTTGTATATCAAAATAATTTCGATAAGTTTCCTGTAAGTATAATAAATTGATATATTAAAATGAATCACCTGAAGACTCTCCACCTCAGCTTAACCTCACGCCCACAAATAGTGTTAGGGTGGTTAACTGATACATAAATAAAGAAAATAATATTGCTCTCCAAAAAATAATGTAAACAAAACAAATAATATTGCTCTCAGTAAAGATAGGCTAAA
Organism: Homarus americanus; assembly: GCF_018991925.1. Taxonomy (NCBI): domain Eukaryota; kingdom Metazoa; phylum Arthropoda; class Malacostraca; order Decapoda; family Nephropidae; genus Homarus; species Homarus americanus. The sequence goes on along the minus strand of NW_024721079.1, from coordinate 4,392,042 downwards.
CCGTATACCCTATGTACAATTTAGATAATATTTGTTTTATTTACAACCGAGTTTATCTTGTGTAACTCACTACCAAGGCATAAAATGATATTAAACCAAAGAAAATATTACTAAATTATAGAAAGTAATATTATTAAACCTGGAAAAGTAATATTATCAAACCAGGGAGAATAATATTAAAATAAAGAAAATAATATTATCAAACCTGAGAGTAATATTAAACCAAGGAAGTTTATAAAATTAAATCACGAAAAAGATAATAATAATTTGATTCAGTGACTAAGGATAAACAGACTGATGAAAGTTATTATTATTTTAACATGACTTTCAACAACTTGATGCTAAATTGTTAGGTATATATCCTAAACCGCATTGCTGTAAGTACACGGTCACTTTTAAAGCTTTTATGTTGACTGGTATAAAGTGACTGGCGTTGGCAGTGAGTGGATCGGGTGTGAATTTCTTCTGGTTCAGATAAAGATACACAAGACGACTTCAGATTTGAAGAAAAAAATTTACACAGATGTTCATCGGTATTTAATAAGACTCAGTGTGTAGAAAATACAAACCCGCATGATCTGAATTTTATGCATCGATCAATTGAATCTGGTCTACTTTATGTACGATCGGCGATGTAGTGTCATTCTCGGGCAAAACTAAGGAAAGTTAAAAGAAAACTTGAGTCCCCGCATTATACATTTGGCGATTATTTTGTAAGATCAGTGTAAGAGCGCGCAACAAGCTGCCACCCTTTAAGGGCTTGGCACTCTTACAACAACTTACGTTAATACTCTGACCTGGTAGCGTGACGCGAGAGGAAGGCCCCTGGGTACATGTAATTATAGTATCGAGCATTAGGGAAAAAACAACAGTGAATAATATAGGTGAATCATAGACCCAACATACAAATACAATGTTTATTAAAACACAAAAATGGTTACAGAAAAGACGTTGTATGCACCCAAAAATAGGAACTCCTGGCACCATGCCCTCAAGGTCAATTTACTTGCACCACTACTTCAGTACAACTTGTGTACATTTCTGTGTGATTTCCGCGTTTTAGCCCGACCACACTAAATTAAGTAATGTTCAAATTGAATTTAACTGTACCAGCAGATTTATACTTGGCTGTCTCTGCAACTCAAGGAGAAAAGACGTTGGGCATGGCGCCGCACTGCACGAGTCTCCTGCTTGTATTATTTCTAGGCAGCCAGCGCGGGGTGACAAACGCACACACGGACGCAACAGACTGTGTACCTTATATTGAGGCAGAGCACTCCTTGCTTCCTGAGGAGGAGTGCATTAATTTGTCAATGTTAGGAAGTGTCAGTATGCTTTACTCTCGACGATCTGCAGATTAAACGAGGGTGGAAAGATGCTAAGAGAGAGTTCCAACGCGCAAGGTGTGAAGAATGAAAGTTAAAAAGCGCGGCGTTGATTTTTTAATGTATTACTGAGCTCTAACAACAAAGGTCTTTAAACGCAAATTCTAGGTTAGCACATATACTAATCATCAGCATTTAAAATTTAAGAGAAACAGATACCAAGAAAATATTATTGTTCGTGAGACTTTAAGATGAGGAGCGAGTAAACGGAGATGAGAGAATATGATAATAATCACTCACTCCCAACAATTGGTGGAATAAGGCGAGGGATAATAATGATGGACTGACATGGAGGGACGAGAAGCTGGGAAGTAAGTGCTTAATCATCAATTTATTGTGTAGCTTGTGACATGGGTGTATCAGTCTATTTACTGCTCAAAAAATATTACATTTATAATCGTATCTTTAACCTGATTCTATCCATGTCTAAACGAAATTCATATTTTTAAATGTAAACAAAACCGTTATCCGGTAGGTGTTTTTGTACTGTACTTTCATTAATAATAATATGTATACTACACAGAGGCAATGCAATCATTGTTACACACAGAGTTGTGTTCAATACAAGAACTCATAACGTGTTCCATTGTTAGCGCTTTAGCACAGTACAGTATAAGCTAAAGAGTATTGTAATAAAAGCATTGGCATAGTCCGCCTGCACTCTGTAAAACAAGACTGAGAAAGGTTATATTTTTATATTTTAGTGACTCATTTAGCAACCTTTATTGCCAGTGACTATCGTATGTATAATATGACTTTGTCCCTTTTCACTTAGGAACCCTAGAAGTTTGTTTACTAAATAAAATCATTACGGCAAGTGAGAGAAAATTACTATTGACAACACGGTGAGTGCCTTATGATCAAGCTGAGCACCACAGCGTTGGTAGGCTACGGGGTGATGGTATCAGAACTAACCAAACTGAATATGATTCTAATAACCAGAGAAATGGATCTCTCTTTATTTTTAATTGTTTATGACTTGTAATTACAAACCTAGAATACGACCTTAATTAAAGACCTTAATCGATAATATACAGTAAACATTTAATGGTAAATGTTCATTTTCAACCAATAGGCTCTCGAGTTGAGCAATGTGTTTTTCCGAAGGCTCAGACAATTTCAAGACAATTTCTTCTTTGACGTTTCCCTCGCAAATTACTTAAATATACCGGGGGATCCAGGGGGGCGGAGCCCCCTGGTTAGGAGGTTAGGTTAGGTAATTTTAGGTAATTTTCGAAGGAAACGTCATAGAAGAAAAGTGTCTTGAAATTGGTTGAAACTGCAAATTTACCCATTTAATTAACACATCAACATCAGCTACCAAGCCAGGGAACTGCATTGTGTGAGACCAGAGACTTAACTGGTTTGGTCTACCCGGTGAGAATTAAACTTCGGTTTTATAATTGATATATTACAATTAATTTATTTTCTATTGTTTCAAAATACCTTGTGTAGTAATTATTAATTATGGGGTCGTATGTTAATGTTCTTTTTAAAATTATATTGAAATTTATACAAGTATTTGGACTACCACCAAATCTTACTTTCTCTATATTTGAAGGGAAAATATCCCGTGTACGTATTGTATATACATAACCAGCCTCGCTACCTCTGCTGCTCACTTCTCCTGAATATTTAAATTTCCATTTCGTTTCTCGTTTCCTGCAGGGGTGTAGTATAGACGACGGCCCACCACCATTATGTGCCCCATTCTTCTGAGTTATGACCACTGAACACCACAGGGAATAAAGCCTCCCCAGGGCCACACCAGCGTCCCACGTCCTAGCTAGCCTAAGGTGTTTTCTGCCTCCAGGGGACACACCCACACATCCCTGCCGGCCTCAGGTGCTCCCTCGACTATTTCATCTTGGATTTTGTGTTTCCTCTCTATATTTTCATATAAAAGACATCACCTGAAGATTGCCCCCTTGTTTCATCTGATTATGAATCACTCAAACGATAAACTAAACTACCTAACCTAATCTAACCCCTCCCAGGTAACACTGGGGCGGTTAATCTTCAGCTGAAATAAGCAGGGGGTTGAATCTTCAGGTGATCCCAAAAAACCTTGCAAAGTTAATTAGAATAAATAAACCTCTCAATCTGTCCTCTTGTATGCAATATTATTTCCTGACTGACACGCAGATGGTGGCGATCCGTTCACAGCACAACCCTACTGACGTCATGCAATGAAAGGTACAAAGAAAACATGGGCTTCATTTCACCCGTCTGTTAAATCGGCATTGGTCTCCCCAAATCGACTGTCACCTGCACAACTCTGCACAGATGCATAAAATAATGATGTGTCAACCCGTTCCTCACCTGACTCCAGAATCTCAGGAATTCTCACGTAAGATTTATTTTCCATAACTGACAACTGTAAGAACCCATTTTAACTGGCTCACTCATACAACAACAAAGATGGCGGCCCACAATAAACCATGTAAACTGAGTTTTTCTACCTTCGGTATGAGGAAAAATCAAAGCACAAACTTCTCAGAAATTGGACTTTGTAATAGTCTATGTATTTTAAGTTTACCATGAGGCAACATCCTCTTGCAAATTGTGAGAAAACGACTCGTCACATATCTTCATGGGGTGGTAAAAAGTTGTTACGTCATTAATTTACTAAATGTTATTACTTATTAACGCTAGTCTATTGTCATCATAGACATCTATATATACTGCCGATCTTCAATGATATCAATAAACACATCGCTCGCCATAAATACCATGCACTATATATCATCGTTCATTATAAATATCATACACATCTACGAACATCGTTCTTCATACCTATATATTATGGCCAATATAATCATACACATCGTTCATCAAAACCCGATATCCGGTACATACACCCAAAAAAAAAACCACGACTCCATCGGTATAGCCAGAACTATACAGTTATAGATCCACCAGTTTAACCAGAACTCATTTCATCAGTATCAGGAGCAGCAAGGCTTAATACTTGAGAAGCGCCACGCCCGTTTGGCCTTACGTTGTACTGTACACACACACGTACACGTACACGTACACGCGCGCGCGCACGCCCCGGTTCAAAGAACGAGAGAACCCGAAGCTGATTAAGAGTAGAGGGAACGTAATCAGTGTTTACAATTCATCAAGAGACGAGGAACTTCAAGATTAATTTCGTATAACTTTTTTTTTTCTCTTTACAAAATTTCAGAGAATTTAATGCCTCCCTATTGATGAAGAAAAAGGCCACTTTGATTTGAATTGGTATCTTTTTGTGTATATAAGTGAATCGTATGTAAATATATGTGTATGTAAACAGACTTGTGTGTGTGTGTGTGTGTATCTGTAAACTTATCTGTGAGTATGTAAATGTATTTATATATCTGTGTCAGTATGTTTATCTATCTATTCTAACAGACGTTCTACAAAGTTCTTCCCACCGTTCTGAAAGTTAATTAAAAGACTAAAATTTTATTCCCTGATACTGATATTTCGTTTTTTTCTCCAAACTAGCGATTTGGTGGAACATTTGGCTGTCTCAATTGAAGCCGTGGCAGAAAGTTGAGGCTGTAAGTGATATCCAAATTACATTGAAACTCGATCGTAATTAGATGCGTCCTTTTATACCGTTGTTAAGTGTTCTTTAGTCCAGAAGCTCAGTGAACTGTGACTCACGGAAATAGACATTTCAGGACAAGAACTGCGTCTAATTCCACGAGTCACAGTTCACTGAATGTATTTCTGTGTAGTTTTAAATATTAAAGAATTACAAGACTTTCTCACTGTCTCTCTCCGGTCGGTATCTACATATTTACACAATACAGTACCGATATATATCGTATAAATATACACAATACCAAGCTATTCTTTATCTCGCTCTTTGCTATTTCTCCCCAACATTTCCTAACCTAAGTGCAGACTCTGAAATGTCATGTTAACTTTTCCCCAAATAGTATTTTATTAGGTCATCTTATTGGCGGCGTCCAACCGAAAGTTGTTTCATCTAGATTCTAGAATATGTTTATTTTTTGGGGATGAAATGAATTTTTATCGTACACATAAAAAAGGGGATGAATATCAACGTTTTGAAGAATTTAGTTTTCTAAGCCATTAAAAAATCATTATAATAGACGCATAAACAAAGGTATGAAAATAAATCATGCACAAAGATATTTACCAAAATAAATTTTAATGCAGAGGGAAAAACACGGGAGGCCACACATAACACAAACATCGAGGT
>NW_024721079.1:4263146-4386338 GCF_018991925.1 Homarus americanus | reverse complement strand
TTGTGTCATCTGCTCCATTGAGGTCACACCTTCACCGCCTGCTCACTTGGCGTGATCTGCGTCCCAAAGATGTCGCTTCTGTTCGCGTAACCTCACTCCTCCATCTGCTCAAGATTCAAGAACCCTCAATGGGGGTGGTGTGGGCTATGTTGTTGACCCCCAGATGTTGTAATTGTGGTGGCTGGCACAATGCTGACTAACGACAATGCCTCAAACATCCAACTGTCCCAGGAGAAAAGCTCCCGAAGGCTCGTCAACCTCAACCTCTCCCCAGCCTACCGAGCCACATCCCTCTCAAAGGCCCTCTGTCTCCAACCGCGCCTTCTTCAACAACACCTGCCCTGCCTGGCCTCACCTGGCTGCAACACCTTGATCCTGGCTGTCTCCTAACTCAGGGTACTACTGGGCCTCCTCTCCGTCTCTACTCTGGCTGTCAGGCCTTGTGCTCCACCCGGTGACCCCCACAACGCCCTCGGTGACACAACACCAGATCATATCCTCTTACACAGGTACCAACCGTATTGAAAAGACTCTGATACACTCTGTACCCGCCATCTCCAACCTACGGACTACCCGCCTCCAGCTGCCCAGTCACCTCTTCTGGTTTGACGCCTGGTAGCCCCCATGCCCCTCATGCTCACAGCCCTACTCCACCCGCCCGGGCATCCTGCTGGGCGTCCACGCTACTGAGCCTGCCTCGTGCCCGGCTGCCCCATCCACCCGCCAGCTCATGGACCGAGATACCACCCCAGCTCCCGTCCCCACGGCATGCCGGCACCTGGAGCCCATCCACTCCAGTTCTCCATATTAATTGACCTACATGCGGACATGCTGGTGGACTGCGTATCGCCAGAAGGACGTCCCCTACCAACCTCTTGACGTCCCCCTTGAAGGCCGACACTAACGGCATTACACGCCATCACAATCACACTAAGAGGTATGTCCCTCAATATTGTCATGCCTATGGCCTGGCACTATCATATCTTCCCGTCTCATGATGGCCGAGAAAGTGCACTGGTCACGTGGATTCTCTCGCTGGGAGTAAGGTTAGATTAGGTTTCACACGAGCCACTCAATTCTTGGCCATCACGAGACGAGATTTGTTCGAGCGATGAGCCTTGGCCATACATAAAACAAAACAAAAATTCGGGTATTATTATAGTTTTTGACCAACCGGAGAATCTTAGGAATTTAATAATAATAATAATAATAATAATTAACGGCTTATTGAAAGATCTTGGCAGCCAGAAGGCTGAAAATATACAGTTACATAATTGGGGAATGGGTTTCGAATTACAAATAATATACAAATAACATAAGTGATATAAATAAGATATATAATAACTAGATGGGGAAAAGCTCAAACTACAGGGCATTTCAACATAGTGACAGTGCAAGAAGTAGTAATTACTGGGAGTGAATACACTGGTTTATTACAAGTTATTGATAATTTTTACAATGGTTGGGACTGGGCTGTTCTTATAGCGATCAGTTCGTGCACGTATGGGCTGGATGCGGTTGTGGTGTCGAACAGCAATTCTCGGGCTAGGGATCTCAGAAGCCCCCTCGGTTAGGTTATTGTTCCTGGGTTCTGTGGTTAGGTTAGGTTAGGTATCTAAATACAGGGATGACTGAAAATAAAATTTTATCAATTTAAAATAAAAGTGTACTTACATATATGTCACTAAAGATGTATTCTGTTGCCTCCATTTAATTATGATGTACACCTCCGATAGATAATGGGGGGCCTGGAGTTGGAGTATTTAGGTCTGAACACTCCACTACACTTGCTTGATGTAGCATTTTTTGGAACAGCACCACAGACCTAATTCATGGACTCGTGTACAGCAGACATAAGTCCCGTCGTCATGATCGATCTCAAATACTGTTGACATATCATCTGTATAGTGATAAGTACCACATTTACCATGAAGTCTTCTGTTGATAACGAAAGTAATCCAGCAGCTCTTGTGATAAAAAGCTGATTATTACCACCAAACGATTTAGTAAATGAGAAACTCTTCGATCACATCCACTGTCACTCTCTTTCAACGGTAGGCGGCTATTACGGGTCACTCGGCTCACCAGTGGCGGCTCGTGAAAAATAAAATGGAGGGACTGCAAGCCTCACACAACAGTAGGATACACAAATTTGACCTACCTCAGGTATGAGTTGTAGTTGATGTCCACGAATTCCCAGGGCATGGTAGTAGTGTTGGTGGTAGAAGGGATGGCCGAGGTGGTGATGGACCAGTATTAATTGAAAATAAAGTCCGCGTGTCTGCTCTTCGATGTAGCAAAATTGTTTATTACTATTTCATTAAAATCCTTTATTTCTGGGAAAAGTTGATGTTTTGCAAATACTTCACTCGATTTTCCATCGTCAAAGGGTAATTAAAGAAAGCACGATTTAACCACACCGTCCACACGTTGTACGAGACTGAGCTGCTTCAAGTGCGGCGGCGGCGCCAATTAATAACAGACATGAATCGTACAGCATTGACAGCAACTATGAAAGTAACTTAAATTTTGGTCTGATTTTAATGAAAATTCACTTAGCAACGTATTGAAAATAATTAAATAACATATAAAATGATATATTTGTTGGTAGTGTATTATTCAGCTGTCTCTCTAAAGGAATCATACGCCTGGCAGTGAGTGTCTGGGGGGACTGCAGCTCTGCAGCCTTATGCACGAGCCGCCACTGCGGCTCACCACCAACTGTCATCATAATTATCCTCTTCCTCACTACTATTACGTGTAAACATTAGACGCACTTTCTGTAGTAACGTACATTTTATCAAGTAAGTTCAAAGTGATTTTAGAGTCTTTGAACCGCCATCTATCTTTTTCATTCACAAGCTCACGGCCTTGACAAAATGATTTAACAAGTTTTTGTTTATGGGAAGGAAAGGAAGTTTTCAGTCTTTCACTCCGAATCGTAGATGACACAGACGGATCAGTCAATGTTTAATGACGTGTATGAGCTTCGCACACTCGACACACAAGACTTGAGTTTGAGTAAAAAAAAAAAATCACCGAAAAAATGACGTTTCTTGTGATACCCGAGAAGAGCGGCTGCCAGATGTACGAATCAGGCGCTACCCTCCCTCTGATACGCTCAGCCTTTATTCCGTGTTATGATTTCATGTGCATATACTGTAAATATATATATGTGTGTGTGTGTGTGCAGACATGTGCATGAAAACCTTTAAAGGTAGAAAAACTCCATATGAATCTTTGAATATGAAAGCCTGAAGAGTATTTAACCCCGCGGTCATATTCCCCGCCTCTGTTAGTACCCAGCTGATCTATGGTTTCATTAGTGGCCAGTAAATATGTCCCGTAATCCACTAAGTTACACGTAGAGCTATTTGAAGTCACAATTTTTTATATGTCTTATTTTCTTATTAATGTGTATTTACTAACCTAATTCTTGAAGCGCATTGATACATTATAATTTACATACATCTACACATCGTAATCATTCATCACTCGGGACGTGGAGTGAAGACGTGTTACTCGTCTCAACGAAAGTGGCCACTGAGTACAAGTGAAAATAAATAGTCAAATCTTTGATAATGTGATATTAAACATCAAGTGATGTAGAATCGGAAGAGTGTAACGAGGAATAGTTCGAAGAAAATATAACTTAGACAAAAAAAGTGTGGACTTGTTTTGATGTCACGGCACGCCGGTTCATGTACCGTAGGTCTCTGCCTTAGAGATTACCACTCTGAACAGGTGAACTTGTTTAAGTATAAGAAGTAACTTAAGTGTATAAATTGCTGTTTATAAAATAAAACAAACAAACGCCGTCGTCGCGAGGACACCAACTTATCTGCCAAGTTGCCGCCGCTCTCACCCGTACACTAAGGTAAGTACAGTATATACTGTACAGTATCTTTTTAAATCTTAGTTTTGTATGTACATCTATCATTTCATATGAAATTTTATTCATTAATTGTTTTATCTTTGTGGTGGTAAGCCATGAAGGATGTACAGTAGGCCTACCCAGTTAGATGTTAGGAGGTTAAGTCAGTGAGTACATGTGTTCCTGTTCTCGAGCGTTGGTTGTTGGTTCTTTTCTCGTAAACAGTGATCCGAAAACTCGTCTAAGCTGGCTCGCGTGTCCCAACTCATGAAGATTTAGGGCCGGATTGATAGTCATTACGAAGCACAATGCCAATTGATAGTGTTCGTGCTGGTCTATTAACAGTCATCCCGATAAACGAGGTATCACAAGGGAACCGTACACATATCCCTGAAATGTTGGAAACAACATCAGGTGGCTACCCCAACCCAATAGCTACCTTACGACAAATAATAATCATCATTATATTTTATGAAAGTTCTTCCAGTACTTTATATTACAGATGTCTACGTCGAATTATATTTTTTTTTTGATAAGAACAATTAAAAGAAGTGTTAATACGGATAAATGAACTTTCACAACACTGTTATGAACTTGAAACATTATTGGAATGTTGACATCACAGCTCCGACTTCGATGACGACTGCTGTCTGTGCTGTGAGCCTCATCTTCAATTAACAATTACTTCTGTTATCATTTAAGGTATGTTTCTTATCTTTATTCATTCATACAATATTTTTGTCGTAGTAGTAATAAAATTTCAACCATCTGAACCACGAAATTCACTTATGTTTTCCGGAATGAGGCAAGTAGGTAGTAGGCAGCTACCAAACAGGGAGGTACTACCGCCTGGGAAGATATTGGAAGCATAATGTGTTGTCTAATGGTAGACCCTGCTGCTGTATGGCATCACGAATATTGTGACCAAGTCCCAGGTTGCTGATCTGTCTTTCTGCCTCATTTACACACAATTGCAGGATCTCAATTGTTTCTCTTACTATTGACAAGACAACATCCTGTACATATAGCGTTTCTAACTATTGATTATTATTATTTTTTCTTTATTATCATTATTACAGTGTTGTTATTATTGTTATTATTTTATTTTACTTTTAATTATAAATTTTATTTACTATGAATTACTATTATTATTATTAAATTTTCGCCCCCCAGGCCCCGATGTGGGTCATTGACCTGTGCCCAGGTGGGCTAATCCCCTTAAAAAAAAAAAGCCAAGCGAGCTCACTCTATCTTGAGTTAGCAAGGAAAATATCACAGTTTTTGGTCCAGTAATATAGTTTAGTATAAACGTTAATATTTATTTTCAACAAGATATAAGCTAAGGTTTACGATCTACAATGTCTTGTGTGTGTCAGGCAGAAATATGACGACATAAGTAAGCATTAGATTTCATTTTCTTTATTCTTTAACTTAAATATTTACTGTCACTAATAAAATAAAGAATAAGTACAGCTTACTATCAATACAAATAATTTGCTCTAAAATTCTGCAATACTCGGCTACATCACAGTTTTAATGATACACACAACACCACTCTTTGGTTAAAAAAATCGATTTACTTTTAATTTTTACAATTGATATTTTCAGGCCTTTCTTTTCCTATCATTTATGGTGTTGCTTGTAGACCTGTCCTCAATGATTAGCCTTTGCTCAGTATGGCGCTAAAGTGCCATGTGTTGGGTTTCAGACAGAGCTGCAGAACGTTTTCTTACTACCTCCATGTTTGATAACACGCGCGCAAACATTGTTGCCAAGTACTCAGATGAAAAAATTATCTATTTTGTTTCGAACAGATAATAAAGTTCAATTTTATAAAAAAAATATATTTTACAATATATTATTGTGCCGGTATAAAATAGCAACTAAATATCTCTCTAAATCGTCTTTCTAATTATGTGAAATAATACATTTGGCACACGCGCATGGCCCAAAAAAATTTTGCCATCCGACACGAGCTGCCGTGTTTACACGCTCATGTAAGTGCCTAGGAATATGGCACTCGGCGTTGGGTGGTTGCATCCCGACACACGATCATCGAGATGATGATCGTGATCGTCATTATCGTCGTAATGACTATCAATACGGCCCAAAAACTAAATGACATCAACACTATTGTAACTGAACACTGGGAGAATTAATTCAGTATAATTTCAAACAAACTAGAGTTACTAGACAGTCAATCGATCAACCAGATTACCGTCCTTATATCTGAGGGTTGGCGACCACAGTCCACTCTAAACGTTCTCGGGGTGTTTTACCAATCCTCCAAGGTCTTTATCTCTTTGGGGACCCAGTTTTTAATTTCATTTATCCATCCCAGTTTCTTGCCTTCCGTTGGCCCTCTCACCCTTAACTTTTCCCATTTATATTTAATTTTGTATCCTCCCCATCCCTAATTATATGACTAAAGTATCTTATTTTTCTTGTTTTGGACATTTCATGTATTTCTCTTGAAGTGTTTACTAATCTTAGTACTTCTTCATTTATTTCAAAAGCTTCCAACCATTTAAAGTCTTTCAGCAACATTTTTCTCAATTTAAAATTAAGGTCCCTTTTCATTACTTCTTTTAGATTATTGAAACTGTTTTTGCTTGCACAATTCTTGTTTTGATTTCTTCCGTACATCTACCATCACACATTTTTTTTCAACGGGGATTAGCCCACCCGGGCACAGATCACTGACCATATCAGGGTATGTTGAGTTGTCAATAGTAAGAGAAACAATTGAGACCCTGCAATTGTGTGTAAATGAGGCATAAAGTCAGATCAGTAACCTGGGACTGGGTAAAAAAAGATTGTGATGCCATACGGCAGCAGGGCCTACCATTAGACAACACATTATGCTTCCAATATCTTCCCAGGCGGTAGTACCTCCCTGGCTGGTGAGGTCGTTGATTATATGTTCAAAGTCCGCGTGTTATATGGACTAAAAATGAAGTATACATGGTACCTCGTGTTTCATACCAGCTGGATTCGGTAAAATGCTACTGACATCCACATAAGCAGCACGGGCAGTTCCCAATGAGAGGTTCACGGCGCCATCAGCTCGATGAACAGGACCTTGTGTGAAATATCACATAGTCTAGAACTGCTTTTAGTTCCCTGGTCCCATGCATTAGGTCGAGGGTTCGAGTCCTGGCTGGTGAGGTCGTTGATTATATGTTCAAAGTCCGTGAGTTATATGGACAAAAAATGAAGTTTATATATATATATATATATATATATATATATATATATATATATATATATATATATATATATATATATATATATATATATATATATATATATATATATATATATATATATATATATATATATATATATATATATATATATATATATATATATATATATATATATATATATATATATATATATATAAAAGCAGTTCATCGTGTCATTATATTTCCTCGGTAGGTTATTGTCACTATGCTTCCTCTCCTTGTTTTCACATACGTATAGCTAAGTAGGAGGCACATCACTGTAACAGTACACACTGCTGTCTTCACACATTCAGTGAGTGAAATTGAAACTGTTTATTTACGGTCAAACATACAAATAACAATTGTACAGTAACAAATAGCTATGCATGTTTGAATCTTTTGAGTGTTGCAGCTCTCGAAAAGGTTCCTGAAGTGTATATTTACAATTCCACGTTGAATTGTATATTATATAAAACATAATCTAGTTGCTGGAGTATACAGTCCAGTCAATAAATAATAAATGCAGTGTAAACATATGATATGAATGGGTTGAAGTGATCACAGAGCAACTACATAGAATTTATACACCTGGCAATAAGTTCACATTTGTATATGAATTTGAGAATTACTATAGCGGTAGTACAGTGCCCACTTAAACGTATACCTGTACAGCACATGATGCCCTCCTGAAATGATAACCGTAAATGCTGGAAGTGGATACCATTTACAACATTTAATATATGTAGTACAAAGTTTATGACAATGTAGGCATAACACAAAACAACTATACTGTTAATTATTGCAGGTACACAGTGACATTTAATCACCTATATTTACCCCTGTATTGTGTACCACAGGATTCATCAACCTATTAATTACCTTTCCCTGATCCTGCAATGTTTCCTTCACGTGGGGTAGATCGAGGGGGAACATACACCTCAATAAAGGGAGAAAATGGTAGGGGGAGACTGCGGGAGTAAATTAATGTGTGGTTAGTGACAGGACTGGACCGATACACCAACAAGACACAATGAGACATCAAAGATAAAACCAAGACACACTCAGTCACCATCAGCCAACTACTACACAAAATCCACACGTCAGAACATCCTTCTTTTTTTTTAGACTTATTTTAGCCACATTACTTACCTCCTTGAATAAACTCATCCCAAATTTACTCAACACCCAATCCAACGCACCCATTATAATTGTTTCTTCTTCACTATACCTGATAATACCTGGACCAACTTGATAAATATTCTCTTAATATTTGATACTTGAAAGATGAACCTAAACATGCACCCCACCTCACCCTACCCTACCCCACCCTACCCCACCCCACCCCACCCCACCCCACTCCCACCCCACCCACCCCACCCCACCCTACCCCACCCCCACCCCCATACCCCACCCCACCCACCCCACCCCACCCCACCCCACCCCACCCCACCTTATTATTTTTTTTACTCAGCCTCATCTTTTGGGAGGTTATCTGAGTGTGTTGAGTGAGTGACTGCCCCATGTTTATTTTATCCCCTGGGGTAAGGTCATGCAGGTGTGGTCTCATGTGAAGTTGTAATTATATCAGGAGGTGAAGTGCGAAGGGGTGATATTAATTAACGCAGCCAGACCGGGACTTTTTTACATTGGGAAGCGGGTTAGGTTAGGATAGGATAGGTGTAGGTTATATATTAAGACAGGTTAGGATAGGTTACAGGTAGGTTAGGTTAAAATACAGGTAGGTTAGGTTAGATTAAGTTACAGATAGGTTTGGTTTAGGTTAAATTACAGTACAGATAGGTTAGGTTTAGGTTAAATTACAGTTATATTAGGTTAATTAAAATTACAGGTCCCGTTAGGTTAGGTTAAATTAGTGGTAAATTAGGTTAATTTCAGTTACAGGTAGGTTAAGTTAGATTAGTTTACAGGTAGGTTAGTATAAATTAGAGGTAGGTTAAGGTGCAGGTTGATTAGGTTACGTTATAGGTAGGTTAGGTTAAGTTACAGGTAGGTTAAGGTACAGGTAGATTAGGTTAAGTTACTGGTATGTTAGGTTATAGTTAGGTTGGCTTTAAATCAAGTCATATGAAATGGAACTGGGCTCTGGGTCGAGGTCCGGGAATGAAGCAACTTTTTGAGTGCGCTCGTGACAGTTCTCTCCGTCTCTGGCACCAGTTTATTGCTCCTCTCTCTCTCCTCCCATGACCTTTCTCTTTCTCTTCCTTTCTCTCACTGTCTCACTCTCTTCTCTTGACCTCTCCCTGTTCTCTCTCTGTCTATATTTGCCGCTTCCTCTCATGACTTCTCTCCTTTTCTCTCTGTCTGTCTGTCTGTCTGTCTGTCTCGCCTGCAAGGGTGGTTGTCGTGGCTGGAGGACAAGTGTGGTGGTGACTTTAAGTTTTCAGCTCACGGGCCGTGGGAGGAGAAATTAGGTGGACTTTACCAGTAACACAGAGAAACGTCCATGATATATCCTACGTGGAAGCCTGGGGAAGAGGGAGAGGGGAAGGATAGGGAGTGAAGAAGAAGAGGGAGAGAAGAATAGGGATGTGAAGGGAAGAAGGGGAAGAGAGAGAGTAGGAGGAGGAGGAGGAATAGGGAGTGAAGAGGAAAGGAGAGAGAGAGAGAGAGAGATGGCAGGAATATGAATGTGAAGAGGAAGGGAGGGAAGAGGAATGGAGAGTGAAGGGAAGAGGATAGGGAGGAAGAGGAAAGAAAAAGAGGAGGGAGAAAGAGAGAGAGAGAGAGGAAACATGACATCAGTGAGGGTATCATGAGATCGTTAAAAGAGTATATTTAATAGTTTTATGGCGATTTTTTTTTAGGGTTTTCTGTCGGAATAATGAAGAGTGATGACAAGAACCTTCGACACACACACACACAAACACACACATCCTTGGCCACCGGAGGGTCAAGACCTACCAGGCGGTCCCCCTTGGTCATGTTCGGCCTCTTTCCTTAAGTCCCTCTCCCCGACCCGTCCTCACCACCGGGATATCAGCATAGTCAAAAGTGACAATTTCGTTTCGGAAAGAAGTGGGATCAGTGTTGAACAGTGATGAACAGTGTTTAAGCCACTGAATTCAGCATCAGACAGTACCAGTGAGAGCAGTGACCCACCAGTGGGATAAGCACCCCTGGGAACTGACCACCATCTTCTGACCAGGAGGTGCTAATTAGTCCACCATGGGAACAACAGTGGGTCGGCTTCACACCTGACTACGAGATATACGCAATACCACCCAGCAGAATGAAGTACTGTGACACCACCCCACACCACACGGTGTCCCCATGACCACGTGAGGTTCCTCATATCAACACCTACGGACGAGTTACTGCACCACGTGAACACCACACCATCCGGTGCCTCCATGACCACGTGAGGTCCTTCATATCAACACCCGAGGACGAGTTACTGCACCACTTGAACACCACACCATCTGGTGTCTCCATGACCAGCCCAGGCCCGGGCCATCGACTGTAAACTATAATAATTTGTATGTTCAATTTATGTTCCTTCTCCTTTTAGTAATGAAAGCTTTTGTATGTAATAAGTCATTTTTGTCTAATGTATATTTTCAGCCTTCGGGCTGCAGAACTTTTTCACTAAACCGTTAATTATTATTATTTTTTTATTACACATACACACATAAATCATCCGTGTGTGTCTCAATTATTTCACCTGACGGCACCTGACTCACCTTAGGCCTATAGCTATTCTTCTGCTTTGTAAAGAATGTGTCAGTAATTCTCGGTATATTGTGCTGTCAACAAACATCTGCCCACACACACAGACACATACACTCATTTATATATTAATACATGTATAGGAACGTTGCTTTATAGGAATCTCAAATAACTGGTGTAGCTGATAGGTGCCAACAAGACGTGTGTGTGTGTGTGTGTGCGCGCGTGTGTATGTATGTATGTATGTATGCGAATTTAGAATCACGATACCTCAAACAGACAACAATGGATTCTAGTCAAACTTACTGTGTAAATATAACACTTATCAGATCCCACAAGAGTTCAATATATAATCAGTAATTTCCGTCGTAATAAAACCAAGAATTACAACCTCTTGGACTCGTGCTGTAACATGACGGGAAATTTACATCACAGACAATGGTTAATTAAATCTGCTGGTGGTGGGGAGACTTTTCAGTATTTTTGTTCTCTATTATTCACATAGGTTAAGATAAGTACCTTATTCTTTTTCTCGATATACTGTTTAAAGCACTCCAATTAGTCTAGTGTAATGTGAGCTGCACTTGACACACACACACACACTTGTTCGTGATGATCAGGTTCAAAGCGAGAGTGGAAATTCTTGCAGGGTATTTGAGATAAGTAATTAACTAACTGAGAGACGTTTTTTGCATTCCTGTCTGACTCATCAGATAATCATACTCACTGACTCATCATACAGCCATCACGACCTTGTTTGACTCATCATACAACCAGTGCGATCTTGTTTGACTCATACAACCAGCGCGACCTTGTACAACCAGCGCGATCTTGTTTGACTCATCATACAACCAGCGCGACCTTGTTTGACTCATCATATAAACAGCACGACCTTGTTTGACTCATCATATAACCAGCGCGACCTTGTACAACCAGCGCGATCTTGTTTGACTCATCATACAACCAGCGCGACCTTGTTTGACTCATATAAACAGCACGACCTTGTTTGACTCATCATACAACCAGCGCGACCTTGTTTGACTCATATAAACAGCACGACCTTGTTTGACTCATCATGCAACCAGCGTTACCTTGTTTGACTCATCATATAAACAGCGCGACCTTGTTTGACTCATATAACCAGCGCGACCTTGCTTGATTCATCATACAACCAGCGACCTTGTTTGACTCCATCATATAACCAGCGCGACCTTGTTTGACCCATCATACAACCAGCGTGACCTTGTTTGACTTATCATATAACCAGCGTGACCTTGTTTGACTTATCATATAACCAGCGCGACCTTGTTTGACTTATCATATAACCAGCGCGACCTTATTTGACTGATCATATAACCAGCGCGACCTTGTTTGACTTATCATATAACCAGCGCGACCTTGTTTGACTTATCATATAACCAGCGCGACCTTATTTGACTGATCATATAACCAGCGCGACCTTGTTTGACTTATCATATAACCAGCGCGACCTTGTTTGACTTATCATATAACCAGCGCGACCTTGTTTGACTCATCAGATAATCATATACTTACTGACTCACCATGCAACCATTGACGCCTGAAAGAAACACATTTATGGGACCGACATTCAGCATAATTTGGGATCGATTTTATTGTGCAATGTTGACATCCAGTCCTCACTATCCTCATCACACCCTCGTTGTATATGTTGACCGGATGAGGAAGGGTGTGGCCGGGTGAAGAAGTGAAGGGTGTGGCCGGGTGAAGAAGTGAAGGGAGTGGCCGGGTTAGGATAAGGTTTTGACAAGTTAAAGGGAAACTGTTGCATATTTGACTAAACTTTCAGAATAACTAACGAGGTGATGAATGTATAACAGAACCACGAGACAAGGATTGAAAGATTCGGTCGCGTCTCTCTTCTTGTTTGTGTCATCTTTTTCCTTCAATCATTCTCTCCTCTTCTTGTGTGTTATCTTTTTCGTATTGTTGGTCTCTCAGGCAACATACGACTTATATCACTGAGAGAGAGGGAGTGTGTGTGTGTGTGTGTGTGTGTGTGTGTGTGTGTGTGTGTGTGTGTGTGTGTGTGTGTGTGTGTGTGTGTGTGTGTGTGTGTGTGTGTGTGTGTGTGTGTGTGTGCTCGTTCACTAGTTCTCGCTTACGCTTGTTCTTCATTCACTAGGTCTAAAGTCTGGACGCACTTGCAGAACACTTAATATATGTATGTTAATATTACTCTACATATAGCTTAAATGTGTTTAGATATAATGTGTTTTTATATTGTGTTTAGTGAGATTTTAAACGTTAGCCAGATATGTAAATAATTTTCCACATATTTTTCACTAATTTTAACAGCTGTCTTTTTTTACACTAAATGTTGTAATGTACTTCGATTTTTTATGTAATTAAATTAATTATATAATTGACTTAAATAAGTTATAATGATTCTAAATATAAACGATTCTAAATATGTAGTAATATTTATCTCGGCCCCTAAACGTTTTACTGTACCGCCTTTGTTTACGAGACTTACATCAGCTGATTCAACACTTGTGTAGCCGAGTCGCTGGCGGTAGTGTTTGGTCTTTTTGTTCCGGGTGAATCATCTGTTAAAGTCTTAATTTTGACCCCGAAGTGTAGAATGGGTGAAAAAGGTGATTCTGATGGAAAGAGAAAGATAGATTAAAACCACCATTGTCATCGTAACCTACCGTACTATCAAGTGATTATTTGTTGTCATGTACACTACAGTATACATTTATATGTTTAGTTTTATAATATCGATATAGACTTTAAGAGTGTATTGGAGTTCTTAAGTGTCCTTTATTTTATTTATTTATTTTTATTTTTTTCCCTTACTTCCCCATTGGTCTTGATCCCCAATTCCCAGTTGTGACATTCACGCATATGTTGAGGTCCACCAATTCCATGACATTTTATTGGCTGCACAGACATACAAAGAGATGGTCAAAGGACCGTCAATCTAATGTTTCCAGACAAATAAACAATAACAAGACAGGTTGGACAGTAGGAATAAATAAACCCGACTGCACATATACCAAGCTGTATGAGTTCACTTTATTAAAGGTCGCTGCAATGTGGCAGCCGCTCACTACATAAACATAGTGAATAATAATATCATTTAACCTTTCGGGTACGACATGGCGCAGTATTCCGACAAGGAGGAATATTCATATAGCTTAGCCAAACAAATTGTGTCTGAAATGTTCTCTCGAGTACTTATGTTTTCTGTGTTAATGAGTATTTGGTTACAACAGTTATTCAAGGGCCGTTGGGTAGTTATAGGAAAAGTGTCGATACTATTATTACTTTCCACAACTTGTAGCCTTGGTGTGTTAGGCTGGGGTATAATTTTAGCGTATCTATTTTATTTTTTTATTTTTTTATTATTGGTAGCCTATTGGTAAAACGGACACCTCGTCAATATTGATATTTGTTTTTATTTAATAGTTTTACTGTACAGTCGTGGCCTTTTTTATTTAATGGAAGAGAAGAAAATATTCCTTCATCAGTATTTAGCGTTCAATATATTCGACTAAATGTAGAAAACGGACCGGACATTTTTTGAAAAGCAAATAGATAATTATAAAGACAAGGCGAGGCTATTTTCCACTTCTCTTATTTTTGTCGTCTCCACTTCTTTATTCTTCCTTTCACTATTTTTTTTTAATTTAGTTCCACCATTTAAATTTCCTGCTCTTTGCTGTCTAGACAAAGCGGCTATAACAAAATTAATAACTTCCAGGCACAATAAACGTAGGCAGGCAGCAGTGGAGCGAGGAGGCGATTGCAAGAAAATAAACAAGGGGTACAATATATTTTTTTCATGAAAGCTCGTTGGTAAAATTTTCCTCATAACTCTTTGGTTTTATTATGAAAATATGAAGATCTAAGGATTTTAAGAACTTAATTACGACTTATGAAGGCCTTCTGTTTATTCTGCCCCAGACTGACATTTTTAATTTTTTTTTTTTTACTTGGCTGGGAAATATGCATGACTATTCACAAAACCAGAAGTATTATTTCTATAAGTCCTTTTAGAATTATATTATTTATCCCATTAAACTTTAGTTGAAATGGCAAAGAAAATTTATGCAAGCTTTCTTCCTTGTGTTTTTCTCTCTCCCATTCACTGTATTAATAGCTTCTATTTCTGTGTCTCTTGAACCTTTAACTGTCTCCTTTCCTCTGTGTTTGAATTTCCCCCTTCATCTCTCTCAGATCAAAGACCAACTACACAGCCGGTTGTAAGTTGTGTCGTGCTGGTGTCTACACAGAGGCAACCCACCATCCTTGTTTTTAACACAAGCGACGCTACCAACAACAACACAACAAACCCAGTAGCTGCTCATCTGTCAGTCCAAGTTTTGTTGTAGAGAAATCTAGGCCACACCTTACCTCATAACATACTGTGAGCGAGGATTTATGAGTTGGGTGAAGATTTCAGCCGTTATGCCCATCTGCCCGTCCAAGTTTTGTTGTAGAGAAACTCGGCCACACCTTACCTCATAACATAATGTAACCTACTCACCACGGCGATGGCCGTTAAGAGTTGCATGTTATTTACTAACAGTCTGCCTAAATATTGACTTCATTGTATAATATATAGCTTCTCGGGAGACTCGGGTCACGGATTTAATAAGCCGATTGTACATCTCTCTCTCTCTCTCTCTCTCTCTCTCTCTCTCTCTCTCTCTCTCTCTCTCTCGTCCAAAATAAATTCAGCAGCCAAGTTTATGGTTATTTCTATCAATAAAACAATTATTAGTCGTCAGATTATCCTGCGAATGTGAATACTTTGCCCGGGGATTCGAATAGGAATGGAAATACTAGGATTTCTAATAGTAATGTATACGAATACTCCATCTGTGTCTGTGAGCGAACAGTTTGAATAGTATGTGAGTGGAGTGTGTGCCGTTCTTAAGCTTTTAGAAGAAATATGCTACGCTATTCTACAGAGAGAGAGAGAGAGAGAGAGAGAGAGAGAGAGAGAGAGAGCATCAAATAAAACACACACAAGACAAACATAACACACAAGACCACTCAGGAAAACAAACACCTTGCTGCCTTTCCCCAACCATCTATTTCTCATCCCCGCCCTCCCTTCCTTCCTTTCCTCCCCCTGCCTCCCTCCCCTTCCTTCCTCTCTTCTCTCCCCTTCCTAAGTGCCTTCCTCACTTTCCCGGTCCTCCTGTCCTTTCCTTCCCCTCTCCTTCCTTTCTTCCCCCCCTCTTTCGCCCCTCCCTCCTTTCCCCCCTCCCCCCACCCTGCCTCCACTTCCCTGTCTTCTTCTCCTTCCACCCTCCTACCCCATTCCTCCTTTCCTCCTCCTCTGTCAAGGCTTCCCTCTTTCCCTCCTCCCCGTCCCTCCTTCCCAGGCTTCCTCTCCCTCCCGTCCTCTTCCTCCCCTAACCGCCCCCTCCCTAACTACCCGTCACAGGCTTCCCCCTCCCTAACCGCCTCTATCCTTGGCTTCCTAACCCCTCTCTTCCTCCTTCCCTTCCATCCTCCAGTCCTTTCCTCTTCCCGTCACTCCTAGAGGCTATTTTCTCACCAGGTAGCCTAGCTCGATGCCTCCTCACTTATAATTCTCTCTATCACTCTGTTATTCCGCGTCACCACCTCATAACAGTCCGCCTCCCACACTCTCTTATCCTGTTGAGGTGGTCGTCTGTGTCTTACCACCCTCTCACCAGCCCTCTCACTCCTCCACTCGTGTCTCGTTCCTCCCACTTTTCCTTCTCTTATGTCTCATCCCTCCCACTTTTCCACCTCTTCTCATATCTTATTCCTCTCACCTTTCCTCCGCCTCTCTTTCCTTTCATGTATCCTCCTCCTTTCATGTCTCATCACTTTGACTTCCTCTCATTCCTCTCCTCCCTCCCTTGCTTCTCTTGTTACTCCTTCTCCTCTCTCTCTCCCTCACTCCTGTCATCCTTCTCACTTTTACTCCTCATCAAATCCTTCTCCCTCTCCTAGTTCCTCTCATAGCCCCTCTCTCTCCCTCCCTTACTCCTCCTATTATCTCTCTCTCCCTTACTCCTGTTACCCCTCTAATCCCCCTGACCTCCACTCTCCTTGTCAAAGAGCTCTCTCCACACAAATCTTTTCTCAATCCTCTTCCCCCTCTTCTTCTTCCTCCTGCCCTCACCCCTCTCCTTCCATATTTTCAGTCTTTTTCACATATTTCTTTCCTCTCAACCAGGCCCTCCCCCACCCTCACCCTCGTCCATCCCACTCTCACCCTCCACCCATCCACTCTCACCCTTCACCCACCCACTCTCACCCTCCACCCACTCACTCACCCTCATCCTCCTACTTCACCCTCGCTCACTACCTTTCATCATGGTTCAAGGACTATAAAATACTATACTGAATCCTTATTGTCAGCTTTAGTGAGACGTTTTCACTGAGTTAAGAAACCAGGCATGGTATTAGTGTCCTTTATATCACTTGAACTTCGTATTTCTCTGGCTTATAGAATAGTGTACTACTTGAGAGCCTAGTCGTATGTAGACTACCCACTGCTTTGTATATAAACCTTTATTGTTATCAACATCATTACAGTATTATTATTATCATTATTATTATTATTATTATTATTATTATTATTATTATTATTATTATTATTATTATTATTATTCCTGTTGCCCTTATTATTAACTTTGATGTTATTATCATTATTATTACCGGTTTATTATTAGTAGTGGTGCGCTTTAGCAGTAATTACTGTAATGGCCACAGTATTCTCAAACAGACACACACACACACAGTGGATCACTAGACAAGACCTCAGGCGGTGGACGGAACTACCAGTACTGGAATGTTCCTTTTATTAATTCAATTAAGGATTACAATATCCTTTCCAAAAGAAAATATCAGATATAGTCGTTAGCAGCACCGAAAACTGACACGATTATGATTGTTTTCTTCTACGTGTATATAGTGTAGGTTTGTCTGTCTGTTTGTGTGTCTGTGTATGTGTGGTTTGTTGTATGTGCATAGTGTATAATGTAGGTTTGTCTGTGTGTTTGTTTTACATGTGTTGTAGCCTGGCATAGAGTGATTATATATATTAGTTACAGTTGAGATTTATCAAGGACTATTGAGTCATGTGATTACAGGAACACGTGCATTATTAGAGTAGTAATTTAGCGCCAGACTCACACGGGGACGGGAGGGGAAACTTAATCATCTCAGTTAGTGGACACAATATCTTCACTATCATTATATCACTACAGTTCATATCTTACGTGTTAAAAAGGTAAAAACGTATTAATTCTCTGTTGTTTCTACGTTATTTTATTTATCAGTCTCTTGTAGTAAAATAATTAAATTTCTTGCTATTTATTTTCCTCAAACTGATTAAACTTTCGTGGCCTGAATTCTAATTGTTTTAGTTTGCCTTAAATTTGTTCTTTATTTCTTTTCCGCAGTTTTCTTGGGTTACTTAAGTAAAACTTCCTATCCACTGCTTTATTAATACTATGTCTTTAATAAGTCTATAATGTTATTCGTGTCTGTTCTTCATTTGATCTTTAAGGATAATATATTTTTTCTCTCGCTGTTTTATACTCGCATCGTTGTTAAAAAAAATTAACGAAGGTAAACCACAAAACCTCTTATTTATTTTTTCCCCTTTTAGATGCAAACAAAACAAGTCACCTGCTGCACGAGGATTATTCCCCCCTTTTTTCCCCAGGGGAGGAAATATGTGCAGATTTGAGAGGAAACTCAACCGTACAGTATACAATAGTAGTTACTCTTTTACTGGACGACGGAAAGGCCATAAGACGTACTGGTATACGTACTACGTTTACCTGTATCTGTGATTGCGTTGTGTTTGTTCTTTTTTAGGTTTTAAGGGAATGATGTAAATGTTTGATAATCTAGAAAGAAGTTTAGTGTTTAGATTCACGGGTTGTAGGCTATCGGCGTGGCTTGTCTTATATATACCAAGGCGAGGCTGTGGTGACATCCTAGTTGAAAGAGAACAGAGGTTTTTACATACATACATACATACATACATACATATATACCCCTTTCACACATACATACATACTCCCTGGGGCAAAGGAAAAACTCACTGACACTGTATTGTGGAGGTTTTTGTGTCAGCGATTCACTAGAACAATAGTAGTGGTGGGGTGGCGGCCAGCAGGTGAACTTAACACGGTGAAATAAAACACGTCTCGTGAGCCCTGGCATAACACACTGTTTACACCACTGTCAACACCGGGTATAATCATTGTGCCTTTCTCATTATAACACTAACAGAGCAGCGTGTACCGTATGTATAATTCCGTAAAGTAGGTTATACGTACATTTCTATGCATATCTAAGTTAAGGTAGTAATTTATGATACTGTCACCACCTGGGATATTCTCTGGCTGTTCCGTAAACCTCATTAAGTTGGTGAGAATAATTTACGTTGCTAAGAATGAAAGTGTCTTATATTGTCATTATTGTCAATATATAATAAGGAGAACAATTTTGTTTCGCTGGCTTTTAAGTCTTTTACAGAGTGAGATAAGTCTTTTACCCATGAAGGAGATTTTTATCAAGATATTCCTTAAATCTGCTCTAAGAACAAGGAGTCGAAGTTTTTAGATATAAGAACAAGGAGACGGCATTTTGTCCACCTATTTTTTTTTTACTCTTTGAGCTGATGAGACCAAAATTCTTTACGTACGTTAAAGATTTTTATTAAAACCATCAACCAAATCTATTTCTTTTTTTTTTAAGTGAGAGTAAATACAAATGTATGGATCGCTCACAAAGGTATGACTCCTTCCAACTATTCTCCAAATCTTTCACCAACACCCCGAGACACACACAGTAACTCACGTCCCCCGGCGAGGAGACCAGAAAAGTTTAGCAGTGGCGGGAGGCCATGAATGTAAAGAGTGTTGTTGTTTAGTGGCGATGGGTCAGCTGTAACCAATCTTGAGGTCTTGTTGTGTGTAGTGACGACGTGTGTTCTTCTCTTGGCTATCGTTCTTTAATGCTCTGATGTTCTAAGGATTTTCAGTGAGATATGTAAACAACAATCTCTCTTTCCAGTACATGATATATGGAGAAAAAACCTCCTGTACCAGCTTAACGTCACTACGCCATCAGCACCATAACAACACACCTACACACCTTCACTAACTATCCCACTACGAGGACCCCACTAATATTTTATTTGGCTGACATCACACTTTCATTGAGCGCAGAGGGAATCCCTTATACACAAGTGGTTAGTAGACTATCTCCCCTAAAAACATCCATCACGCAAATCAGGAAATCTGTTCTGAGGTGACTGAATGTAGCCCCCTAAAATTATAACTTAAATCCTTTAAAGATCGTAAGTTAACTCCCACTGAGGTAAAAAACAAATATATCTTATGGTCACTCACGTATGTATACGTGTTTTTCCCGGCTGTTGACCACAAGTCTCCCCCAGACCATGCAGGGGCCAGCAGGGTGTCGGGGGAGGAAGTGATCTCTGTAGCCACAAACACGCACGTACTGGGGACGAATTTCATGTTAAAATCTCCTCTGTTTATGTATGCTGGACACACAGGGGATTCGCTAACTCGCCGTCACTCACACTTGGGGATCTGGATGACCCCAGGCCCCGGATTTTTATTGGAATTTTGTGTTTTTCAGGAAGTTCCCTATTTTACATGAAGTTGCATGGTTTACATGAAGTTGCATGGTTTATATGAAGTTGCGCATTTTACAGGAAGTTGCGTATTTTGCATGGAGTTGTGTATTTTACATGGATTTACGTATTTTACAGGACGTTGCGTATTTTACAGAATGTTCCAAATATTACATGAGGTTCCCTTTTACATAAAGTTCTGTATTTTACATGAAGTTTTGTAAGTTACATGAAGTTCCCTATATTATAAGAAGTTTCTCATTTTACAGGAAGTTCCTTCATTTACATGAAGGGATATTTTACATGGAGTTACGTATTTTGAGTTCTGCATTATACATGAAGTTCCGTATTTTACAGGAGGTCCTGTATTTTACATCAATTTCCGTATTGTATAGAAACTTCACAGTCATAAACATGAATCTGAGTTTTCAAACATTATACCTCATATCCTTACCCTACCTGAGGCGCCCCTGGTCCCATCCTGTATTATCAACCTGGCCTAAATACCTGTCATTGTCAGGGAAAGTTAACAGCGTAATAACAAGGAGCCTCGAGTAAATTTGGGTCATATTCCCTCTCTCCCTTGTAACTCTTTGCAAATTGAAGCTAGTCTATAAGTCCTCCAGAGAAAGGGTCGCTGGATACTTTATATTATTGAAAAGCTGTTCGTAACTATGGTTTTTTTTGTTCTGTAACTTTTTTGTTCCAGTATGACTTTTTTTCCGCATCTTTAACAGTCTGAACCATTTTTTGTCTTCATAATTTTTACAATGTTATATGAAACCTTATATAGTGTTCAAGTCATATATCTCTGTATTATTATCGTCAGTGTATTCATAAATTTTCCCAAAGGTGCATTTATTATGGTGAAATACAAAGACCTTTTTTTTTTCTTTGCCATGAAACACCCAAAGTATTATATACTCCGTGACGCCTCTTCCCTCCTCCCTGCCCCAGCCAGCCCGTCGCTCCGGCTAACAAGTTTCATTATAAACAAGTTGTGTGTAATTTTAATGATAATTAATTTTCTCGTGAGGCAGATAAATACTAGAGCGGGCGCGCTAGCAGGGGTTCCTTGCCTAATTATAAGATGTTCTTTATCGGCCTCATTACTGCTCACAATTTTGCATTATCTCGCCTAATGGTGGTGTCGGCCCGGACAGGCTGTAAAGAACACACACAACTTAGTGCTTAATGTTGGCTGATTATGGTGTGCTGGACGGCGGTGACCCCTAGGGACCCCTTACTGCCACCAGGGCTTCCTAACCCCAGGGACCTGAAGCAACCATTAGGGTCCCTTTAACTACCACTTGGGTCTGTAATCTTAGTGGCCTTCATTACCAGTGTGGCCCTCTAAACGTATGGCATCATAACTATGGTACCACTAGTGTCTGTAACTCCCAGGGTCCAATAAGGGGAACCTGCGAGTATCAAAACCCGGAACCGAAGATTTGAGACTCAGGTCATTTAGGTGAATTCTCTCTCTAACACAACCCCTCTCCCCCCACATTGCTTTCTCCCTTCATCCTCTCTCCACTCTTAACACTACCGCCATATCCTCCCTCAACCCGTGTCCTCCCATCCCGTCTTCCGTCATAGAGGTAAGGGTTCTCCGCGTGGTGGGTGGTGTGGTGTCAGCTGCTCGGTCTTTATCATGATATACGACACTGGTAGGTACATACACCTATTTGACCTCCCCATCCTTTTTATATCACTGCATTTTCAATCTTTCCTCACTCTCTCTCCTTGCACCCTCTCTCCTTCCCTGTCCTCCCTTGCCATCTTTTATCTTCTCCTGCCTATTCTTCCATGTCTTTCCATGTACCTTACCTTGCCTTTCCTTTCTCTGCCGTCCTTACCAACCTTCTCCCTCTCCTCCGAAGCACACTCCTCCGTTCCTGCCAACGGGTACGTTTGCCACTCCACCTCTCTTTCCGTTCTCTCCTCCTCGAACTCCACGCTGCTCCATGCCTGCCTACACCAGATTCACGCACAACATGTACACCATCTAGGAAATATGAAACAAATGTAAGAGAATTCGTGTGGCGTTATATACATTAAGCACTACCGCCTGGGAAGATATTGGAAGCATAATGTGTTGTCTAATGGTAGACCCTGCTGCCATATGGCATCACAAAAATTGTGACCAAGTCCCAGGTTGCTGATCTGACTTTCTGCCTCATTTACACACAATTGCAGGGTCTCAATTGTGTCTCTTACTTTGACAACACAACACAACACGCATAATGTATATCGTTTCTCACTCTTGATTTGTTTGTTTTTTCGTTTTTGTATTTATTTATGGTTATTATTTTTATTATTTTATTATTAATTATTATAATAATAATAGTTATTATTATTATTATTATTATTATTATTATTATTATTATTATTATTGTTATTATTATTATTATTATTATATTTTCGTCCCCAGGCCCTGATGTGGGTCAGTGACCGCCCGGGTGGGCTAATCCCCGTAACCCTCCCCCCCCCCCTGCTTCGTAAGAATAAACAGTAACGCCTCTATACTGCAGTATAAATCCCAGCAGATAATCCCTTTGCTAAATTCTTGTTCCATTCGGAGTAAATCCCAGAGTAGATTATACCCGCGGTGGTGGTGTCTCGTTGCTCCTCATCACCTCAATACCATCGGCTCGTGGCTCTAAGGTTCGTAGGTTAAAAATCTTTTTTTTTATCTTCGTCATATGAGAACCGATTTAACGCCTACACTTAAGCTACAGCAGGTAATTGGAGCCCAGATTGACGTTCAAACTGTATTCAGACTTTCATAACTGGACGAGTTTCCTTTAACCATTTACGGGAAACAAGAAAGAAAGGCTGATTCTTTGTCTTTCTGAACTCAGACTATGACGTAGATATATGTGATGCTGTAGAGTGTAGACTTGTCCTTACCTCCAAGACTCGCTTTTGGCATTTGGGTGTCATTTTACTGTCTGGCCCCTAACCTAACCTAATCTAACCTAACCTAACTTATCCCATCCTATCCTCACCTAACATAACCTAACCTAATACTGTTGCCATTCTTGTGTGACATTCTCTCCTGGCCCCATCATGTTGCCATTGTAGTGTAGCATCCCCTCTGTTCCTCCATCGTTGCCGCCTTGATGATGATGTAGCCTCTCCTGGTCCCACAATATTGCCACCTCAGCGCTGAACCCTTCCCTCTCCTCTCAATATTGCCACCTCAGTGCTGACCCCTTCCCTCTTGTCAGTATTGCCACGTCTGTTCTACATTCCACCTGTTTTCTCAATGTTGCCACTTAAGTTTTAACCCGTTACCTGACGTCTCAATATTGCCAACTCTGTGCTATAGCTCACTTTTTCTTATAGTATTTCCACCTCCACGCTAACCCATCAATGTTGCCAAGTCAGTGCCAACCCCTTACCTGACCTCTCAATATTGCCACCTCTGTGTTAACCCCCCGCACCATCCGCACCCACTTTCCTAACCCCTTCAATATCACCACATCAGCGCTTCACCCTTGCCTCTCCTCTCAATATTACCAGGTCGGTGTTAAGCCTCTGCGTGGGAACTATGTCGAAATGAATTCTAGATACGGGAGATTTTTTTTTCTTCACCGTCAGCAGAATATGAAGTAAAATGATTTAGTGTGTGGTGAACGACTAGGATGGAGGAGGAGGAGGAGGAGGAGGACGTGACAGAGCTTGTGGCAGAGGAGGAGGAGGAAGAAGTAACAAAGCCTGTGGTGGAGGAGGAAGAGGCGGAGGAGGAAGATGAGGATGTTGCCAGACCTCACAAGAATCGACACTTGGAGACACAACTTTTGCACAAACAACACTTTACTCACCTGAAGGACTTTAGCCCTCACACACACACACACACACACACTGCTTAGATAACGAGCGAGTGTGGGTTCGAATCCTGTTTGTTACGGCTCAGAGCCTCAAGGGTGGAGAGATGGATAGGAAAAGGCTTCAAGAGTTTTGATGAGTTGATGATTAAGGTGAATAGGTGCAGGAAAAAGGTCTCAATGATAAATGGTGAAAAGATCAAGGAGATTCAACAGCTCTGACTAATAAGGTACACAAATAAAGATGAAAGGTCGCCGATGAAAAACTACCAACCAACTAACTGAACATAATGATACTAATAATAATAACTCTTGATAATAATAGAAACAGCAGTAGTTACATTATTACTAATATTATTAGTTTTATTATTACTGCTATTATTACAATTATTATTATTTCTGCTGTTATTACTATTATTATTATTATTACTGCTATTATTACTATTATTATCATCATCATCATCATCATCCCTTTTCAGAATATTCTCCTAATGTGAGTTATTGGAATTTCCTCCGCATCTTTTGATGTTAGTTCACATAGTTTTGCCCGAGCGATCATTCCGTGCCGCTGGTTGTAGTGAGTCTCTGAGGGTAGATTGATATCAGGACTGAGGAACGTCCATCACAAGAACCCTCTGACGGACACACACACACACACACACACACACACACACACACACACAGGTGCCTGCCGTCACTATGCCAACCAGACCTCTTTAGTATGTGCTGGATCTGCTTCTCGTGCTTATGACGCTTTTACACGTTAATTAAAATATTACGGTTGACGCTAACATCAAAAAATAATTAAAATCATACCGAGAACGCGGCAAAGGAGTTGTCATTAGTTTAATTTGACTTTAATACATACATACATATATATCACACTTATTCTGTATCTATTTGACGTCTTAACACCCGAATAGACGTATATAAAACGTTTCTTTGTATACGATTTATTATGTTTTAAATATCTTCGTGTATCGTCCATATACGCTTCCAGTGCCCATTTATTTTTTCACGTGAATTTTAAACATTTTGCTGTACACAACATATACTGTATATTGGTGGACGCAAGATAAATATAGTGTGTCGGTATATATGAACAGACCGATCGTACAGTTAAATTGTGTGTGTGTGTGTGTGTGTGTGTGTGTGTGTGTGTGTGTGTGTGTGTGTGATACTTCTAAAATCGGGAATTATTTTAATACTGTTCTACGTACTATAATGAACACATAGACTATTTTAATGAGATTCCCTTATTACTATCATCAAAACACTTCACTTTCATGTGTTGGGATGAAGTGTATGACGAGTTTGTGTTGTGAAATTACTGGAGATATTATCAACTAGAACAACAGTTATAGAAACATTAAAAAATATATGAATAGTTTGAGAAATAAAAAAAAGTATGTTAATTCGTATTTTGCATAAGTTATCTATTCACAGAACCTTAAACACACACACACGCACACACGCACACACACACACACACACACACACACACACACACACACACACACACACACACACACACACACCCTCACACACACACACACACACACACACACACACACACACACACACACACACACACCGATATACAAATAGATAAAATGTTACAAAAAAGTTACAGAAAATAATTTACTCATCGATCAGTATTTTAGGGGTTATCCAAGGCTAGTGCTGGCTGGGGTGGTTAATCTATAGGTGAAATAAGCTAGGGTGGAGATTCTTGAGCTGATTTATTTTCCTTTATTTTGTGTATTAATATTTTGAAAGGTTTATTAGTGGAGTCATTTTACCATGTTGGAGGCTTTCAGATAGTTTACATTGTTCTGGTTTAAACACAACATTTGGCTGTGTCTCTTAATCGTTGGTGAATAGTGTATTTACTAATTATTATAACGCGCTTAAAGACCTTTTAGCTACTGAGGACCAGAAATACATTATAATACCAACATAACATTTGAATTCACCCCGACAAAATTTTATGTTTATATGAAAAAATAAATAAATCTTCAGAAGTACGGTGTTGTGGGGTGATTTTTTTTAATTTTTTTAACTAGAAAATTATTTAACACAATTGTACTGCTAATACATCGATTTTTATTTTTATTTGTTCTACTTTAATGTTTTTGATCTAAGTGAAATTATATATGTATACAATATTTTACAGATTGACGGAAATGTGTCTCGTGTAGGCTACGGTTTTCTTTATTTTTGCATATAAGATAAAATATGGAAGTGGTATGAAGTCTTTAAAAAGGAAATTATGTCGGTTAAAAAACTTAAGGTAGCACTACACCACTACCACTAACTGTACACTTATATAAAAATTAAATATATTAAGGCAGCTCTTCAGCATTCATAAACAAATATATTCGAATGTATTTAGGGTGTATACATAATAATTAGGTTTCTTTTCCTACGTAAAGTTCATTATTTCTGTAGAGGCCTCATGTTTTCTCTAATTTTGTAAACATATTTTCAATTTTTTGTTTGTTTATCCTGTTTACATATTCTTTCGTATTTTTTTTGTTTGGAATGATTTCGTCTGCAAAAAAAAAATCCGAAGTTTATTCAGTTTTCTTTGTTATTATTGATTATTCATTCCTCATTTAGTTATTATTTTTTCTTTACGTCTAATGTATTTCCGGGTTTTAATTTCTATATTACGTTTAACTAACATGATATATTTTTAAGCCTGTTGTATATGCTTGATTCATTCATCTTTCTTCTCATAAATAATTAATCAATGTACAGTATTATTTATTCTGCGTTCTTGTCTGTGATAATCTCTCCCAACGCCTGTGTCTAGACGCCACTCTGGGTGAATCATATACTGAATATTATTATACCTGTAATGCCTCAACACTCTCTGGCAGCTTACACCTGTGCTCTACTCCCTCAAGATATAAATAATAACAAAAGCACTTGGATGTTTTCGTGTTTCTTCCTCCTAGTGGTTACCTGTTGTAAATATGTAAATCACCTGTGAAGTCCTCTGATTTATTTATTTTTGGTGTTCATATATAAACGAAAATTTATAAAGTTAGCAGACTGGTGGTGTGTGAACGTTATGAAAGGTGTATATAAGAGTAAACCACAACTTGGTGATAGGGGTAAACAGAACCTTCTAGTTAATCAGCATAAAGATTGAAAGCCTTGTAGTGGTCATCTCGTCCCCCTTTCCTCCTCGGATGGGAAGAATTAATGATATCTTTGTCTCCCAGATTTTAAGTTAGGTTAGATTAGGTTAGGTTTGGTTAAGTTATAGATTAGGTTATGTTGGATTTAGTTAAGTTAGGTTAGGTTGAGTTAGATAAGGCTAGATTAGGTTGGGTTAAGTTAGAGTAAGTTATTGGGTTGAGTTTGGTTACGTCAGGTTAGGTTAAGAAAAATGTTAAGGGATGCCATCATTTCCCAGATTTTCGCTATAAAACAACAACAGTATGAACAAAAACAACAGTAAAATAATAAAAATATAATAAAACCCTGACCACCGCACACATCGTCTATCTGCTCAAAGGCAGCTGAACTAACATCCGACCTGTGAAAGAAGTTTACTGTGAGGCGAACCAGACTATTTACCGGGCTACAGTTTAAGAGGTGGTGGTGGTGGTGGTAGTGGTGGCCTGGGTGGTGATGGGGATGAGGACCGCACGAGGCAACAACACTTCAAGTCAGGTACAGCTCGTCGGTCAGTCCAGGGAATCGCAGTGAGGTAGTGAAATTTATTATATATTTTTTGGAGTCGTTCGAGATATTTTTTTTTTTTTTTGCTGTTTTATAATTTATGAAGCTGTAATTATTGAGATGGAGGAGTGGCATTAATACTGATGGTTGTGATTTCTTTTTATTAGAAATATAAACGAAAGAGATATTATGTGATAAAAATAGTGGTTGAAGGTTTGAGGTCAGCTTTTGTCTCTCTCTCTCTCTCTCTCTCTCTCTCTCTCTGAATATTACGTACAATATAAAAGACGTTGAATTTGTTGTTGTTGTTGATGATGTTATTTTTTTCATGATAATTTTGATACTGCAGTTGTAGCTTTGGTTATTGAAGATGTTATTGATGTTATTGTTTATATGTACAGTACGTCTGTCCATCAACAAATAAGGTCATAAACCACGTACATTACTCATAAAGTCGAGCTAAACACACAAGACAAAAACAATCTAAAAAAAAAAGAAAACCAAAAAAATATTTATTCCGTATTAGAAAAGTCATCTTGGTATTTTCCCTCCAGAGTTCTCCTTTAAGCTCTGAGATAAGACATTATTTGCTTCAGAATCGGGAGGATATATTTACTGTAAAGTGAACACTGGCTGTCTCTTGCTGGCTGGATAAAGATTTTGATATTTATCTTAAGAACTACAGAAAAAAAAGGAGTTATGGCCTAAATTAAGAAGAGGGTTAGTTGGTTCACCTGAAGATTAAGTACGACCTCAGCTCATGTCACCTGATGATTAAATACCCAAATACTACTTGAGGGTTTGGTTAGGTTGGGCTAGGTTAGGTTGAGTTAGGTTAGGGTAGGGTAGGGTAGGATAGGTTAGGTTAGGTTAGGGTAGGGTAGGTTAGGTTAGGTTGCTTTCCTGGCTTAAATTCAATCTGGAGCGTTTCTGATAACAATAATAATAATAAATTTGGATACTGACTTCCAATTATTTATCTTCATCTCATAGTAAAATGTATTTCACACACACACACAAACCTGGCTCCACCTCCAGCACCTGTTATTCAACATGCAGGAATTTGTGAAGATATTCCCCCAATCATCGGCAGAAACTGAATTTCCTGAGGGAGGAAAATAACATCAGGCCGAAAAAAAAAGAAGACAAAAATATACGGGGCTTCCAATAAAGGTATAAATTCTGGAGGCGAAAAACTTATCCTTAATTGAAGCGAGAAACGTGTGGAGACGAAACCCAAAGAAAGTGACTTGTGTGTTGTGGGAAATATCCAGAAAGATCTCTGGGAACGACCTTATTACGCCAAGTGTCTCACAGCAGGGATTGTTAGTGTTTTCATCTGAGAGAATCGGAATCGAACACTCTGACTGGGTCGAAGTGAACGAAGTAATTAATGAACTTAACTATATGAAACCCTCGAGAAATTGAAAGAAAATTTGTTAACAGTTTTGAGATAGAAATGTAAATGAAAGAGGGATTTTTCTTCACCGATTGATATATGAGAAATAAAAATGAAAGAGGGAAATTTGTTTACATTTTTGGTGATCTAAGGGAGGAAACTGTAAAGTACTGTCTTTTGTGCAGCTCTTAACGATGCTGTTTTTTTAAAGCCCCCTCGCTGTAAGCCTTACCAGGGCTCTCTTGTACGAAAATTAAGTCGTTTTGCCTCAGTTTCCGTTGGTCTCACAGACACATACAAAGCACACGCGCACGCACGCACGTACATACACAAAAACAATCATACAAACGCAAAGCACACAACCCATGCATGCACGTAGACAAAACACACACACACACACACACACACACACACAGGCAGCAACAGGTCACTCGCTCGCCCCGACATGACCAGACCCACGAGACCCCCACAAAAAAAAATAAAAAAAATATAGAAAAGTAGAAACGGATTAGTGGAATGCTGTTGTTGATGTTTTAGGTGTATTAACTGTCCCTGATCTGGTAATAATGATGCGTTTTTTGTTTTAGACGCTTCCTCTGCCCCTGAACTGTTTAGGACGATGCTTTTTTTTGTTTTAGTGAAGGATTATCTATACTCTTCGATTTCTGTTGATACTGTAAACGATTTTGCTGTTAATAGATTCATATTTTTTTATTTGATCGATATCCGCATTTCTGTAATCTTATGTTATTGACTTAGGTGTTTGAAATTTTACTCTTGATTTGAATTATTCGATTTATGTAATACTGGAAATATTTTTGTGGATGATAGATACTTCAGTTCGCTGTCATTATTTTTCCTGTCCGTTTTTTTGTAATGTTGTGTGTTTGTTCCAGGTGCTTCAGGTAGGCTACGCCGGTGATCTGAACTGCTCGCTAGCTCGCTGTGATGCTGTAAGTGTTGTTTGCTGTTTGTAGTTAGATACTTTAAATGATGATAATATTTAAGTCGTTTGATTTATGATATACTGTTTTTTGTGTGCGTGTAATAATATTAATAATATTTAACGATTTATTGAAAAGGTTCAGCAGCTCGAAGGCTGAAAATATACAGTTGATAGCCGAGGCTGGTCTCTTGTCCTACTGTGTGAGGTCACGTAGGACACATGGTACACTAATTCGTCCGTAGATGTTGACATGGAGGACCTCTCGTGGTCATGGAAACACGGTGTGGTGTTCACGTGGTGTAGTGACTCGCCTTTGGGTGTTGACATGAAGGACCTCACATGGTGAACATGGAGACACCGGGTTGTGTGGTGTTCACGTGGTGCACTAACTCGTCCATAGGTTTTGATATGAAGGAACTCACGTGGTCATGGAGGCACCGTGTAGTGTGGGGTGGTGTCACAGTACCTCACTCTGCAAGTGGTGTTATGTTATCTTATGGTCAGGTGAAAAGCCGACGCACGGTTGTTCCCAGGATGGACTGATTAACACCGCCTGGTCAGAAGATGGTGGTCGGTTCCCAGGGGTGCTTATCCCACTGGTGGGTCACTGCTCTCACGGGTACTGTCTGATGCTGAATTCAGTGGCTTAAACACTGTTCATCACTGTTCAACACTGATCCCACTTCTTTCCGAAACGAAATTGTCACTTTTGGCGGGATTATGTTGATATCCCGGTGGTGAGGATGGGTCGAGGAGAAGGACTTGAGGAAAGGGCCAACATTGGCCGGGCAGCTGCCGCAACAGGAGTGGGCGTCTGATAGGTCTTGACCCTTCGGTGGTCAAGGATATGTGTGTGTGTTACTGTAAACCTCTCGATGATTTTAAGAATGTTTTTGCTGTTTTTGTTTTTGTTTTAGGTGCTTCCATTACCATCAGTTTATTAAATCCCCTCCCCTCCCCTCATCCCTCCTGTCCCCCTTGCCATCCCTTCTATTCTTCTCTCCCATGCCCCTTCCTCTCCTCCCCCCAGACCTCCTCCTACTCTCCCTCCATTCCTCTCCCTCCCTCTACCTCCCCCTTCCTCCCTCTCATCACCCTCACCCTCCCCCTTCCTTACAGCCAGATCTGAGGTCTTGCCACCATCCTCTGACTCTGAACGTTTTAGTTTTTTATGCCGGTGTTTTAAAACGTCCTCCTTGATTATCCGTTCGTGGGGTACTAGGAGGAAGGAGTCTCTCTCTCTCTCTCTCTCTCTCTCTCTCTCTCTCTCTCTCTCTCTAAAACTCCTCCCGCTACATGCTCACTGAAATCCTTCACTCATCCACATCTTTTGCTCTTTGGAATTCCTCCCATGCCCCCTTCCTCCCCCTCTTCCCCTCCCCCCGCCCGCTCCCCCTCCCCCCTCCTAACGTCTTCTGGCGGCGTGTCTAAGCTCTGGTTGTAGTAGCTCCTCTACTCAACTCATGGCGGAGTTGTCAGTGATAAGTGACACTTAACACCAGCCGCGAGGAAAACACTTGGACGTGGAGGACCGTTCTGACACAAGGGATGAGGCGGTAATAGTCCTTCTTATGGTTGACTTAGTTATACCTTCACTGATGTTGATGATGTTAAATCGTGGGATCACATGAAGAACAGCCCCCCCCCCCTAACTTATTTCACCCGAAGAGTATAACACCCGAAACGCTACCTTGGGGGGTAGGTTAGGTTTCGTTTGGTTAGGTTAGGTTTGATTTGGTTAGGGAAGGGAAGGGTAGCGTTAGTGTACTTAATCATCAAGTGAAATTAGCTGGGGGAGCCAATCTATGTAGATGTCAAGACAACTATAACTCGGACAACAAGAAAAAATAAAACGTTAAAGACATAATAAAAGAAAGAGAGAGAGAGTGAGTTAAAGAGAGAAAGAGGAGGAGTAGTGAGATAAAGAGAGAGAGAGAGAGACAAACACAGACGTTCATGAACTCTTTAAGTCAACTCTGAACTCGTGTGATCAAACTTTCACAGACTCGGAAACGTAAAACCTGAACCACGATTTTTTGTTTGTCCTCAGTCTTGGCCATAAAACTTACGACCGTCATAATTACTGACTTTTATTGTCGTCTCTGGCATTATCTGCGTCGCCCCATCCCCTCTCATGCCATCTTTACCTACCGTCCCCCTCTCTCTCTCTCTCTCTCTCTCTCTCTCTCTCTCTCTCTCTCTCTCCATCCTTACCTATCGTGGTCCGTCTCTCCCCTCCTCCTTCCTCCCTGCACCTTGCACACACACACACACACACACACACACACACACACACACACACACACACACACACACACTCTCTCTCTCTCTCTCCCTGTCACTGCTCTCACCTCATTCCGGTTTCTTTCATTTAATTCCCTTTGTCTTTTCATTTGTTTTGTTCCCTATTCCCTTTATCTTTATTTGTCTTATTTCCTTCCTTCCTTCCTTCCTTCACTCCTTCCTTCCTTCGCTCTATAGTATGACCCGCGGATCACCTTCGTCAGCAGGCGTTACCAATCACGCGTGAAAATAGCGTCACTGAAGGTGGGTGAGCGTTTGTCCGGCGTCTCCTCAATCCCCTTGTCATTTATAGGAGGGAAGGTAACACCCTGCAGGCAGTAATGAGTGGTCGTGCTGGTGGCTACTGCTGTTTCTACGGTGCGGATATTACACTGTCACAACCCTGAGTTATGTCGTGCCTTCGGTAAACATATCGCGGCGGTAGTGTTTCACTGGCGGGCTTCAGTAGAACTCATCAAAGGGGTGTGTTATTGAGCGTTAACAACTCGAGCTTTACTGTAGTGTATTTTAAGGTCATATATAGCGTATTTTATTGTTCTATATGGCTTATTTTATGGTTTTATATTATGGTGTATTTTAAGGTTTTATTTAGCGCATTTTAAGGTTCTATATAGCGCATTTTAAGGTTCTATATAGCGCATTTTAAGGCTCTTATATAGCGCATTTTAAGGTTCTATATCGTGAATTCTAGGTTAGTAAATAGACGAGTCGTTAACAAATTTCTCGGTGAACACGACGCCATTACTTAGACTGGGAGGACACACTGAAGGAGCTTTATGATTGTGTTGGCTGGTCTCCTCACAGCTCCAGCAGGAGCAGTGTGTCCCTGGGTAGTGTTGATGGCTGTTATCAAGCTGGGAGTGAAACACATTCTTCCCAAAGTAGTGGGAAGTGTCGATACTCACCTGGAAGTGACGATGAAGAGCCCTGGGTACATGTGTCTCTCTGGGGAGAAGATGGTAAAGTAAGTGAACTGAGCACTTTGTATCTCCGGGCGGTGTTGAGCACAAGAACCCGGGTGAGCGCTGTATACCCCCGGGGAGGGAGGGAACATTGTACCCCCCCCCCCGGGAAGCGAGGGAACACTGTACACCCCCGGGGAGAACAAAAAGAATGAACACTCTTTCGTCGCAGGATGAAGATCACCATTAACGCACTTAGCGAAGGGCCGTTAACGTCAGGCTGGCTGCACGTAATGGCTCCTCCATCAAAGGTTTTACAAGTTTCACATGAACTCCTGTTGTCGCTAATGCCGGACAGAACCATTTTGAAGGTTCCTCCAGTCTCCCAGCTTCACCAGGGATGATGTACCCTCAGCCAATGCCGTACCCGTGAGCCTCCGTCAGGTAGGTCGTGCCCTCAACCACTTCATTTAAGCCTTGAACCTACACCCTTGGGAGACTGGACAATTAATCTCCATTCTGTCTCTCGATTTTAGTTGGAAAGACAGAGTACGATGAGCCTCGCGTGACCGAACCTTGCAACACCTTGATGAAACACTTACTCTCCCGTCCACCTCTCCTCAGTCACTTCTTAAGACACGAGTTATATGGCTGGTGTGTTTTGATGACGTCACACAGTCTACCCCCGGAGTAAATTCTTAAAGAGATAACTTACTTAATTTTTTCTTACTGATAGTTTCGTTTACCTAACTGAGGAATGATACCTATCTTCAACCAATACCCTAAGAATATTCCAATAGTGGGAGAGATGAGAGATCTCCGTCACCTGAATCATAGGAGATAATCCAGTAAGTATACGAGGTGTGGAGTGAGTGTCTCCAGCTCAGTCTCCAGCTTAGAACGAGAATTCTCAAAGATATTTTAGATGATTTTTTTCCCCACCGATTGAGGGTTAGAGAAAGCTTTTAGACGCGGTAGAGTCTCGGAGCAATGGTGACGACATTCTGACTGCCATCTTAGGTTGTAGGTTAAGTGAGTCAGTTAGGTTATATTCTCATATATCCAGTGAAGCGTATGATCGTCTTTGAAACTCTTTTATTCGTGCCAGCTACATACAT
Source organism: Homarus americanus (assembly GCF_018991925.1). Taxonomy (NCBI): domain Eukaryota; kingdom Metazoa; phylum Arthropoda; class Malacostraca; order Decapoda; family Nephropidae; genus Homarus; species Homarus americanus. The sequence continues at coordinate 4,351,700 of NW_024721079.1, read as the reverse complement.
TACATACGATGGTGCAGGAAATTGAGGTTTTAACGGGATGTCTCGCTCGCTACACATGATGGTGAATGCTGAGTGCGAGAGAGTGCCAAATGATGGTAAAGAGAACGAGAGTGCCACGTGACGGAGGGGCTTGAGTGAGTGAGAGCCTCCGCGCCACCACCGTCTTCCTCCTCTCTCCAACATCACTCATCCCACCTCGCAACTTGTCAGGTAAATTGCTGACTATTGTGGCGAGGCTTTTACTGTGATGAACCAGAACCCGCCGCTGTCTGCTGAACTCTTTATCTCCTCACCTCCACCTGGGCACACCTGAGTTTAGTCTCTCTCTCTCTCTCTCTCTCTCTCTCTCTCTCTCTCTCTCTCTCTCTCTCTCTCTCTCTCTCTCTCTCTCTCTCTCTCTCTCTCTCTCTCTCTCTCTCTCTCTCTCTCTCTCTCTCTCTCTCTCTCTCTCTCTCTGATCTATGTTTACACGTTATTATTTCTTATTCGTATTTAATGTCTGTCTCTCTCTGCCTGTTTCTATTTTTCTCTCTCCCTCCTTCTCTGTTTAAACGCCATTATCAATTATTTATATATATTTTCTTTCCTCTCTCTGTCTCTCCCTTTCTCTCTTTCTTTCTTTATTATTGTCGCTGTTTCTTTTCTTCTTCTCTTACCTATTCACTTTCATTATTGTTGTCTATGTTTCACGTTTTTTTTTTGTCGTATTGTCTATCTCCTGATTTATTATTGTGTCTTATATTCTTCCCTTCTCTTGTCCTCCTCTGATTTATTACGGCTGTTTATCATTCTTGCTTTTTTCACCTTCTCTTATCCCTACAGATTTATTAGTGTTGCCGTTTCTTATTTACTAACGTTCTCTTGTAGTTACGTTTTCATTTATCGCTGTCTATATGTCTCTCTCTCTCTCTCTCTCTCTCTCTCTCTCTCTCTCTCTCTCTCTCTCTCTCTCTCTCACTGATTATTGTCTTTAAGTTCTGTTTGTTTATTTTGTGATTTTTTTAGTCGGGTTTTTGTTTGTTTGGTGGTATTTATTATTATTATTTTTTTCTCTTCTCTGTTTTTTTTCGTCATCTCTTCCTCATTCGTCTTCCTTTTATTAGTTTTCTCCCCCTCGCATTGTCTTTCTTAACAGCCTCTCCCCTTACCTTATCTTTCCTCACCATATCTTCCCCTTACATTCTTCAACCTCACGTCCCTTACCTCACATCCCTTCCCCTCACATCTCTCCCCTCACATCCCTCCCCTCACATCTCTCCCCTCACATCCCTCCCCTCACATCTCTCCCCTCACATCCCTCCCCTCACATCTCTCCCCTCACATCCCTCCCCTCCACATCTCCCCTCATCACATCCCTCCCCTCACATCCCTCCCTCATCCCTCCCCTCCACATCCCTCCCCACATCCCTCCCCTCATCCCCTCCCCTCCCCTCATCCCTCCTCTCCCTCCCCTCACATCCCTCCCTCCATCTCCCTCCTCACATCCCCCCCATCCCTCCCTCACATCCTCCCCTCACATCTCCTCACATCCCTCCCTCACCCCTCATCCCTCCCTCACATCCCTCCCCTCCCATCCCTCCCCTCCATCCCTCCCCTCATCCCTCTCATCCCTCCCCCTCCCCCTCTCCCTCCCCCTCACCCTCCCTCATCCCTCCTCACCTCCCTCCTCCACATCCCTCCCTCTCACATCCCTCCTCACATCCCTCCCCTCCCCCTCCCCTCACATCTCTCTCACATCCCCTCTCTCCTCCCTCATCCCTCCCCTCCCACATCCCTCCCCTCACATCTCCCTCACATCCCTCCCTCACATCCCTCCCCTCAATCCCTCCCTCCATCCCTCCCTCCCTCTCCCTCCCATCCCTCCCCTCACATCCCTCATCCCTCCCTCTCCCCTCCATCCCTCCCTCATCCCTCCTCATCCTCCCCTCATCCCTCCCCTCCATCCCTCCCCTCACTCCCTCCCCTCCCTCCTCATCCCTCCCTCCGTGTCCTCCCTCCACATCCCTCCCTCACATCCCTCCCCACCTCTTCCCCTCACCACATCTTCCCTTACCTCACCTTCCCCTCATCGTCCCTCACTACTTCATCTTCATTTTCATAAGTTGCAGCCATAAAATGTTGACTAGGAATGTAAAGCTTCGGGTAAACCTTTTGGCCTCCTGTGTAGCTCTGACCCCATCTCTCCATGGTCTTCCTCATCCCTCCCTCCCCTCGTCTCCCTCCCCTCATCTCTCCCTCATCTCTCCCCTCATCCCCTCCGTCCTCCTCCCTCCTCTCCTCCCCTCACATCTCTCCCTCACATCCCCCTCCCCTTTGCTCTTCCCTCACCACATCTTTCCCCTCACATCCCTCCCCTCACCGTTCCCTCACTACTTCATCTTCTATTTTTCAGTAACTTGCAGCCATAAAATGTTGACTAGGAATGTAAAGCTTCGGGTAAACGTCTTTTTTGGCCTCCTGTGTGAAGCTCTGACCTATACATCTCCTCCATGGTCTTCCCTCCATCCCTCCCCACCCCTCCTTCCCTCTTCCCTCTCTTCCTCTTCCCTTCTATCCTATCACATGGCAATTTCCTGTCCCTACTCCTCGATTTTCTCTCTCCCTACCTCTTCCCACGCGACATTTCCGTCTCTCTCTTCTCTTCTTCTCTCCCTCGCTGCCTTTTCTCTCATACTATGTGACAGCCTCTTGCGTCTCCTTTCAAATTCCTTCTTTATCCAATTATTATTCTCTCCCTCACACCCCGATGACGAACTCCTACACACACACACACACACACACACACACACACTACTACTACTACTACTACTACTTTTTTTAACGTGGCCTCCAGCCTCCCCCAATAGCCACACCTTCACCACCATTTATTTACCTTAATATTAAATATCCTAATACATAAGAACCTATCCTATCTGTGTTAAATTAGTTGAGCCGCACTACTACTACTTTGGTGTCATTCGGAATTAAGTATGACAACCATTCAGCTATGATAAAATGATATGAGTTATTAAGGATGTCACCTTCACACACATACACACACACACACACACACACACACACATTCTCTCTCCCCCCTTCTCTTTTAGAAACTGGTACCCTCCTTCTCCCTCCCTCCCTCCCTCCCTCTCTCTCCCTCCCTCCCTCTCTCCCTCCCTCTCCTTCCTTCCTTCCTTCCCTTCCTTCCTTCCTTCCTTCCTTCCTTCCTTCCTTCCTCCCTCCCTCCCTCTCCCTCCCTCCCTCCCTCCCTCCTCATGACACCCTCATAACTGAATCCTCTCCCTCCCTCCTCCCTCCTAGTACCCTCCTCCCCAGACCTTCCCTCCTGGACTAATTTATATAACAAAGTCACTAACGGAGGGACTTATTACCTATTGGTAGGGTTGTAAGATATGACGACCCTGGAGTGCTGTTCTCAAGTGTCCTTTGTTCTCTGTCTGTTTCTCCTTTGTTCTCTTTCTCCTTTGTTCTCTCTTTTGGTCTTTTATATTTTTGTTCTCTTTCTCAGTTTTATTCTCTTTCTGACTTTTGTTCACTTTCTCTCTCTCTCTCATTTTTCTCTATCTCTCCGTTTCTCTCATTTTATCTCTCTATCTCCTTTTCTCTTTCATTTTCTTGCTCCTGCTCTCTCATGTTATCTCCCAGCTATTCTGTCTTGCTCCTTCTCTCCCTTTCCTTTTTTCTCCCCTGCCTGACTGTCCATCAGGCCGTCTAAGGTGGTGTTGGTGGTGGTGATATTGTTGGTGATGGTGGGTGATGATGGTGGTGGTGTTAATAGTCATAGTGGTGGTGAATAGTGGTGATAATGGTGATGGTCGTGATCTTGGTGATGGTGATAGTCATGATGGTGATGGTAATAGCGTAGTAGTAGTGGTCGTGGTGATAGTCATGGTGATGATGGTAGTGGTGGAGATAGTTATGGCAGTGATGGTGGTGGTGATAGTCATGATGGTGGTGATAGTGGTGATAGTCATGATGGTGGTGATAGTGGTGATAGTTATGGTAGTGGTGGCAGTGGTGTAGCGTTGGTGATAGTCATAATGATGGTAGTGGTACCGGTGGCGGTGATAGTGGGGGTGCTAGTGGTGGTGGTGGTGGTAGTGGTAGTAGTGGCAGAGCAGTAGACTGGAGGAGTAAGATAAGATAGGAGAAGAAGCAGGGAGAGGAGAAGAAGAAGCTAGATACGCTGGTCCAGGGGGAAGCAAAAGAAAAAAAGAAAAGAAAAGATGATAAAAAACAAACATGAGGGAGGAAGAGGAATAAAGGAAAGGCAGACGTTATACGGATGATGGAGAGGGGAAGGGGAGGGGGTGATAATTTCTTCCCAATGGCCAGTTGAGATGTACGAGGGTATTAAAGGCTCAAGATATCGGGTGAGGGGAGGGCTGGGTGAGGCGAGGTGGGGTGGGGGGAGGGTTAGGTGAGGTGAGGTGAGGTGGGGGCTGGGTGATGGGAGAGGAGAGATGGGTGAGGTGAAGTGGGGGCTGGGTGAGGCGAGAGGGAGGGAAGGGAAGTGAGGAGTGGGTGAGAGGTGGTGTGAGCTGGATGATGGGAGGGGAGGGACAGGTGAGGGGGAGGTGAGGGGAGGACTGGGTGATGAAAGATGAGCCCTGGGCTGGGTGAGGGAAGATGAGGGGGAGGGAAGTGAGGGTTGGGATACCTGCGTCAGTTAGTAATTTGCAGATGAGGAGCTCGGGGACAGACTGACATGTGGTGCAGGAGGTGACGCTGATACGAGACGTGATCCGTTTATCATCGCCTGTGGGAGTGCCTGTAGGAGTGACTATAGGAGTTACAATATGAGTGTCTATAGGAGTCACTATAGGAGTTACAATATGAGTGTCTATAGGAGTCACTATAGGGTTACACAATATGAGTGCCTGTAGGAGTGACTATAGGAGTTACAATATGAGTGTCTATAGGAGTCACTATAGGGTTACAATATGAGTGCCTGTAGGAGTGACTATAGGAGTACCTGTAGGGAAATAAGGACGAAGTAAATATACATCCATACCAGCAGGAGCTCAGCCTGACAAGCCATCGTGTTCATGTAAATTTAACAGCGATTCCAGCGAGAATAATGAAATTGGTGGACCATCTGTCAGGCGGCGGCCGTGTTACTGGCTTGCCTGCATCCTCCTCCTCCTCCTCCGTTACACTCCCCGTTTATCTCGTGTCTTCTCACCCATTATTCTCCCTCGGTTTATTGCACTTTCTGTTTCTCCCCCCTCCCCCTCTGCTGCTTGCCAGTATATCTGCAACGTTAGCAACTGCAGCCTCCGAGTGTTTTTGAAGAGCCCCTCTTACTAAATAGCAATATTTCCCCGGAGCCGTGGTCGTGCGGGTCGTGGCCTGAGTGAAAAACACGACCACTCGAGGGGTCTTGGTAATTTATTGTGTCGGGGTTTAAACAAATCACCAGCTATTGTTGCCTCGTACGAGAAATTGGACTTACTTACACTGAATGTAATGGTCACCATGGGCTTATATATATATATATATATATATATATATATATATATATATATATATATATATATATATATATATATATATATATATATATATATATATATATATATATATATATATATATATAATGACATCTACATCAACAAGCAATCACCAGAAGCGTTGGTTAGGTTACACAAGAAGATAATCTTTTGTATTTCACTTTAAAACTTTCTTTTTCATTTCTCCCTCTCATATTACATTTTAACCGGGTCTCCTCCTCCGGCAGCAGAAGCAGACACTTGCCTCCCCACCTCCCCTGGCTGCTACACGACCTTTGACGAAAATGTACTATCAACCCGGCAGCTTTCAATATTAAATCCCAGCTTAATTACACGAACTTACAGCTTATTGAAGATATTATTAAGTCCGTAGTATAGCTTATAACGGCATGAGAACCCCCGCTAGACCTGATACATGTAGTTCTCACAAGTTTAATGGTTCATGATTTATGTGTGTACTAACCTAGACTACGAGCTTAAAGACCTTAGTTATTAGAGCACATTATTTATATTATATCATCAACACGGCCTGATGTAAACACACCCACACACGCGTCAGGTCGGTGCTATAGTCTTGGCCTGCAGTGTGAGGGAGAGCCTGAAGCTTATACTTGAAGATCCTTGCCTCATAAATATTCTACATTGGTTATGGATGGCCTTTATTTAAGCTCTGAGGAACATAAATGGCTAAAAGGAGGTTTGTGTCCAGCGGCCTCGGCTTTAGTGCTGATTTATTGAAGACGATTTTGTGAGGTATTGATCTTATATACACTTTGCATGTGTTCCTCCTGATACAAGGATAAGTTTACTCCCGGGTTATTGTGAGGCTGTCGACCTTTTGTATCTGGCAGCGATAACACACATACCGACAGGACAGTGTGTGTGTGTGTGTGTGTGTGTGTGTGTGTGTGTGTGTGTGTGTGTGTGTGTGTGTGTGTGTGTGTGTGTGTGTGTGTGTATTTGATGTATGGTGGTGTAATCACTTTTCAACTTTGTCTTTCTCCCGGTTAATTGAAATCGAGTTTTGTTTGAAGTCCGGTTATATTTTTGGTCCAGATTTTACAGGCAACTGGTAGAAGACTAATTGGTATGTAGAGTTTTAAATCTTCTTTACTGTTGTTTTTTAAAGATATTCAAGACACGAGCATTGTTCCGACGGTCTACGGTACCTCGGGAACAGTAGAACAAACACCTGAAGCAATTTTGTCTGGTCTTCAGTGGTATCAATCCATGCTTCATCTTCACTTCCTGCTACAACGCCCAACCTAACCTAACCTTATTCAATCTAACCTAATCTATTCTCTCTCATTCTGCTAAGCGAATCTGAACTTTCTGAGTTGAATTGGCTTTGATTATATTCCCAGGGTCTCGAAACTCGCCTTGTGGAACGTTAGGGGGACCACCAACGTGATTGGCTAGTTGTTCGCTACACGTCACGAGTCCAAACATAGTGATTGACCAGTTGCTTGAGTAATCTCGTGCTGGGTTTCGAGTATTTGGGTAAGCGCGACCCTGATTGGGTAGTGAGTGGTGACATCAACACTTGACTCTACTTACTATTGGCCTATGTACACACGAGGACTCCTGAGACGTATGCTTTTAATATATATTTCTAAGAGATTCATCGTAGGGAGAAAGTAAAGTGGTGTGTGTGTGTGTGTGTGTGTGTGTGTGTGTGTGTGTGTGTGTGTGTGTGTGTGTCTCCCATGACCTGTCTAGCCTTACAGTCTCTTCCACCCTACTGTCTCCATCACCAATAGCCTCTCACTTTCATCTATCTCGCCCTCTTCTTCCCAGCTGTCTCCTCCACCATCTACCTCCCTCCTCCTCCCAGCTGTCTCCGCCGCCAGTTGTCACCCTCACCAGCTGTCTCCCCCACACCCTACACCAGCTGACGGTCTGGGCGAGACAACAAAGGAAGCGAGACTGGTGAAGGCAAGAAGTGAATTGGGAGAGTGAGTGAGAGAGATGAAGAGATAATTCGCCAGAGTTAAAGTGGATGTGTCTCTCTGCCAGCTGGCTATTCTGTCTCCACCAGTTGGGTGATGGAGAGACAATCACCTCTTCATCCAGGTTCCAGATGGCGCTCAGTCTTCATACATACACACATATATACTTATAAAGATACACATATACATATACATACATACATACATACATATATAAATACATACATAAATACATACATACATACATACATTCATACATACATGCATACATACTTATAGAGACTTACATATTCGTGCATACATACATACTCAAAAACGCACACACACACACACACACACACACACACACACACACACACACACACACACACACACACACACACACATTGGGTCTGGTCAAATGCATAAATTAAATATGAAATATAAACACTATTTGCTCTGTTATAAATTATTTTTCGACCAGCGAGCACGACGATTTAATACTTAGAATGATGATTAACCCTTGAGTACGATGACTTAACCCTTGAGTACGATGACTTAACCCCTGAGTACGATGACTTAACTTTGAGTACGATAGTTTAAACCCCTTGAGTACGATGACTTAACCCCTTGAGTACGATGATTTAACCCTTGAGTACGATGACTTAACCCCTTGAGTACGATGGCTTAACCCTTGAGTACGATGATTCTAACCCCTTGAGTACGATGACTAACCCTTGAGTGCGATGGCTAACCCCTTGAGTACGATGACTTAACCCCTTGAGTACGATGACTTAACCCTTGAATACGAGGATTAACCCCTTGAGTGATGGCTTAACCCTTGAGTACGATGACTTAACCCTGAGTACGATGGTTTAACCCCTTGAGCATGATGGCTTAACCCTTGAGTACGATGACTTAACCCCTTGAGTACGATGACTTAACCCCTTGAATACGAGGATTAACCCCTTGAGTACGATGGCTTAACCCCTTGAGTACGATGACTTAACCCCTTGAGTACGATGGCTTAACCCCTTGAGTACGATGGCTTAACCCCTTGAGTACGATGACTTAACCCCTTGAGTACGATGACTTAATCCCTTGAGTACGATGACTTAAACCACAAAACACCTCATTACCGATCCCAACACGTGAGTCTTTTTAATCAGCCAACGAAGTGTGTATAGGATAATATTTCTGGAAAGGCCACATAAAGTTTAGCTACCTGTTATTGTTGTGTTTAACCTGAGGGACAAACACGTTAGTAAGCGTTTTAATTAGTGAGCATTTACCTGGTGGAATATATATATATATATATATATATATATATATATATATATATATATATATATATATATATATATATATATATATATATATTTATATCACCTGGGGATTATTAGCCCCTGCAGCTTATTGTACCTGGTGATTAAACACCCTAACGATACCTGGGAGGTTAGGTTAGGTTAGATTGGGTTAGATTAGATAATGCTAGGTTGGATTAGATTAGGTTAGGTTGAATTAGATTAAGTTTTATTTGATTTGGTTAGGTTAGATTAAGTTAGATTAGGTTAGGTTGGATTAGATTAGGTTAGGTTACGTTTGATTATATTGGTTTAGCGTTAATGTGGTTAATCTTATGGTGAAATAAGCTGGGGGCTAATCTTCATGTGAGTCCTGTAAATCTAAATAAAATAAATCTCCCTGTTGTTTAATTTATGTTTGAAAGTTAAAAAGACTTTCCTAATAACTTCGTGGGTGGTGGTGATGGTGGGTAGTAGTGGTGTGGGTAGTGGGGGTGATGGTGGTGAGTGGTGGTGTGGGCGGTGGTAGTGTGGTAGCAGCGGTGTGGGCGGTGGTAGTGTGGTAGCAGCGGTGTGGGCGGTGGTAGCAGCGTGGTGCCAGCAGCGGTGGTAGTGGTAGCAGCGGTGTGGGCGGTGGTGGTGTGGTAGCAGCGGTGTGGGGCGGTGTGGTGTGGTAGTGGTACGGTGGGGTGTGGTAGCAGCGGTGTGGGCGGTGGTAACTGTAGTAGCAGCGGTGTGGGCGGTGGTAGTGTGGCAGCAGCAGCGGTGTGGGCGGTGAGGGGTGGTAGTAGTGGTGTGGGTGGTGATGGTGGTCGTTGGCGGTGGAGGTGATGTCGATGGTGGTGATGGTGGTGGTGGCTGGTAGTAGCAGTATGAGTGATGGTGGTGTGGGCGATGGTGTGGGTTGTGGTGAGTGGTCTGATGAGTGATGGTGTGGGTTGTGGTGAGTGGTCTGATGAGTGATGGTGTGGGTTGTGGTGAGTGGTCTGATGAGTGATGGTGTGAGTGGTGATGAGGTGGTGAGTGGTGAGATCATTGAGGGTGGTCAGGATGTGTACTGTCTCTTATTTCCTCACCAACTGTCTCTTATTTCCTCACCTACTGTCTCTTATTTCCTCACCTACTGTCTCTTATTTCCTCACCTACTCTCTCTTATTTCCTCACCTACTCTCTCTTATTTCCTCACCTACTCTCTCTTATTTCCTCATCTACTGTCTCTTATTTCCCCACCTACTGTCTCTTATTTCCTCACCTACTGTCTTTTATTTCCTCACCTACTGTCTCTTATTTCTCACCTACTGTCTCTTACTTCCTCACCTACTGCTCCTTATTTCCTCACCTACTCTATTTCCTCACCTACTGTCTCTTATTTCCCCATCTACTCTCTCTTATTTCCTCACCTACTGTCTCTTATTTCCTCACCTACTGTCTCTTTCCTCACCTACTGTCTCTTATTTCCCATCTACTCTCTATTTCCTCACCTACTGTCTCTTATTTCCCCACTTACTGTCTCTTATTTCCTCACCTACTGTCTCTTATTTCCCCACTTACTGTCTCTTATTTCCTCACCTACTGTCTCTTATTTCCTCACCTACTGTCTCTTATTTCCCCACTTACTGTCTCTTATTTCCTCACCTACTCTCTCTTATTTCCCCACCTACTCTCACACAATTCCCCATCGTTCTCATGCATATTTCCCCACTTAGTTTCGTTGACACATTCCTCACCTTCTCTTATCTCCCCTTCACCCCTCCCCCCCCCACTTCCTCTATCCCCTCACCCCGCTATCCCCACCCTCTACACCACCACCCCTTCACCTCCTTCCCTTCTCTACCCATCCACCCCCACCACTCTTACCCCCCACCACCCCCCACCCTGCCTCTCTACCCCCACCCCTCACTGACCCTACCCTCCCTCCCCTCCTACGCTTCCAACAACATCACCTTTCCCGGATTACATTTTCACAACATTTCTATTCACGTCCTTCAGGTCTGGGATATATTCACTCTCTCACCACGACTTCTAAACCGGCGTCAAGTGTGTACTGTACTGCACTGCTCGTGGACCACCTCAACAATCTTCACCTCCAGCTTATTTCACCTGAAGATTAACCACCCCCTAATGCTAATCTTAACCTGACGCTAGCCAAACTTATCCTAACTAAACCTAATCTAACCTGATCTAATCTAACACTAATCTAACCTGACGCTAGCCGAGCTTATCCTAACCTAACCCAACGCTAACGCAAACCTAATCTGGGGCTAACCTAACCTAACTTAATATATCCTAACCTAACCTAACCTAACGCTAACCTAATCTATCCTAACCTAACCTACACCTTATTATCTCTCTCTCACTCCTGTCGGTTATCATGGTTGAGATAATGTTTAAATTTGCTCTCTCTCTCTCTCTCTCTCTCTCTCTCTCTCTCTATTTGCTCTCTCTCTCTCTCTCTCTCTCTCTCTCTCTCTCTCTCTCTCTCTCTCTCTCTCTCTCTTCTCCTACCGCACTAAACATAGCTGTGAGCCGTTTTAGCTTCTGTGTCTCTCTCTGTCTTATATATCTATGTCCCCCCAAAAAGCCGGATATTTCTCGATTAAAAAATAAGTAAATTATTAAAATAAACGTAAATAATTTGATTGCAATATGAAAAAAAAGGCAACATATTTTGAGACTGAAAAAAAATGATTGGTGGAAAAAAAATAACACATATTTCCTGATTGAAAAAAAAATATGTTGAAATAAAATAAGAAATATCTCTTGATTGAAATATGAACCAAAAACTACTTATATCAGTTAATAAAGAAGGTAGTTGTATATACTGTCCCTTCGATACCCGCAGTTACACGCTGACCTCATCAACAAATCCACAACAGCACCAGCGTTTGAATTTCCCCTTTTCCCTTTCCCCTCCTTCATCCCCTCTTCCTCTCCTCTCCCCCACCTCCTTCTTCCCCTCCCCTCCTTCTTCCCCTCTTCCTCTCCTCTCCCCCACCTCTTTCTTCCCCTCTTCCTCTCCTCTTCCCCACCTCCTCGACCCCATCACCACGAAAAAAAAGTCCTTGCTTCATGTAATCTTTCCTCAATTTATCACTCATAACTTACACACTTACGCGACTCCTATAACACCTCCATGCATCTCAATACAAATTTACTCGTGTGTTTTCATCCAGTAAAAAAAGGAAAAGGAAAATAACTTCAATATCTGCCTTAGAGAGCGTCTAGGAGCAGGTAAGAGTGATCACAGTGGCTAGGTGTGGTAAAGGTGAGGGTGGCGGGTCACTAGGCGGAGTGTGGCACTATGTAAATCACATTATCGCTCTCTCGCTCTGAGTGGTGGATCCATTTTCTACGTCAATGAGACCAAGGAAGGAAGCGAGGCGTGGGTTTGTTTCCTTGGTTGGCTGTACTGATGAGTCTTATGTAGACGTGTGTGTGTGTGTGTTGGCTGTACTCATGAAACACACAGTACCTCCCTGCATTTCTCTTGTCCCTTGTCCTACTCTTATTCAATAGTTCTCTCTTTCTCTCCCTTGTCACACACTTATTAATTTTTTCTTTCTTCCCTTCTTCACTTATTTCTTTCTCTTTCCTTTCCCTCGTTACTTTTTCTTCGTTTCCCCTCTCTCCCTTGCTCTTCCTTCTATTTGTTCGCCTCTTCCTGGCTACTCTCACTATTCTTTCCTCTCCCCCTCTTTCTCTTTTATTTCTTCCTTCCCATCTTCCTCGCTCCTCTCCCCCATCTCTTCTTCCTACTTCTTTCCCTTCCCTATTTTTATACTTATTCACTATCTTATTCTCTTCTCCCTCGCTCCTCGTATCCATTTTCTACTCTTTTTCGTTTTTTCTCTCCTCTTCGCTCTCTCTCTCTCTCTCTCACTCTCTCACTCTCACTCTCACTCTAGGGGGGTTAGAAGGTCTAGATCATGTCTCCCGTTGTCTCTCTCACTCTCTCCCCCTTCCATCATCAATCAATCACTTCAGGTGGGAGGGGAGAGGCCGTACCTAGCCCCCTCCACCTCCGCCCCTAACCCGAAACAGGTCTTGGAGGGCGCCCTGCGTGACCCGGGTTATTCAGGGCTTCAATGTCTTGCCATATATACCTCGGGGAGTGTCTTACCATATACATCTTGGCCATTTTAGTTATCTTGCCATATATAATTACTTTAGCCATTGTAACCAAATAAAAAGAGTTCTATCTTATATTGAATTGTTGATGACTAGCGTATTAACTAATCTACAACACGTACTGAAAAGATCTTAGTTATTATTATTATTATTATTATTATTATTATTATTTGTATTTAATTACTTTTTTAATGTATAAAGATAAAAACTGCTGAGTGCACGGTGACCTCAGCAGAGACGAGTGATATTAACATGTCTCCGAGCAAGTCTCCAGGAGGGGTGCGTTCAGGCGTGGTTATGGGGAACTGGGCATCGTATTACTAAACTAATACCCTTATATATTATTTCCAACTTCATAACAGGAGCCAAAAACACCATATATTTTTGTCACTTTGGCTAACCTTAGTATCATCACATTATTATTACTATTATTATTATTATTATTATTATTATTATTATTATTATTATTATTATTATTATTATTATTATTATTATTATTATTATTATTATTATTATAACGTTTGAGGAGTGTGTGCATGTATCAGGATTTATTTTTCAACAATGCCGATTTGATGTGATTTTCGAGGGATGTCTTGAGAGTTTTTCTAAAGTGGACGATAATATTGGCGACGATATCATGTATTAAGTTTGTATAATTAGGTCAGTAAATAGTAAAGGTGAGGTGTGTTTGTTTATGTTTACACGTGTATAGATAGTTATATACACGTTTAATAAAATTTTTTATGTATGCGTTAGGTTATACAGACACACACACACACACACACACACACACACACACACACACACACACACACATCCTAAATTATTCCCTGGTCTTGGCCCATTTACAGCAAGGCAGCGACTTAGAAAATTTGGCCAATTATCGTGGGAGCGTCGGCAGGTAATAAGGTGGTGACATTCTTCCTCGAAATCTCACTCCCACTGAATTATAACGAGGGGTAAGAAGCACGTAGTCTTGTAAAATGAAAAACAGGCAACGCATTGATGTTTCGTTTAACGCGTTTTTGTTCTGGTTTTGTTTGGGTTGGGTTAAATTAATCTAACCTAACCTAACCTAATCTAACCTAACCTAACCTAACCTAACCTAACCAAGTCTAATCTAATCATACCATCCCATTTTGCACTTGGGTATATATAATATAATCGTAAGGTGAAATAAGCTATAGGTGGTTGCTAATCTTCACGAGAACCCCAGAAAACGTGAGAGCCTCCTGGGGTAGGTAGGTCGTCGTGAGGCCCGGTAGTAATTTAGTTTGCCACCGAGACGACCCTAAAATTGGGCTTTCACCACCGCCATCGAAGCTGAGTGGCCGTGAAATGGTGTTTCTTTCTCCTTCGGCTGTTTTCTGCATCTTGTACACACACACACACACACACACACACACACACACACACACACACACACACACATCCTTGTACCTGTGAACTTGGAACTGTATTTTGAAGGATAATTTTGTTTTATATTTATTTTTGTTGTTGTTACTTGTTAGATATATTTTATACACATGCGTGATATTGGTCATAATATGGAAAATTGGCCTCGGGAGAAGCGTTTAGAGGAATTGTGTTGGGGGAAATACTTGATTTGGGTTTAGTGCTGCCAGTGGGAGGAGACTTGCCTTACCTGCCTGCCTGCCTGCCTGGCCCGGAGCGTCTTGTCGTGGCCACCAGCCCCTGACGCACTCTGCCTCTCCTTCTAATACCTATGTCTCTCCCTGTCTCTCCCCCCATCTACACTCGCTCTCCGCCTATCTCTATATCTCTCTTTTTGCCTCTCTTCCCATTGTAGGTAATCCTAATTGATATCTCCATTTGTATAAGTAATCCTTTTACTTGGTGTGAAGGTAACTGGGTGATTATTCTTTTTTTTAATATAATTATAAAGTAAATGAATATCGTTTTGTTATTTAAGGGAAAGTTAACTTTTTTTTTTATAGGAAACTGGTGAAATAGTGTCTGGTTTTTTTATATATTATATTTGTGTTACTTTTTTTTTAATATATAATGAAGGTAATATTTTTAAAGCCATTTATTTATGTTGGTGTGAATCTTTTTTCGTGTGAGGTGGTGAGGCCAGCACTGTGAGGTGGTGAGGCCAGCACTGTGAGGTGGTGAGGCCAGCACTGTGAGGTGGTGAGGCCAGCACTGTGAGGTGGTGAGGCCAGCACAGCACTGTGAGGTGGTGAGGCCAGCACTGTGAGGTGGTGAGGCCAGCACTGTGAGGTGGTGAGGCCAGCACTGTGAGGTGGTGAGGCCAGCACTGTGAGGTGGTGAGGCCAGCACTGTGAGGTGGTGAGGCCAGCACCACGAGGGTGAAGGACGTGGACAAGTATACCTCATCCTTCATCAGGGCTCAGGTGTTGTCTTCCCCCTTTATACCTGTGGGTAGTTTGTCCTCTTGATCCTCCCTACCTTCCTTTATCACCTGGTGTCCTTTATATTTTATGTGGTGGGTATTTTGTCTTATTATTTTTTATTAGCTTTTTTTCTGTAGCTTTACTTCCACTCACCTTCTCTCCCTCCACTTCCTCCTCCTCCTCCACTCCACTAGCTGTTCACCGAGACGTCTCACTCCACCTCCTCGACCACATCAGCATTATACATCGATCCATAATTCCTGTTTCCTTCTCCCTTTTCTCCTCCTCCTCCTTCCCTCATATTTCTTTTATCTTCTCTTCTGTCTTCCCCCCCTTTCTTTCCTGTTGTCTCCTGTCTCCTCTCTTCTACACTCTTGTCCCTCCCTTCCTTGCCCCGTCCACCTGCCCTATACACACACATCACCGCATGTATACACTTAATTTTATGTCACACACACACACAGCCAAGTACATATACGTAACATCCAACATAAACATTTCCTAGTACTGGTATATATATACTGACAAGTCTGTAGTACATTAAATCAAATCTTTTACAACACACCATTTCTCTCCCCCAAAACAAGTTAGCTACACCGACATCGTTTTCAGCCAGACTTCTTTCTCACTAACAAGCACAAATCCAGTTGGATAAATTGGCTAGAAACGAAGGAAAATTTGAACCAGTACTCGTTTGGAATTGTACAGGGCTTTTAAAAATCTTCTTCTGTGATTTCCTTTTGCGAAGTATTGTACCTGTATATGAATCTGTGGGTGACATCTTGTTTACGACGCGAGGATGACAAAACGCCTCCCCCCTCACTTTCTTCCCCTCTCCTGTTCCCCCTATCTTGTTTACGACGCGAGGATGACAAAACGCCTCCCCCCTCACTTTCTTCCCCTCTCCTGTTCCCCCTACTCCTCCTTCCCCCGCCTCCCCTTCATCCCTCCCCCCCTCCTCTTCTGTAGGGGAACTCATACTTTAAATTCAGTCTCTGTTCTCACGTGATCCTACTGGGTGTGTGATAAGAGTATTGAAAGTACTCTCTCTTATCTCTCTCTCTCTCTCATCTATTCAACGATTATTTACCTCTTCTACCGTGTTACCATAAGACTTGTACTTTATATTATCCTAACCTAGTACACACACACACACACACACACACACACACACACACACACACACACACACACACACACACACACACACACACACACACACACACACCAGTGAACACCCATCCAAACGTATTTTCTCCAACATCACAAATATACAAAGTGTTGGCCAAGTCTTCTGGGTTCACTGAGCCATATCTCACCTTGAGCTGGTTCCTCCCCCAAAACACATCGCTCACGGGAGAGTTGCAAAACATTTGTCACATTCACTGCTTAACTTGATGATGTGTGTCTCAGTTCTAATACGAGGTCAGTAAGGTCACAAGGTCAGAAAAAGAGGTCATCGGTCAGTGTATAAGGTCACTAGGTCAAAAAATTGCAATGTCTTTATAAAGGTCATGGGGTCATTATAATCACAGCGTCAGTATTAAGGTCACAGGGCCATTATTAAGGTCGCAAGGTCAACACAATCACAGCGTCAGTATTGAGGTCACAAGGTCAACACCATTACAGCGTCAGTATTCAGGTCACAGGGTCAACACCATTACAGCGTCAGTATTCAGGTCACAGGGTCATTATTAAGGTCACAATGTCAACACAATCACAGCGTCATTATTATGGTTACAAGGTTATCATAATCACAGCATCAGACAGGTGAATGGGGGTGAAACTTGTTGGTAGAGTGAGGGTAGTTAACCTTTTATATTTTAATTGATCTAATTTGCATAACATTGTTCTCTATCCTAAGACAATAATAAGTAAAGAAACGTTGTTAATTTGTGTTGTTGGTAACTAAACGACCTACGGTAGTTAGTGGTGTTTTGATTAATTTTAGCGTTGAAGTAATTAAGCTTAAACTAGTGAATGTTATTATTAGTCTTAGGATTTCAATTACACCTCAAAAATAACAACTAAACAAAGAAACACAAAAAAACAAACAAGATAACAAGGACAACAACTCTTAAAAGCAAATAAAAACAAACATGATGGGAATGATATTAATAGTTCTGGCATATCAAGTATCCCTAAGTCAAACAAATAAACAAACAAGCAAACACACACACAAACACACAAACAACAATGACAACTCTAGGTGACAGGTAGGATGAAGGATTCCTAAAGATAATATAATATAATCGGTCTTATTGTATTTATGAAGGTCAGAAAGGTTAAAGGCCATTTAAAGTTGTTACAGGGTCACTTTAAGGTCAGTTCAATGGAATTTAAATGTCAGTTTCAGGGTCATTTAAAGATCAATTTCAGGGTAATATAAAGTTCACTTCTAGGACCATTTAAAGTTCACTTCTAGGACCATTTAAAGTTCACTTCCAGGGTCATTTAAAGTTCACTTCTAGGACCATTTAAAGTTCATTTCCAGGGTCATTTAAACGTCACTTCCAGGGCCATTTAAAGGTCAGCTCTAGGGATCATTGAGAGCGTTGTCCCGAGCGAGAGGGAAAATCTTAATTGTCATCTAGTGTGGTACAAAATAATTAAGCCTTAAAGGGGGAGGTCTGGTCAGTACAGTTCAGTATATCTACACTGTTCCTGGGTCCGTATTATCAAGTGTAAGGTGAGGTAGATTTAGTTACGTATAATATGGGGCTGATTTAAGACTGTTAGATGCAGAGACAAGGGGAATTTATGGATCAGCTGGGAGATTAGATACACCCTTGATTTATTGCATCTGATTATTACACACCTTAATGGTATCTTGGTGGGGGGATAGGTTAGGGTAGGTTAAGTTAGTTTATGCTATGTAAGGTTTGGTTAGGTTAAGTTAGTTTATGGCATGTAAGGTTAGGTTAGGTTAGGCTAAATTAGATTAGTGTAAGGTGAATTAAGCAGGAAGTGTCTAATCTTCAGGTGATCCAAATTTACGACCTGAACAAAATTATGGAGGAAGAAAAGACAGTAAAATTACGCTCAGTTCTGTGTCTCTGTTACATGTCGGGTCCTCTCATAACCAAGAGTAAAATATTAGCCTATAAATGTCTAGTAATTCTGAATTTATCTCTTTTTTTGTCGGTATATACCTTTTCTGTACCGGGATTTTTTTTTGGGGGGGAGGAGGGGGGGTAGGGGGGATCTATACAATATTAGTGAGTTGTTGTTCTCGGTGAAAGAAAAAAGTTATTGTATTTCCTTTTTTTTCGAGGATATTAAGGTCAAATTATACTTATTGTTGCTATAGGTCTTCAAGTTCCCCTGTGTGTGTGTGTGTGTGTGTGTGTGTGTGTGTGTGTGTGTGTGTATGTGTGTGTGCATATAATATACCTGGAGGTGTTTAGTTACCTGTGAGGGATAATATGCCCCTTCACCCGCCTTTGGTAATACACTTTGGAACACCTTAAAGTGAAACCTCCATATAACGGACTTTACCTCCCCCCATATAATCCTTTACATGGGGGTTTCGCATCTAACAGCCCTTCGATATAACGGAATTCCAACTCTATATAGTACATTTACTGGAATTTTCACATCTAACGGACCCTCGATATAACGGACTTTTTTAAAACTCCATATAGTCCGCTAAATAGAGTCGATGGGGATCCTATAGACTGAACCCAACGAGGTAGAAAATGACTAAGAAATAGACTAATTATTATCACAGGTATACATCAGTAGTATGCCTGTGCCCTATAGACCTAATTATCTACCTGTCTTTCAGTATATAAGTAAATAATTAAAAAATAAAGTAAGTAAGTAAGTAAGTAAGAAAGATATTTTGACGAAGGAATATTGTTGGTTCTTTCTTCCTGGGCAGTTCCTCGAGAGCATCAAAGGCTGTCGGGCAGGTCTCAGGGTAGTTGATGTCGTGTTTCTTGTCTTAAGTTCTGCGTCTCTCTCTCTCTCTCTCGCTCTCTTATCTCTTATCTCTCTCTGTGTCTGTGTGTGCTTTGTCCGAGTCTTGTCTCCCGCGGGTTTCTCCTTTCGCTAGGCTAGACGCTTACCATCAAAAACTGTGTGTGTGTGTGTGGGGGGGGGGGTTGATGTGTGTGTGTGTGTGTGTGTGTGTGTGTGTGTGTGTGTGTGTGTGTGTATTATTGTTGTCACGGTCCTTCTTCTCCTCCTTCTCTATTATGCTTTAGTACTACCAACCCTTACGTACGATACTCTATCTATCTATCTATCTATCTACAGTATCCTTACATAGCATTAACACTTGTTTAACTAAGACCTTTCCAGAATAACGCCTCTTTTTTTTTCCCCTACGAATCCTACGACTATACCACAATCACCTTCAATTCTCTACCATCCATCTGTGTCTTCACCTTCTGTTACACCTTTACAGATATTATAAAAGACTCATATAGTGTCACCCTTAAAATATTACACCATTACCATTGGAGACGTTGTTTTGTAAATAGGTGTTAGATACGTGTGTGAGAGTGTTGTAGTGGTAGTAGTAGTAATAGTAGTAGTAGTAGTAGTAGTTGTGTGTGGGGGGGGGCGGTCTTCTCAGAGTTGATGTTGTGTTATCAATTGTTTTGCTAGCCTCCCTCCATTTACTCTCTCTTTCTCCCTTCACCCCATTCCTTTCACCTTCCCCTCTTTTCCATCTTTCTCTCCCGTTTCTCCTCCATCTCCTTCCTCCCCTTTCATCTCCCTCTCCCTTCCCTACCCATTTCCCTCTTCCTCCTCCACCTTCTGTCTCCTTCCTCCTTTTCCCCCTTCCCTTCACTCCCCCCTTTCCTCTTCCTCCCCATCCCTTTCCCCACCCCTTCCCCCTCCCTACCTCTTCACCCTCCTCACCCCTTCACCCTCCCACCCATTCCCTCAGACGCTCATATTTACACGAGCATCAATCTGGAAAATTGAGATTCATATTGTGGTGTTTTAAGGTTTACAATACGTTCGGGCTGTAAGTGTGTGTGTGTGTTTAGCCAGGGGTGACAGATGATGCTATCAATATGTACAGCGTTTTATCGAACCTTAAACTGTGTCTACAAACTTGAGAATCTGTCTTATTTATCTTCTAATGGTTGTAGTTTAGTATAGGAACCGACGAAAGTGGTTGTGTTACCTGTCTTTTTATTAATGCAGGAACACAGGTATATGGCAGTAAACTACAATACGATGATGTGTAAACAGTGATTTGGGTTCTAGGTAAATAGGATTAGTTGTGGGTTTTTTTACCTGTTTCAAAATCGCTACTGCTAGAAAGATATTTATGTCAGAGAAAAACAATCCCACCCCAGTTAAAAAAAAAGTGTGGAGAAACTTTTAAACTTTTTTTGCGGAATCTTTTTTTCTTTTACTATAATGTCATCTGTTGTATTGTTGATAAGAAGGAAATTTCAAGTACATTTATGAAAAATATATATATTTTGGTAACATACACACACTTCCTTCAGCCTTCATAGGGTAAAGGACGTGTGTAATCAGCGCTGCCCGCTAACGCGGCCGTGGTATCTTGACTATGGAGACAGCTGCCAGCCCGGTCTGTCGGGCCCTCCCCTTCCCCCATCTGAATTTATCAACATTCTCCCACCAACAGTACAGTACAAAGATTGATGATCAACCCACAAGTGATATACAAAAATGACAATTTCAACTCGAAAGGAAGAAACAACTGTTTGAGCGACAATCAGTACTTAGCGGCCAATGTTGACCCGACGCACCCAGCCCGCTGTACACTCGCCACCACCAACATTGGACGGGAAGCCAAGAAACACTCCAAACTACATCAGGAGAGAAGTGAGGACTCCCGACTCCACCCAGGTGAGGAACTATGAGTTCCTAACTAAATCGCAAGAGGAACAAGAACCATCTCCAACACCCTGTGTGAGTTGGAGGACCTACCCGGACCACGTGGTGCATCTGCAGCTGTAGTGAGGTAGCGGCTCAGCACCCAGGCTTGGCGCCGACATCAGGTCACAAGAATGTTAACAAGAGCAGCTCCTACAGTACTAGATCTATAGTTAATCTATATGTTGACTATGTTTCTTATGTTTTCGTATTGAAAGCTTTTGTCAATCAAGTGACCCACTATATCTTGCGCTAGTCAGGCCGCACCTCGATTATGCGGTTCAGTTCTGGTGCCCTTATTATAGAATGGATATCAATTTATTGGAGTCGGTGCAGCGAAGACTGACGAAAATGATTCCGGGACTTAGAAACCTACCATATCAAGATAGGTTAAAGAAACTAAACTTGCATTCCCTAGAAAGACGAAGAGTGCGGGGAGATATGATAGAAGTATTTAAGTGGGTGAAAGGAATCAATAAAGGAGCTATAGAAAAAGTTCTTATAATATCCGAGCAGGATAGGACTCGTAGCAACGGATTTAAGTTGGACAAGTTTAGGTTTAGGAGGGAGATAGGAAGAAACTGGTTCACAAATAGGGTGGTTGACGAGCGGAACAAGCTTAGCAACTTTGTAGTAAGTGCTGGAACGCTGGAAAGTTTTAAAAGGAGGCTAGATAGATTCATGGATGATAGAGAGTGGCAGTAACTCTCGACAGGAGCTGCCTATTACAGACTCCTTATGTTCTTATGTTCTTCACTCCCCGATTTCATCATATGTACAGTAACCTATCATCTCTGTTCATTGTATATTTTCAGCCTTCGGGCTGCCATGTTATCTTAATAAACCTTTAATTATTATTATTATTATTATTATTATTATTATTATTATTATTATTATTATTATTATTATTATTATTATTATTATTATTATTATTATTATTATTATTATTATTATTATTATTATTATTATTATTATTATTATTATTATTATTATTATTATTATTATTATTATTATTATTATTATCATTATTATTATTATTATTATTATTATTATTATTATTATTATTATTATTATTATTATTATTATTATTATTATTATTATTATTATTATTACACACACCAGTACACGGGGAAAGACAACTCAGCACCTCACACTGACTCGTCACACCACCCATTTAGAAATTTGATCGTGCGAACCTAAAATCATTAGGCTTGAAACATTGGCCGATATGAAAGAATAAAACCAATTCTGAAGCAATCAACCAAAAAGTTCCCTTCCCCCCTCCCCCCTGTTATCATGTTAGTCAGGACAAAAACTGTATCTACCTGAGTGGGTGAGTTTAGGTAGGTCGACAGGTAGGACTATCGGCCCAAAGGCAGCTGCTGATGAGTAACAATACCTGTACTGACTTATACCCTCAGGTGTACATAAAGACACTAATATTTCTAATTAAACTATTATTAAAATCTACATTATTAATAACATGATAATAACACTCACAGTAATAATAACATGTGCTAATAATACTCACAGTACTAATAACATGTGCTAATAATACAGTAATAATTACATGTGCTAATAATAACAGTCACAGTACCAATCAACAAATACAGATAACGCCCAAAACACTAATGACATTATCGCAATGTTAGTCTTATATACATGGCAATAGCGGTATAACACGTTCTGTAATCAATTCAACTCAGGATATTGGTGATGAAATGAAACTGACGTGATAACAAGAGCATCTCGTTTTGATTGCTTGTCTGTAGTGCACGGATGATCGCTTGCAACAGCTGTGTGTGTGTGTGTGTGTGTGTGTGTGTGTGTGTGCGTGTGCGTGTGCGTGTGCGTGTGTGTGTGTGTGTGTGTGTCCTCCGTATTAAATGATCCCCTTCATCTAAAAATAAAAATAATTGTAATTTCCTGTAAAGCCAATCAAGGATCACATGAAGATTAGCCACCAGCAGTTTATTTCACCTGATGTTTAAACAGCCTAACGCTACTTGGTGGGTGGATTAGGTTAGGTTATACGTTAGGATTGGTTAGGTTAAGTTATACGTTAGATTAGGTTAGTGTTAATGTTAGCCGTAGGTTAGGTCACATTAGCGTTAGGGTGGTTATTCTTAGAATGAAATAACCTCGGCGGGTAATCTTCATGTGATCCCCAACCAGGAAAGAATACAAGTACTTTTGTTGATTTTATATAAAATTACAGGATTGATGCAACATTTATAGTCGTTAGGTTTGTAAGATCATTATATTATTCCTGAAGGTCCTGTGTTTCCACGGCCCCAATAAGGAACACATAGGAAACAGTAGCTGGTGGTGTTATGTCCTGTACAGTGTAGCTCCGCTGTGCCTCTATGTACAGAACATAATGATGCACCCGGAAGTTATCTGGTACACGGGTACACTTGTCACATGCCATATTTATTGACGTTCGAGAAAGCCTTGACCTTCAGACCCCATATTTGCACTCTGGTACACGTGTACCCTAAGGTCCGTAACACAGCTCAAACTCTTGCTAGATCTACGCATCACCCAAACACAACAAAAATCTGACTCAGTTGACCTACAAGTGATAACAATTTAACTCTCGAGATCAATATACTAATATACTTTATACAGTGTTAGATAAAAGACCTATAATGGTATTTTTCTTATACACGTTAAAGAACAGCCTTATATATATATATATATATATATATATATATATATATATATATATATATATATATATATATATATATATATATATATATATATATATATATATATATATAATAGTGTCGAATAACAAACATAATATTACTTGCTTTAATATATCAATCACTAAACCTCATATAAACACAAGAACGAAACCATAAGACATATTATAACCCTTTAACTCACTAAGTCATCATCAATGCATCACAGTCAGTGCCAAACAATATAACCTCTGGAATTCTCACTTGTGTTATGCATCATTGAAGCCGTGCAACCTTATTCATAGCTGCATGACCTCCCTCCTGTCTTCCTCTCTCTCAGGTCATCAAACAATAGCACTATCTCTCGTAGGTCCACTCTATACCCGCCACAACTACACGTATATACAGTATCACACTCTGTTAAGCCATCCCTGCATGTTAAAAGTTACCGCGTACATTATACCCCGCTCATGCAAATATCGTAAATGAATTCAAGTTAATTTCCCTCGGGGTCTTAAGCTATTAAGATGTCAATCAAGAGAGCTCAGTATGTAGCGTTTCTTTTATTTTTGTTGTTGTTTTTCGGGGGCGGGGGTGGACAAAAATTATTCACGGAGCTGACTTCTGTGTCGTTGTTGTTAATTCCTGTAGGTCGATGTGGGAATGGGAGGTGGTGTGTGTCGCTCGGTATAGTGTGTGTGTCCACCTGGCAAAACTTGATAAATATTTCTCAGGAATATTGACTTGTATCTTTGAGGTGTATACAGTTGGGTTACCTGCCGTGTGCTGTTGTCTTTACCACCGTGAGGCTACATATACGATAACTCCATTTGAGATACCACTTATAACCTGTGTGAGTACTACTGCCTTTCCTCACAACACGGAATACAACTCCTAACCTCTGTGAACACTTGTAATAATCTACTACCCTTCGCAAATTGAAATATTAACACACACACACACACACACACACACACACACAAAACAAGCAGACGCATTCCCTGGAGGATAACAGTGGAAATTGCATGTTTTAACAGCACAACACCCGGGCTCGTCCCTCACCCTGGCCATGGCTCTGAATGGTCCCCTTAGGAGTCCCACGCCCGCTCTCTCTCTCTCCTACCACCTCCCCAAAATAGTTCCGCATTGGTGGGAGTAAAAGCCAGTTCTCAGTTCTCCACATTAACTCTCACACGCCTCTATTGTTATCCAGCCATTACTTATTATAAATGTAGTCGGGTTTTAATGGGAAATCCTCTCCTCCCCCCCCCTCAAGCAAGGATAGGTAATTGTAAAGCAAGATGTTATGGTATGTACAGGTAAGCTAGGTACTGGTATCATAGGGAGAGAGAGAGAGAGAGAGAGAGAGAGAGAGAGAGAGAGAGAGAGAGATCCTGTTATGTAGTAGATTCATAAGTTAAGGTTCAGAGTAATAATAGATGGTGGTAGTACAGGTGTGAGAGTGGTGCAATGTGGAGGTCAGGGGAGTTTATGGTGGCAGGTAAACAAGATTACTTCACTAGAGCCACACACAACTTTGAGCCCCTTGAGGGAAGCTGATATATTTAGAGGGCCAGTGAACAGTGTTGGAAACTCGTATGGTCATTATTATTATTATTATTATTACACACACACATCCATCATTACAGTTGCAATAGTTATTATGTTTTTGGGGTCAAAAAGGTCAAATGTCAAGGTTCACACTCGACATGTAGGTGTGTCCGTAACAATACCTGGGAGATAACTACATTGTTTATACAGTAGGTCAAGAACCCAGTTATCACAGTATAATATCAGCTTTAAAAACGTCACCATCCGTCATGTATTGGAGAGAGAGAGAGAGAGAGAGAGAGAGAGAGAGAGAGATATAGAGAGAGACCACATGACAAAGATTATATACCTCCTAGTAGTGTCCTAGGCACATGAGGTGAGATAGGTGTTATCCTCATCGTACCAAAATTTCTAAATACACCAGCCCCACGGCAGCCTGGATAACACCTGGGGAGCGGAGGGAAGGGAAAAGAGGTGGGAGGAGAGGAGAAAGGGGGGGATAGGAGGGGTAGGGGAGGAAAGTGGAGAGGAGAAGGGAAGGGAAGGGATAAGAGATAGGGAGGGAGCAAGGGAAGGGAAGGGAGGAGAGAGAGAAGAGGAAGGAGAAGGGGCTGGGGGAAGGGGAGGGAGGAGAGAAGGCGTGGTAGGGGGGAGGAAGGAGGTGAGGGTGAGGAAAGGGAGGGAGAGGAGAAGAGGAAAGGGGTAGGGGAGAGGAGAGAGAGAGGGAGTAAGAGAGAGGGAGGGAAAAGGGGGTAGGGGTGGTTTACTTGTAGTACCACCTCTAACTTCACTTTTTACATCAAGGAAACAATATTCTCAACATAACTCTGAGATTACTAACACAAACAGAATAAAAACGTAAATAGGTTTGTGAAGTTAACAAGTGTGTGTGTGTGTGTGTGTGTGTGTGTGTGTGTGTGTGTGTGTGTGTGTGGTGTGTGTGTGTGTGTGTGTGTGGTGTGTGTGTGTGTGTGTGTGTGGTGTGTGTGTGTGTGTGTGTGTGTGTGTGTGTGTGTGTGTGTGTGTGTGGTGTGTGTGTGTGTGTGTGTGTGTGTGTGTGTGTGTGTGTGTGTGTGTGTGTGTGTGTGGTGTGTGTGTGTGGTGTGTGTGTGTGTGTGTGTGTGTGTGTGTGGTGTGTGTGTGTGTGTGTGTGTGTGTGTGTGTGTGTGTGTGTGTGTGTGTGTGTGTGTGTGTGTGTGTATGGCTGGGGGCTATATATACCAGTAGTGTATAGGGGGTGAGGGGGCTGGTAGGGGTGGAATGGTATTTTGGGTACAATCCACGCGTTTACGGGTATATAGGTTTAGCTAATTCGGTCCTTTATCATATCTAGGTTAAGTTTAGAGGTTGGTTTGGTTAGGTCTAGGTGTAGTTTAGATTTGGTTTGGTTTAGTTAGGTTAGGTGAGGTTTAGTTAGGTTTGGTTAGGTTTGGTTTGGTTCAGTTGTGAGGTTTTCTTAGATGAAGTTAGGTTTGATTTAGTTAGGTTAGGTTTGGTTAGGTTAGGTCATGTTAGTTTAGCCTAGGTTAGGTCAGTTCAGGTTAGGTTAGGTCAGGTTAGTTTAGATTAACTTAGGTTCGGTTAGGTTAGAAGGCCCTACACCCACTCATATTTACCATAAACAAAGTAACAAAAACTACTCGGTTAAAGAAGGTATAGTTATGAGGTAGTTCGTCAGTAGTGTTAAACAGTAGTTATTTTTTGATATGGTTCATTTACCAATTTATTTCCAGTTTGATAGCATTCACAACACAAAATTGGATATTAGGTTATTTCGTACACAAGCCGTTTCGTACACAGGCTTTTTCGTACACAATCCCTTTCATATACACGCTGTTTCGTACACAAGCCTTTTCGTGCATAAACCGTTTCGTGCATAAACCGTTTCGTGCACAAGCCTTTTCGTACACAAGCCGTTTCGTACACAGGCTTTTTCGTACACAATCCTTTTCATATACACGCTGTTTCGTACACAAGCCTTTTCGTGCATAAACCGTTTCGTGCATAAACCGTTTCGTGCACAAGCCGTTTCGTGCACAAGCCTTTTCGTACACAAACTGTTTCGTACACAAACTGTTTCGTACACAAGCCGTTTCTTACACAATCCGTTACGTACACCAAATTTTTCGGACATTCCGTTGGGTAAATAGTTGGTCGCTTTGTACACAGTTGTTACCTACAGAGCATCAAGGTCCACTAATTAGTAGATGCGTCTGAGCGTCTAAGGCCTTATTGTGTTTGATGTCCGCTCAATACCCCCCACGACTCTTTAACAAGCTGGGCATTACAGACGCTTAATATAGAGCTTAATATGGAGCTTAATACTGTATGAAGCTTAATGCAGAGGCTTAATATATATGAAAGCTTTGCCAGGTTGAGTCTTTAACAGTCGTCTGTGAATTAGGTGATGCACTTAGCGGCCTGGTAATGATATTTGTTTAAAGCTTATTTCTGGGAATATATTGAGGGAGATCTTTTCCTGTGTGTGTGTGTGTGTGTGTGTGTGTGTGTGTGTGTGTGTGTGTGTGTGTGATCAGAAAAAATCCATAATCCACACATAACACATCAGAACTTCCTACTACATGTGTACACGGGGACAAGATGATGTACACTTTACCTAAGAATTACTGTACACAACCTCATTAACTTACTTGTACATTGTTATATAGTCCATAAAAATTACTTCACATCCTATCGAAAGCTCCTTCCTCTCTCCTCGATTGTCCTTACGAAAGATAGATAGATAGATAGATAGATAGATAGATAGATAGATAGATAGATAGATAATGTTCGCGATGACAGGGTAAAGAGGGAGCGTATCTATAATCTGAAAACACACACACACACACACACACACACACATACACACACAGACAGAGAGCAGCAGGAAGACGTTTAGACAGATAGAGACATAAAGACAGACAGACAGACAGACAGAGGGACAAGGCACGCCATAACCCACTCGTTGTGTGGTTGTCTAAAAACGTGCGGGAGTGGAAGTGAAAAAACGATGGAGTAGTGTGTGTGTTGGGGGAGAGGGAGGTGTGTGTGTGTGTTGGAGGAGAGGGAGGTGTGTGTGTGTGTTGGGGGAGAGGGGAGTGTGTGTGTGTTGGGGGAGAGGGAGGTGTGTGTGTGTGGGGGGAGGGAGGTGTGTGTGTTGGGGAGGAGAGGGAGGTGTGTGTGGGGAGAGGGAGGTGTGTGTGGAGAGGGAGGTGTGTGTTGGGGAGAGGAGGGAGGTGTGTGTGTTGGGGGGAGGTGTGTGTGTGTTGAGAGAGGAGGTGTGTGTGTTGGGGAGGAGAGGGAGGTGTGTGTGTTGGGGAGAGAGGTGTGTGTGTGTGTTGGGGGGGAGGTGTGTGTAGGAGAGGTGTGTGTGTTGGGGGAGAGGTGTGTGTTGGGGAGAGGGAGGTGTGTGTGTGTTGAGAGAGGTGTGTGTTGGGGGAGAGGGGTGTGTGTGTGTGTTGGAGAGAGGTGTGTGTGTGTGTGTTGAGAGGGGTGTGTGTGTGTTGGGGAGAGGGAGGTGTGTGTGTGTGTTGGGGAGAGAGGTGTGTGTGTGTTGGGGAGAGAGGTGTGTGTTGGGGAGAGGAGGTGTGTGTGTGTTGGGGAGAGGAGGTGTGTGTTGGGGGGAGGTGTGTGTGTGTGGGGGAGGTGTGTTGGGGAGAGAGGTGTGTGTGTGTGTGTGGGGGAGAGGGAGGTGTGTTGGGGGGAGAGGGAGGTGTGTGTGTGTGTTGGGGGAGGGAGAGGAGGTGTGTGTTGGGGAGAGGGAGGTGTGTGTTGGGGAGAGGGAGGTGTGTGTGTTGGGGAGAGGGAGGTGTGTGTGTGTGTGGGGGGGAGAGGGAGGTGTGTGTGTGTTGTGTGTTGGGGGAGAGGATGTGTGTGTTGGGGAGGGGAGGGAGGTGTTGGGGGGGAGAGGGAGGTGTGTGTGTGGGGAGAGGGAGGTGTGTGTTGGGGGAGGGAGGGTGTGTGTGTGTTGGGGAGAGGAGGTGTGTTGGGGAGAGGGGAGGTGTGTGTGTTGGAGGAGAGGGAGGTGTGTGTGTGTGTGTGTTGGGGGAGAGGGAGGTGTGTGTTGGGGGGAGAGGGAGGTGTGTGTGTGTGTGTGTTGGGGGAGAGGGAGGTGTGTGTGTGTTGGGGGGAGGGAGGTGTGTGTTGGGGGGAGAGGGAGGTGTGTTGGGGAGGGAGAGGAGTGTGTGTGGGGAGAGGGAGGTGTGTGTTGGGGGGAGAGGGAGGTGTGTGTGTTGGGGAGAGGGAGGTGTGTGTTGGGGGTGTGGAGGAGAGGAGGTGTGTGTGTGTGTTGAGGAGAGGTAGGTGTGTGTGGGGGGGAGAGGGAGTGTGTGTGTGTTGTGTGTGTTGGGGGGAGAGGGAGGTGTGTGTTGTGTGTGTGTGTGTTGGGGAGAGGGAGTGTGTGTGTTGGAGGAGAGGGAGGTGTGTGTGTGTGTGTGTGTTGGAGGAGAGGTGGGTGTGTTGGGGGAGAGGGAGGTGTGTGTGTGTTGGAGGAGAGGGAGGTGTGTGTGTGTGTTGGAGGAGAGGTAGGTGTGTGTGTTGGGGGAGAGGGAGGTGTTACTGTAGACTGTAGAGTATTGGAGGAGAGGCATGGGTGGTGAAGGAGAGAGAGGTGTGAGTGTTGGAGGAGAGGGATGATGTGAGTATTGGAAGAGAGGCATGAGTGGTAGAGGAGAGGAAGGTATAAGTGTTGGAGGAGAGGAAGGCACGAGTGTTGGAGGAGGAGGAGGAGGAGGAGGCAAGACGTGTGGGGCGGTGATGATGACAGCATTAGGCAGATCACACCCCGCACCGTGAAGGATGACCCGCCTCGTACACCAGGCGTGGGATTGAGATGGAGGAAGGAAGAAGAGAGATGGGGAGAGAAGAATGGTGAGAGAGAGAAACAGAGGGAGAGGGAGGGAGGGAGAAAGACAGAAAAACAGACTGCTAGACGTACATAGAGAGAGACAGACAAAGAGAAACATAAAGACAAAGAGACAGACAAACTGACAGACAGACAGACAGACAGAGAAAGGATGAGACAGACAGAGGCAGAAAAACATACAGACAGAGAGGCAGACGGACATACTCGTACAGTAGAGACAGACAGACAGATAGACCTGTATAGCAACCTAACATATACAGTATAAGAATATATTCCGCAAAATATCGAGGTTGAAAAAAATAAAAATAAAATAATAATACACAGGGATGGAACTCTCGTTATTTCAGCTGAAAGAAAAAGAAAGAAATAATAGTTGTTTCATCTATATTTAGATACATCCAGTTTTTTCTGTTATATATTTTGTCACGGGTTATATCTGTCCGAGTGAATGAGAGAAGTCCGTGAAAAATGTATAGTTGAAGGTATTTCTGGTTTATTGTTTCGTCTGCGAGGTGTCGTCGTGGTGTTGTTGTTGTTAATTGTTGTTGTTAGTTATATTTATTATTATTATTAGTAGTAGTAGTAGTAGTTGCTGTTGTTATTGTTGTAGTAGTATTAGTAGAACAACGGACCACGACGAAATAATAGTAACGGGAATGAATAATTATAACAACAAAAACAACTAACAACATTAAAAACAACTACCATAGAAAATTTAATGAGATAACTAGGCACGAGGTGTGATATAAATACGACATTATAATTTAGCCAGGAGTTTAGGGCAGAGGATCTCATTTGCATAATCCAGTCGCCTCGGTATGTGATGCCACACCATAACTTGGCTGTAATAAGCTGTTGGAATAAGCTTAATTTGGTATAATAAGCTTCGCCTCACACCTACACCATATCATGCTTCGAGTAAACTGTTGTGATGGGGTGTGCTCCTTCTATTTAAGCTGCGACTAATCCTGACGTCAGCATTAAGACAGTGTTACAACCTCACTCTGGCGCGTTAAGATGGAGTTGAACCCGATAATATCTGTTAGTTTTCTTAGGATCGTTCTGAGCAATACTATTAAATCCCGTATCATCCACTAGGGCTTAAACCTATACTGTTGTTATACTGTTTCTGTTCTGAGCTTAATGTAAACAGCTTGAGTCTAAAGGCTATAAGATCACTTTGTTGCTGTTGGCGTTTTATTAGAATTAGGCGAATTACTTGTTTGAGTCATTTAGCACCGAACACAAGTCTAGTTTCTTAAATAACAACTAGTGATTTTGTTTATAATAAAGCCACGCTGTTCTATGTACACAATAAGATGAATATTCTTACAGGTGGCAACACACGGGTGAGCGTCATTATACCAGGTTAATTATCCAGACTCGGTGGTATTCTTGAAGCACTAAATATATATATATGTATATGTGTATACCATTGCGATAATTTTAGCCCCAAGGTCAATATTAATGTCAGTTTAGACCACAACTCAACGCCATGATGTACACGTGTTCATTTTCTCCCATTTAGTTTCAGGAATAAATTGTAACTTGTGCTTGCTGGTGGTATACCCAGACTACATGTAAATAACCAGACACACCTACAGTAAGTTCGTGTCATTATACTAAGGAAATACCATCGACGTGAAAACAACCAAATTTCCAGTTATCCGTTCACAAAGCTTGTAGGTGGTGCCGCAGTGTCCATTGTAGGGTGTAGGTGGTGATGTATACTGTAGGTGTCGTGTTTCGGCAGAGTGTCTTTGAGTCTGACAACAGCAAGCAGCTTATGTGGTCCGTGGCAACACATCACAAACATAGCCTATCTGACACACTGTATATTTTTCCCTTGTACATATCGATATATGCATACACACGTACGTACACACATGATTGAAGAGACAGACAGGTAGGGAGACATGAAAAACACACACACAATAATAATCTCAGCAAAGATCACAACACACCGAACATAAACATACACCTATGGAAAAGAACACACAATAATAATAATAACAGCTGTTGAGCCGAGGTCATCATCATCAATAACACAACATGCCACACACACACCAATCTAGCAGGTAAAGCTGGCGTGTATGTAAAGATATTGTGAACGATGTGACACAAAGTTTGAGTGTGAGGCAAAGTGAGAAAACTCGGGCAATATCTCACCGGGGCCAGCAGCTCGTTCTCCACATGGCCAGCTTATCCTCCACATGGCCAGCTCGTCCTCCACATGGCCAGCTTATCCTCCACATGGCCAGCTCGTCCTCCACATGGCCAGTTCGTCCTCCACATGGCCAGCTCGTCCTCCACATGACAACCCCGCTGCTATACTCCCACACCTTATTATACGCTGTGATGGCTACGGGTAATGTGTATATATGCAGTTTCAATTAAGTAATTAACATAATTGGCATAATATGTCATTTACATACCAGTTTGTCGGCTGTTGTAAGTCAGTAACAATTTAGAAGTCGTTGCAAGGTGAAATAAATGACGTGTTTTATAAGCTGGTATAACTTGTCTCTGTCGTGCGGACCAGTGGCGTATTATATTTATATTCATCTGTATCCAAAAATTATCTTCATGAGTTTGTGTTAGATAATATGACACAACGGTCGAAGGATTTTGACAACTCCTTCCGAGACAACAGGAGTCGCAGTGTTCATTTTGAAATTCATCGGAGACCTTCGTGAAGATTCTTTGTGGAGTGTGAGCCAATAACCCTGAGTAACAAATATCACGATAGTATGGGCTAATGAATGGGAGTATTGGTGACCCTCATATACAGCCAGCTATTTGTTATTCACGACAAAGAATTAACTTTTGATATAAGTTACTTTATGTTTACACTTTCCCCAGCCTGGTGTTGTCAGAGAGGTAAAATGAAAACTTTAAAATTGTGAGTTATAGGTTTCAATTCTAAGTTAAAATTGAAATGCATAAATGCCTCAAACGACGGCTGCTTCCCTCTCATGTTAGGTGCGCAGAGACTTCACGAACTCTGTATATATATATAAACTCGGATAAAAACACGATATTCACGTGTATAAACAGACTGAACAAAAAATTAATAGATAGTTTCCTTTACCTTGCCGCTGTGTGCATGTATAATTTGGTAATCACAAATTACCTTTGAATATTCAATCTTGGCAAGCTTGAAGATCCGTACGAGAGCTCACAGCTTAGAGGATCAAGGCTGTGAGCTTACAAAGTGTTGTGTTGTGTCTGTGCTGTACTTGTACGCTCCATAGTTACTGTTCGCTCGCTGGCCAACCAAGTCTGAGTGTTACTTGTATTTTAGTTACAGTAAGTGATAGTGTTTGTATTGTATGTGATGTTTCAGAATTGTTCATTAATTTACAGTAAATATTATTATTATTAAACAAATATTATATTCTTTAATTATTATCATTGACTTTTTTATAATTTTTATTTGTTTTCTTTTTATTATCATTTCGTATTTATATTATGTATTATTATAATTATAGTTTACATTAAATCTTTATTATTATAATTTTTATATTACTAACTTACTCAACGGAATTAAATGATATGTCAGACTTGTAATTAAGATGTTTCGGAGTCTTTAAAATTTCCTTAGATTGAAGGGATTGGTGTAGGGATAGTGTAGGGATAGTGTAGGGATAGTGTAGGGATTGGTGTAGGGATAGTGTAGGGATAGTGTAGGGATAGTGTAGGGATTGGTGTAGGATAGTGTAGGGATAGTGTAGGGATTGGTGAAGAGAATGGTGAAGAATTGGTGAACGGATACGTGAGGGGAATTGGTGAGAGAACTAATGGGAGAAGCTTAGTGAAGGGATTGGGCCACTAAGAATTGGACGAAAATGATGGAAAAGTGTGTTAAAGAAAATCCCGAGGAAC
Organism: Homarus americanus; assembly: GCF_018991925.1. Classification (NCBI taxonomy): domain Eukaryota; kingdom Metazoa; phylum Arthropoda; class Malacostraca; order Decapoda; family Nephropidae; genus Homarus; species Homarus americanus. The sequence goes on along the minus strand of NW_024721079.1, from coordinate 4,317,594 downwards.
TACTAATCCGATCAATGGGAAAATTTGCATACAAGATGGAAGGAGAGAGATTTTAAGTGCTCTGCGGCGGCCAATTTTGACTAAAAAGAGAATTTGAGAGGAGAGAATAATCTATGAAGGCAGATGATCCTTACTACCCTAACCTAAACCTAATCTTACCTAACCGAACCTGGAGCAAACTAAACTAAACCATCCTAAACAAACCTAACTACAAATAAATAATGTCAAGTCGATGAGTTAGGTTAGTTTAGGTCATATTGGTTAGGAACTTAAGTTTAGATTAGGTTGGTTGGTTGGTTTAGGAACTTCAGGTTGGTTTGGTTAGGTTAGGTTAGATTGGTGTAGGAACTTCAGGTTAGGTTTGGTTAGGTTAGGTTAGGTTGGCGTTATTTAGTCTCTCAGTACAGTATCTGGACTAAACAAGGCATCAACCCTTCATTTGATGTTATATTTTAGTTATCATCAAAACTAAAAAAAAAAAAAACACGAAAAGGAAAAGTTAGAGCAATTTAATTATAGCTTATTAAAAGTATAACACTCGATTCATTAGTAACTTTTTGTTAATTAATTTTAGGAGGCAAAGTGTCTCTATTTTCACTTGGAACCGTTGCTTACGTTTTCTATGCAGGGACTAGTCTTCAACCCATGGCTTATGTTTTCTATGCAGGGGTTAGTCTTCAACCCATGGCTTACGTTTTCTATGCAGGGGGCTAGTCTTCAACCCATGGCTCGTTTTCTATGCAGGGGGTTAGTCTTCAACCCATGGCTTACGTTTTCTATGCAGGGGTTAGTCTTCAACCCATGGCTTATGTTTTCTATGCAGGGCTAGTCTTCAACCGCTTACGTTTTTTATGCAGGGGTTAGTCTTCAACCCATGGCTTACTTTTCTATGCGGGGTTAGTCTTCAACCCATGGCTTATGTTTTTTATGCAGGACTAGTCTTCAACCCATGGCTTACGTTTTTCTATGCAGGGGGTTAGTCTTCAACCCATGGCTTACGTTTTTCTATGCAGGGGTTAGTCTTCAACCTGGCTTACGTTTTTCTATGCAGGGTTGATCTTCAACCCATGGCTTATGTTTTTATGCAGGGACTAGTCTTAACCCGGCTTATGTTTTATGCAGGGACTAGTCTTCAACCCGAGCTTACGTTTTCTATGCGGGGTTAGTCTTCAACCCATGGCTTACGTTTCTATGCAGGGGCTAGTCTTCACCCGGCTTATGTTTTTATGCAGGGACTAGTCTTCAACCATGGCTTATGTTTTCTATGCGGGGTTAGTCTTCAACCCATGGCTTACGTTTCTATGCAGGGCTAGTCTTCAACCCAACACGTTTTCTATGCAGGGGTTAGTCTTCAACCCATGACACGTTTTTTCTATAAGGGGTTAGTCTTCAACCCATGGCTTATGTTTTCTATGCGAAGTAGTCTTCAACCCATGGCTTACGTTTTTTATGCAGGGGTTAGTCTTCAACCCATGACACGTTTTCTCTAAGGGGTTAGTCTTCAACCCATGGCTTATGTTTTTATGCAGGTTCTATCTTCAACCCGCTACGTTTTCTATGCAGGGGTTAGTCTTCAACCCAACCACGTTTTCTATGGGGGTTGGTCTTCAACCCATGGCTTACGTTTTCTATGCAGGGGTTAGTCTTCAACCATATTTTGTTTTTTTATGAAGGGCTGATCTTCAACCCATGGCTTACTCATATAAATTCCCTATAACTCCTTAGTCACTATCTATTTGAGTTAGAAGTACACTGTGTACTAATTAAATAATTCCCTATAATTCACCTCAGTCTATATTGGCCGTCGACCATTTAAATCATTCAACGGTCCTGAATAAATATGAGTTACTTCTCTCTTATGATCTTCAACCGTAAATGTTTTATGAACTTAAAAATCTCGGATCACTTGAAGATTTACCCAAGTTGCTTATTTCACCCGATGATTAACCATCCTAACCTAACCTAATCTAAAATAAACTAAACTATACAAAACTAATGCTAATCTAACATAACCCAACTTAATCTAACCTAATCAAACGTAATTTAAGTTAACCTAAAGTAATCAAATGTAAATTAATCTAACCTAACCTAACCTAACCTAACACCCAGGTATCATTAAGGTGCTTCATCATCAAGTGAAATAAGCAGGTGGGTGTAGGGGGTAGTAGGAGGAGCTATTCTTCATATGACCTAAAATCTCTCTATATTATATATACACTTTTACTAACATTTTCTGAATCATCTCTCTCATTTAGTGTCTCATTAGGTAGTACTTTCCGGCTTAATGGGGTGGGGGGTGCAAAGTGGTTGAGGTAGGGAAGTGGTGGGAGGGTTGACTCTTCAGGTAGGCAGGTACAATAATCGCAACAGATGGGTCCTCGCGGCATAGTGAAATCCACTTACTGTCCCCTCTACCTCAATTACTACCTCGACAACCCGTCACTCACACCCAGCCCCAACCCCTCCCCCATCTTCTCCTCTTCCTTCCTTCCCTCACACGTCCCAAACTTCCTTCCGCGTCACCTGTTGACTATTTACTTACTTGATGCCACGCCCCCTCCCTCACTTCGGTAAATGATGAGGGTGGTGATAAGTTATGATGATAATGATGGTATTGTTACTTATGATAATGGTAATATCAGTGATAATGATAACAATGAAGGTGATATTAGTGATAATAATGATAGCAATGGCGAAGATAATAATAATAATAATGGTGATGATGATAGTAATGACATTGATAATGATAGTGGTGAAGTCATTACCAATAATACTAATAAAAATGTTGGTAATGATTTTTAACACCGGTAAATCACTTTTTTTGGCATATCCTGGGGGAAAAAAAGTGCCATCCAAGTAGTGCCAGTAATAATGGCATCACGACCTTTAAATTGCCTTTGACACACTGTTCATTCGCAAAATGTTGGGAGGCTGACATTAACTGACTGTACCTGTTCATTAGAGAGTGTGTGACAGAGACAGAGAGAGTGCGTGGGTCGTTGAGAAGGAGAGAGAGAGAGAGAGAGAGGGTGTGTGGGTAACAGAGAGAGTGAGTGGGTAACAAGGTGGGTGTGAGTGGGTCGCTGAGAAGGAGAGAGAGAGAGAAAGAGAGAGTGAGTGGGTAACAAAGAGAGAGAGAGAGAGAGAGAGAGAGAGAGAGAGAGAGAGATGAATAAATAAATAAATAAATGTTTCTAATTCCTCTAATAATTATGCCTTTTATATAACCTGAGGCTAATATACATCATGTAATGTTAAAAATATTTGACATAATATAAGACAGGACGAAAAACGTATTAGTTTCAGAGAATTAATTAACATATGACCGTGTAATGTGAATAAAATAATTAAGAAATGGTAATGTATTTCAGGAATAGAAGAACGGATATTACTTGTACTGTACGTTTGTTTGTCACTGTATGTATGTATGTATGTATGTATGTATGTATGTATGTATGTATGGATGCGTGTCTGCGCCATACATTAATATTACCCTAGTGAATAAATTACTAGTGAGGGGAGACGATGTGGCTATTATTCACACAAAGCAAACGAGAAAGTATTTTATTTATTTATTTATTTATTTTGTTGTTGTTGTTGAAGGTGTACATGATCTACCTGTGTCTTAAGAGTTGAGTATATCACCTGTACTTAAAGTTCTTGTGAGTTGTAGGTGGGGATGGTGGTAGTGTGGTAGCAGACAGTGTGGATGGTGGTAGTGTAGTAGCAGACAGCGTGGATGGTGGTAGTGTGGTAGCAGACAGCGTGGATGGTGGTAGTGTGGTAGCAGACAGCGTGGATGGTGGTAGTGTGGTAGCAGACAGCGTGGATGGTGGTAGTGACGTTGAAATATAAACATGAACGCGGCATGAGAGAGAAACACACACACACACACACACACACACACACACACACACACACACACACATACACACATACACACACATCATCATCATCATCATCATACCATATTCCGGGGGAGGAGGAGGAGGAGGAGGCGGTGGTGCTGGTATAACGTGTGAGGAGGTCAGTCAATGCATAACAAACCAGGCAAGGCAAAATCTACATGTATATTACCTTACCACCGTAAACACCAAGGAACATTTACATACGCGGATATTTCACTCTCAGGAATAAAAAAAAAAGAAAAAAAAATATCCCTCTCTCCCTTGCCCCACCCACACCACCACCCACCCCACCCAGCCACACCACCCACCCCACCCAGCCACACCACCCACCGCCGTCCGATGAAAAACTCCATTTATGCTTATCCAGATGAGGGTGTATTTCCGTAATACAATTTAAACTTGGGATTCCTTGAGCCTGGGCGGAGGTGGGCGAGCTATTTTTTAGGAGGGGGTTGGAGGGCGGGGTTTGGTTGTCGCCTGTCCTGGGTCGTGTTGGTGCTCTTTTCTCCACCGTATTATAATAACTATATACATTCATGCCTGATCGACTTGTGTATTAGTTTTCTATAAATGTATATAAATTGATGTGTATATTATAAAACTATTTTCCCGCTAGGTGCAGAGGTTGAGAAGTGCAGCGGGGATATTTTCGTATTGGTATGAAGTTATAAAAGAAACTAGTTTAATCTGGGGATATCATGACTATAAATGTGTTTCATGAATGTTTGTATGTCGAGATATCAGAAAAAAAAGTTTATATATAATTATCGATTTATATACATCATGTGTACTCGAAAGTATAATTTTTTTTTTAATTTATATAAAAAAGACGTATAAACAAGAGTGGTTTGGATCGTTTAAAGGCTGGTGATGTATAAGTTAATGGGTGACTGGTCAAAGGAACCCCTCAAGGCTAATGGGGGTTCCTGAAGCTTTAGTATATAGGCTTCACTCGTAATGTCTCTCTCTCTCTCTTTCACCTGAAGATTAGACACCCTAGCTTATTCCACATGATCAAACACCCTAATGCTTCTGGGGGTTTAGATTAGATTAGTTTAGATTGGGTTAAGTTAGATTATTTTAGGTTAGATTACATTAAGTTGAATTAAGGAAAGCTAGATTGTGTTAGGTTAAATTAGGTTATTATACATTAAGTTGAGTAGGGGAAAGTTAGGTTAGATTTGGTTAAGTTAGATTAGTTTATGTTAGGTTAGGATGGGTTAGGTTATTATAGATTAGGTTAGGTCAGCTTAGCTTTAGTGTTTTTTAATTATCAGGTAAAATAAGTTAGGGTGACTAATCTGCAGGTGAGACAAAAATTTTAATTCCCTTCATTATTCTTGTTAATTGCTTCTAATCTCTTAATACCTGTGTTATAGTTGTCATCAACCTTCACAATTAAACAATTAAGGTGTTAAAGTAGGTGTGACCTGAGAGAGACTGAGAGAGACACTGAGGTATACGAGGGGGGGGGTAGTGACTGAGATATTTTAAGTCAAGCAAATTACATAGTGAAAGAAGTAGAAAGTGAGAGGTGGGGTGAGAAATGTAGCAATTGGTGGGAGTAGAGAGGATGTGGAGTGAGAGATGGTGGAAGTGAGAGATATTAAGGAGAGGTGATTTAAGATGAGAGATGTGAGAGAGACACTGAGAAGCAATGATAACACACGAGAGATAAGAGAGAAAGAAAAGAGTAATAGAGACACAATGATAAATGAAACACACACGAAGGAAGAAATGAGAGATGAAGAATGTAGCTTTTAGTACATTCATTCCACACACACACAGTCAGAATCGTGTACCTTGATCGAACACGACCCAATGGCACCACTATATATATATATATATATATATATATATATATATATATATATATATATATATATATATATATATATATATATATATATATATATATATATATATATATATATATATATATATTGTTTTGTTTTGTTTTTTCACGTTTACAGTCCAAGCGATTCCACCTCTTTGCCCCCTCTGCCCTTTCCGAACCGATTACAGGAAGCAATACTCAATGGAAAAACCGATATAACATAAAACGGAAGCAATATCGGCATAGATATCCGATATACTAGGACGACCATCTTAACGTTACCTTCCGGTTATATTGTGACGACTTGAACTTTTATCTCCTATCGCTGTTGAGAGTTTGTTTATTGTATACGTGTTGTGATCTGTGTGCTGGGTGGGAATCCTCATATCATGCATAGATAACTTTGGTGTGTTTCATCTATGCCTCGTTTTATGAATCATCTCTCACCTAGCCCATACTGCTTGTATACTGTATATATCTGTTTTGTTCAGTGTAAAGAGAGAGAGAGAGAGTCTTGGTTATGTGTGATTTTAGATATGGAGTTAATGAGGTTAATTCACTGCCAGAGCTCACCTGTCTGTTTCACCTGGGTTTTCGTACCTGTTAGAATATTGTCTGTTTGTTTTATGTTAAGTTTACGGGTCTTACCTCCGTTTATTATAGCCGTGTTTAGTTTAATGGTAAGAGAACTGCAGGGAGCTCTCTCTCTCTCTCTCTCTCTCTCTCTCTCTCTCTCTCTCTCTCTCTCTCTCTTTCACGACTTGTACTCTAGGCTGAAGGTCTTGTTGAATAAGGAGAATAAAGGGGAGGGGGAAGGGATATTTTACTCTCAGGTCTACATGTTAACTATTTTACCTCCGTCTTATAACAATATGTTCCTTGTCATCCTCAACGCAAAGAAAATTGAAATAGATGACTTAGTATTTTGAACAAGAAAACCCATGACGATATTTGAATCCGTTTAATATTTACGTACAAAAATATATATTGGGTAAACTTTGTGATTTTTATTTAGAAAGTGGGAAAAAATGGGAAGATTCTTGGATTATTATTTTGTGCAGAAAATACATGAAACAAATAAGATGTTTGTTTTAAATTTAGTCTTTGTAGAATGTGTTTTCCTGAGGTTTCATCCTATTACCGGAAACAATGAACTGGAGATTAATTAAGAAGGTGCTAAAGGTAAAGAAAAGCATTGTTATTATTATTATTATTATTATTATTATTATTATTATTATTATTATTATTATTATTATTATTAGTTGTATTATTATTATTATTACTACTACTACTACTACTACTACTACTGCTACTACTACTGCTACTACTGCTACTACTACTATTTTTTTTAATGGCCTCCAGCCTCCCCCAATAGCCATACCTTCGCCACCATTTTATTACCTTAATATTAAATATCCTCATACATAAGTAGCCATCCTAGCTGTGTTGGGTTAGTTGAGCTGCAGATCTATGCGGCAGTCAGTGACTGTAGCCTCCTAGTCAATATCTGCAACTGTTGTCGGCTTTGGGGCCGATGTTCTCGTTCCCCTGAGACAGAGCAAAGCCGACCGAAGGAGAGAGGACAGTCGACATCTCATCCAGGCTGTAAAATAACTTCTGAGCTGCTGCTCCTGTTCGGATATCACTACTACTACTACTACAGTACTACTACTACTACTACTCCATTTTCACTTAGAAAGGCTCAATGATACGAATGAAAGGAAATAAATTAACAAGGAAGAAAGTCGAAGCTCCCCTCAGACACGGACATTAATCTAGCACTTAACTTTTTAGAGGAACTTAAAGGAAAATAAATCGAGGTTAATTATTTTTCGTTTCTTATCCTTTCCGGTCCTGTTAAAGTGATCAGGTTTGGAGACGCCTGACCTGAGCTGCTCCCAAATAACCCCTTAACCCCCCCTCCCTCCCCCTTAAAACCCCTTTTTCCCCCTCTCCCCCTGCTACTGTCTCGCTATTGACCGAACAGTTTTTAAAGGTGTGTCTCAGTGTCTCAGTCTCTCCTTGTCTGTCTGTTTGTTTATCTCTCTGTCATATTGTTTCTCTCTCTCTCTCCCCAACGAAAATACTTTCTCTGTGGGCCTGTCTCTCTCACATTGTCTCTCTCCAACACATGTGTACTTTTGTCTCTCTGTCTCGCTATTGGCCAACATCTTAAATCTCTCTCTCTCTCTCTCCAGCACACGTAGTTTTGTCCCTGTCTCGCTATTGGCCAACATCTTAAAGCTATCTCTCTCTCTCTCTCTCTCTCTCCAGCACACGTAGTTTTGTCTCTCTGTCTCGCTATTGGCCAACGTCTTAAAGCCAACATCTTTTAGCTTTTTGTCTCTCTTCGTCTCACGCTTATTGTCTCACCAACACACGAGCTTTTGTATCTCTCCTTTTATTATTATTTTATAGAGATAATTGTTGGCGTTTTAAAAGTCGTAACGCAATTTGGTGGGAGTTTATCACCAGCAGAGGACGGTAATGTTCTATATGAGGAGCGTTACACTGTGGGAAATGATGAAAAGTTATTGTTCTCTCTCTCTCTCTCTCTCTCATTCTCACCTCTGTAGAAGACTCCTTTACAGTAAAGTTCATAAATGAAGTAAAAGAAACGCAGATATTGTTCTTGGCTGCAGGAAACCTAGAATCAGTGCTTAGACTAACAATTGTTGTCTGTGAGGAACACGCTTGAGCACTCGCTAGGAGGAGGGGGAAGAGGAGAGGGAGGAAGGGGAAGAGAAGAGGGAAGGGGGGAGAGAAGAGGGAAGGGGGGAGAGAAGAGGGAAGGGGGGAGAGAAGAGGGAAGAGAAGAGGGTAAGTGGTGGTGCAGACGAAGGAGAAAAGGGGAGAGGAGAAGGAGACGGAGATAATGGAAGAGAAGGGGGTCGAGGAGGAGGTCGAAGTGGAAGAGAATAGGAAGATAAGGTGAAGGAAGAGGAAGAGGAGGAGGGGTTGTGTGACTGTTACGATCATCTTGTCTGAGCTGTCGAAACTTGTTCTCAAATTTGATGTGAAATATTTGGCCAAAAGTTATTATTATTATTATTATTATTATTATTATTATTATTATTATTATTATTATTATTATTATTATTTTTGTATTATTATTATTATTATTATTATTATTATTATTATTATTATTATTATTATTTTTGTATTATTATTATTATTATTATTATTATTATTATTATTATTATTATTATTAGTAGTAGTAGTAGTCGTAGTATTGTTATTATTATTATTATTATTAGTAGTAGTAGTAGTAGTAGTAGTAGTATTGTTAATATTATTATTATATTATTATTATTATTATTATTATTTTATTATTATTATTATTATTATTATTTTATTATTATTATTATTATTATTATTATTATTATTATTATTATTATTATTATTATTTTATTATTATTATTATTATTATTATTATTATTATTATTATTATTATTATTATTATTTTATTATTATTATTATTATTATTATTATTATTATTATTATTATTATTATTATTATTATTATTTTATTATTATTATTATTATTATTATTATTATTATTATTATTTTATTATTATTATTATTATTATTATTATTATTATTATTATTATTATTATTATTATTATTATTATTATTACTCCACTAGCAGCTGAACATAAACATCACACCAACGACCCAGAAATTCAAAGGTTGTACAATTTAAGAGAGTCGTTTAGAGCAGTTGTGGCTTGAATAGAAATTGGATGAAATAGTTTGGGGGAAAAAAAAAGATAAATCTAAAAGAGCATTAACCCATTACCAATTACGTGACCCTCTGTTAGACGATAATTGAAATTGGCCTTTTTTTATGGAGGGGGGGGGGGGGCATTTTTTAAACTTGTGGGAGTATCTTTTTATTTTGTATATCTATTTGTTTTTATTTCGATACTTATTATTTTAGTCTATATATATTTTGTGTTATAATATTTCTGAAATAGTAAATGACAGAGAGAGAGAGAGAGAGAGAGAGAGAGAGAGAGAGAGAGAGAGATCCATTGAGTTGTATTTGAGGAGAGTGTTTATGGATGAATGGATGGATGGATTAGTGGATGGATGGATTAGTGGATGGATGGATTAGTGGATGGATGGATTAGTGGATGGATGGATGGATAGACGTATGGATGGACAGAGAGACGGAAAGGACGTACAGTACCTGGAACACTCTTTTTATCCTTATCTTTTCGTCTCTCACAGTCTCTTCTCAGTCTCACCGTCTCTGTTGTCTCACGCTTAGACCAACAGCTGGGTTATTGAGTGAGACAGCTGGTGGAAGAGATAACTGGTGGTGGGAGACAGTTGGTGGAGGATATAGCTGGTGGTGGGAGACAGTTGGTGGAGGATATAGCTGGTGGTGGGAGACTGTTGGTGGAGGATATAGCTGGTGGTGGGAGACTGTTGGTGGAGGATATAGCTGGTGGTGGGAGACAGTTGGTGGAGGATATAGCTGGTGGTGGGAGACAGTTGGTGGAGGATATAGCTGGTGGTGGGAGACTGTTGGGATGGGTGAGGTGGGAGAGAAGTAACAGGTAAGAGAGAGAGAAAGAGAGAGAGAGTAAAGAGAAAATCCTTGTCCTCGTCATCACTAACAACCCATTAACGACCATCCTGTAGTCGTACTGGGTGCTTAACGAGGCCAATTACCACTAATGAGTGTCCACTAAAAAATCGTGTTACCTAATTAGCGAACTAGCGAGGTAAAAAGAAAAGATTGAGCCAGCAGATAATATTTCTTTTTTGTGGTGGTGGGGAGGGGGGAGGGGGGGAGGGGGGGAGTGTGGAGAACGTGAGAACCTGGGCTGTATTTCCTCAGGTGGCCCCAACCGAAGATAATCGCACATCCCACATACCGCAGCACAGGCAAAGTGTTGCGGTATAAAATGTTGCCCTAAACAAAAAGTCGCATCTAGCTAGTTAAATGCAGCAGCAAGCACAGGTTCGGTTTTGGTCAGGAGATGAGGTTGTGTTGATTATTATAAGATATGGCCCAGGGTGTAAATGGTAGTGGCCAATACTCGAAATAGGAGGAGACGGGAGTGTACTGGAACATGGCCATCCATATATGTACTCAAGGCATAGTTAGTGCGAGGCCAATGTCAGACAGAGGTCTATGGCAAGGCAAAGGTCTATGGCCAAGCAGAGGTCTATGGCCAAGCAGAGGTCCATGACAACGCAGAGGTTCATGATAAGGCAGAGGTCTATGGCCAAGCAGAGGTCCATGACAACGCAGAGGTCCATGACAACGCAGAGGTTCATGATAAGGCAGAGGTCTATGGCCGAGAAGAGGTCCATGGCCAAGCAGAGGTCCATGACAAGGCAGAAGTCCATGGCCACTTAAGGAACGTAGACCAGCTAAATACGGTAGGAGCAGCTTGTGTAGAGAGAACACAGCAGACAAGAGTATGTACAGTATGTACTTCTAGACACCATAACTAACATGGAAGAAAGATAACTATCCTACCTTGTATGGTTCCCTCGGCCAGTGTGGATTAGCTTCGTCAGTATGCGGCTCCTATTGTCAGTTGTTGTCGGCCTCGGTGGCACCAAACTTCAACGATAAACCGCCCTGCAAGTGTCGCTTCTGGGGTGCCTTGTGGGCCAACTTTGTCTCGGTAACTCCAGCCACTACAAGAATTAGCAGGAGGCAGTAAACACCGGAGCTGCGTATAGGTTAATGGTACTCAGCGGGGCGAGTTTATGTAAAAAAATCTAGTTCACTCGCGTCCAGGGTCCAGGTGCTGCTGGGTGATACTGTGTTACGGTGGGACGTGGACGAAGCCAGCATCCTGCTACACTAACGACGATTCTTTAAAATAAGGCAGGATATGATGATGATATTCTTTCAATAAACGTTCAGGCTGCCTTATGTTTTCTCACATCAACCCTTCATGCCGTAAACGTTCAGGTTGACTCGTCTTTTCTCACGTCAACCGTTTCTTGCCATAAACGTTTAGATCGCCTCGTTGTTCCACACACCGTTTCTTATTGCCACCAACAACGTTTGTACACGGTTAAGGGGCGAGGGGATGGCGTGGTGAGCCTCTACAATATACCAGAGGCCATAAAAGCACCTTTGAGCCAGGGGGCCAAATCTCGCCTCGTAAAAAAAAAAATAAAGGAGGCTAAGCAAGATATATTTATACTGCAAGAATAATCAGAATCAAGTGTAAGATTTGACCTCGGAGTGTAAAGGAAAATGAATTATATACTCTTTGAAATGTGAGAGAATAACGGAGGCAAATTGCATCATTATATCGCCATTAAGCACCGCCTATTGGAAATGTAATTCAGTGGACTTTATGGTAAATCGTTTTAAGCTTTGGTTTCATGCACTGCTAATTCTGATGAGCCTTTAACTTATTGCCTCTGTTGTAACGAGTCGGTTGTTTTTGTTGGTGTGGTGTGGTGTGGTGTGTGTGGTGTGTTGTGGTGTGTGTGGTGTGTTGTGGTGTGGTGTGGTGTGGTGTTGTGTTGTGTAGTGTGGTGTGGTGTGGTGTGGTGTGGTGTGGTGTTGTGTGGTGTGGTGTGGTGTGCTGTGTTGTGTGTGTGTGACCGCCACTGGTGTCCTTCCATGAATACATTCCCACATATTCTAATGTGTACGTATGTTAATGCATGTGTACATTGATACGCACAGCCAGACCATAATTAAAAATCATATTTGTAACCCTGACAGTGTAATTACTACCGATAATTACCTCGTGTGTTGGTGATGATCCTGATGATAAATTACATTGTAGGTAAGTGTATAAACAATCACCTTTACTGAAGAACATTACGGAAAAATATCTGACGTCATATGGTGTCAAGGGAAGGTAACTCACACAAGCTTAACCTCGAAATTTCTCACTTAATTGACAGGTAGTGGTGACAGGTAATGACGACAGTGGTGACAGGTAATGATGACAGTGGTGACAGGTAATGATGACAGTGGTGACAGGTAATGATGACAGTGGCGACAGGTAATGATGACAGTGGTGACAGGTAATAATGACAGTGGCGACAGGTAATGACGACAGTGGTGACAGGTAATGATGACAGTGGCGACAGGTAATGATGACAGTGGTGACAGGTAATGATAACAGTGGTGACAGATAATGACGACAGTGGTAACAGGTAATGATGACAGTGGTGACAGGTAATGATGACAGTGGTGACAGGTAATGATGACAGTGGTGACAGATAATGACGACAGTGGTGACAGGTAATGATGACAGTGGTGACAGGTAATGATAACAGACAGGTATTGGCAACAGGTAAAGGATTATTAATTATTGTAATGAAAATAGTTGGTCTCTTCATTAGGTGGAAGTTAAAAGATAAAACCCCACTAACGGCTTCATTCTTCATCTGGGTTTATGAGATTTATACCTTAAGTTCGGTGAGGTTTTTGGTCCACCAGCAGCCGGACCTGGTGTGTGTGTGTTGTATCCGCTGTAACACACACACACGCACACACACACACACACACACACACACACACACACTAAATATCATGTGTGTGTGTATATATAAGTGTTAATATCTCTCTACTCAAATTTCAGTTGCCAAGTTGATTTATGTCTGATACCTCACAACAACAACAATAACAACAAAAACAATAGCAACAAAAACAGCACTATCAACAACAACAAAACTAACATAACAAAAAATAAAACAAGAACACCTTCATTTTCTTTTACCAGTAAGTAATTTAATACAGTAATGATAATAAGGTAGGAGGTGCCTTTGAACACTGTCTTGCCACTACTGTACTCAACACCGCCAAGCAGCTGCCAGTGTGAGTGTTGACTTTTCACATTTTTAAGTAATTGGGTGAAGCTGTACGCGGACTGGAAAAGATTCCCTCTGTAAAGCACGATTCATTCATTATGTGTTATTAAGTTAAGGTAAGAGTGTGGGTGGGTGGGTGTGGGGGGGTGAGGTGAGGTTACGTTACGTTAGGCTAGGTTAGTGTAAGGTTGTGTTATGTTAGGTTAGTTTAAGTTAGGTATGGGTTAGGTTTGATAAGGTTGGATTAAGTTAGGATAGGTTAGATTTAGAGTTAAATTAGGTTAGGTTAGATTAGATTAGGTTATGATAGGTTAGGTAAAGTTAGGATACAGATTAGGTGAGGATTAAGTTAGGGAGGTTAATCTCTAGGTGAAATAAGCTACATGGCGGAGATTCTTCAGGTGATCCAGGGATTTTGTTTCAGGAAATTATTACCCATTACGTACGATAAATGCGAAGATAGGTTAGTTATAATGTTGTGTGGTGTTAAAGTTTTCTTAATATTTGTCCTTTATGTTTTGGATCATGTCTTGAAATAGTGTTTAGTTATTATTATTATTATTATTATTATTATTATTATTATTATTATTATTATTGTTATTATTATTATTATTATTATTATTATTATTATTATTATTATTATTATTATTATTATTGTTATTTTTATTATTATTGTTATTATTGTTGTTATTATTGTTATTATTGTTGTTGTTGTTTTTGATATTATTGCTGTTATTATTATTGTTGTTGTTATTTTGTCCACAACTGCACACCTGGGATGGAGTGTTGAGAGCTTGACTTATCGCTGACTGGGATTAGGTGTTTGTATAGACGGGATGGAAGATACTTATTGATGGTTAGTCTCTTTTGGGGGGGAAGGTGGAGGGGCAGATTCATGTAGGGTGAGAATTGTTTGGTGGTCATTTCTCTTTGTGTCTCTCTCTCTGTTTGTCTCCCACTTTTATTTTCTCTCTTCGTCCTCCTCTCTCTCACTGATCTGCCTATCCTTTCTATTTCTTTCTTTCTCTTCTCTCTCTCATCCGTCTGCTCTCTCTCACTCTATTTTGTCTGTCTGTCTTTCTGTTGTTCCTTTTCTTTCTTTCTCGCGTTTGTCGTATGGGAACCAACAGAACTAGCCCCAAGTTTTACGGGGATTAGCCCACCAGGGCACAGGTCACTGACCCACATCGGGGCCTGGGGGAAATGTAACAATAATATGTAATAATAATAAAAACCTTAAAGAAATACAAAAAAACGATCAATACTGAGAAACAATATATGTGTGTTGTGTTGTCAATAGTAAGAGAAACAATTGAGGCCCTGCAATTGTGTGTAAATGAGGCAGAAGTCAGATCAGCAACCTGGGACTTGGTCACAATTTTCGTGATGTCATATGTCATATACCTCCACATTACGGTCTTATCTCTCCATATAATCCCTTAGATGGAGGTTTCACATCTAACGGATCCTCTATATAACGGAATTTCCTCTCCATATAATCCATTAAATAGAGATATCACTGTAATAACTTATACAGAACTTAAACCGCCCTCTCCTCCTCTCTCCTCCCCTCCCCCCTCCATCTCACCGACTTCTTTAACCTCATTAGTAACCCACAGTTGGTAGAAAAGAGAGAGAGATGAAGCCCTAAGGAGGATGCCAACTTCAAAGGCATTATATACGCCTCATCAGATCAGTAATAGGCTTCACCTTCTGAACCGCAGAAGCCACAAGAATGGGAGGCCCTCTAGCGGCGGTATGGAGAGTGACTGCCACTGACTCATTCTTAGACACAACCTGTTCTTCAGATCACAATTATCATGTTACGGGACATCTCTACCCGCCCCCCTCCCCGCCTCTATCTTATTTCACTTGAAGATTAACCAGCCTAACGCGATTTGGTGGGGTAATTTTAGTAGGCTGGGGTAAGTTAGGGTTAGGTTGAGACTGAGTTAGGTTAGAGTAGGGTAGGTTAGGTTATGATAGGTTAATTTGGGTTTGGTTAGGTTAGGTAAAATAAGAGGGGGGAGCTAATTTTCAGGTCAACCTACAGGAACTTTATTACACACATACTCTTGCCAGGGGCGTCTTGAGAGTGTCACGCAGGGTGTAACCTAATGTACCGAAAGAAGAAAATGTGGAGGAAAAAGAATAAAGAAGGAGAAGAAGAAACATGAAAGAAGAAAATAAAAGGAAGAGGAAGAATAATAAGAAAAAAAGGAAAAAGAAAAACGAATGAAGAAGAAGAGAAAAAGAGAAAAGAAGAAAAACGAATACAGGAAAAGAGAAAATGAACAACAACAAGATTAAAATAAACAATTAAGAAAAAAAAATCCCATCACCTTCTGAACTACATTGACACACTCATACTTCATAAAACACAGTTAAATAATACAGCAGTTAGCCTGGCAGTAGTAGCGGCACCCCCCCACCCCTCCCCTGTGGCACTTCCGGACCTCCTTCAAGTGCCATCACATTAAATATTTTTTTTATGGCTCCTCTGGTCTTTAGTACTTGTGATAACTAGATGTGTGTGGCGGGAGGTGTACAGAAGAGGGTGTGTGAGTGTGTTTAGGTGTATGTGTAGGGGGAGGGTGTGTGTTTGTGTATTGGGGGACAGTATGTGTAGGGGTGGGGTGCACAGGAGAGAGAGTATGTGTATGTATGTGGGGGGGATGTGCTTGGTGAGGTGGGGATGTGTATGTATTGGCGAGGATGTGTTTATAGGGAGGGTGTGTGTGTGTGTGTGTTGGGGGAATGTACTTGTGTGCGTTGGGGGAAGGTGTGTTGGGGTGAGGGTGTGTTGGGGGGGTGAGGATGGAGGACGCGGAGGAAAAGTTTTTGGTATTGTCATCTTTTGTTTGTGTTCTCACCCAAGTTGTTTCTGTCGGTAGTGTTTGTTTTCTTGTTATTTTTTGCTTTCCTGTTAATTTTCTTTGTTTTTCTGACAATTTTCTTTGTTTTTCTGTTCATTTTTTTTGCTCTCTTTATTTTCTTTGCTCTATTAATTGTCTTTGTTTTCCTGTTAATTTTCTGTTTGTTTTTTCCTGATAAATTTCTTTGTTTTCCCTTAAATTTTCTTTGTTTTGTTAATTTTCTTTGTTTTCCTGTGACTTGTCTTGTTTTCCTCCTGTGGGTTGTCTTTGTTTTGCCCGAGGCATCATGCAGTTTACTTGTATTTGGACTGTGTTTGCGCGCTGTTTGTATTGCGTGGAGTAACTTAGTTGTGTTTCCCAGACCTTCCTTGTTTTTCACTTGGAGTCTGTATGTCAATGTTTACCTTTAGCTAGCCCATGTTTTTCCTTGATTTTCCTGCGTTTTCCTTGTGTTTTATGGGTACTAACTCTTTGTCCTTATTATCCTGTTTTTGATTGTGTCTTATCCGTACTTACTCTTTTGTCCTTATTTTCATACTATGTTCGACCAAATTTCTGTATCACGGTTGAATTTTCCTGTAAATTTACTAGTAATTTTTCGATCATTAACCAACCTAACTTACTCATTTTCCTCCTATTCCTGCTATTTTCCACCAACTGCCTGTGTCACGTTTGAGTTTTCCTGAAATATACCTGTATTTTCCTGCCATTAACCTACCTTGTGTACCTGTATACCCCCTGTTGGTTTCCCTCCTTTGTGTCTCCTCAAGGATAATGTTCTTACTTCTCTCTCTCTCTCTCTCTCTCTCTCTCTCTCTCTCTCTCTCTCTCTCTCTCTCTCTCTCTCTGTTTTTCACCCCTTCTCCAATTTATTTAAAGGGGTTACGTGCTCACCCAGACTCAAACCACGAAATTGGCCCGTTGGTATTAGCTGTAATGTCGTTAGCCTGACTAGTTTCTGCGCAGGCGTGTATGTGTGTGTGTGTGTGTGTGTGTGTGTGTGTGTGTGTGTGTGTGTGTGTGTGTGTGTGTGTGTGTGTGTGTGTGTGTGGGTGCGTGTGTGTGTGTTGTGTTTTTGTTTAATTTTATTTTTATTGTTATTATTATTCTCTCTGTGGTGTGTCCTAAATTGTTACTCTTTTATTTTCAATTACTTTTGAGAAAACAATAGAGAATTACTTAACTTCACCATAATTGGATGTGTTTGGATATTCTACTTGTTGGGGATTCTTTTTTTATTTTTTATTTTTTTTTTAAAGTTTCGTTTTATTTTTATTATTTTTTGTTCTTTTATTAGAGGAAAATTTATTGGTTAATTTGCTCCTCTATGATTGGATTTTCATTTGTATTGTTAGTCAGATATTTTCGGGGATTATTTTATTATATTTTTTTTCGTGTAGTTTACCGTAAATTGACATAGATTTTTATGGTATTATTTATTTATTTTTTATTTTACCCGCTATTTTATTCTCTTATTTCCGGTTTCTTTGTGTTTAGTCGTTTTTGTTTTTCGTTGAGTTAATTATGATTTTTTCTCAGTTATATTATATTTACTTGTCTTTTTTTTCCTCTGTGCTACTTATTTTATTGATTTTTCTTGTCTGTCTGTCTGTCTGTCTGTCTGTCTGTCTTAATACGAAGTCAATTCGCAGCCAGTATTGTCAGTCTTCTTTGATATGGCCTCACCATCACACCTCACATCTCACTCACACCTCACCATTACACCTCTCCGTCACACCTCACTCACAATTCACCGTCACACCTCTCCGACATACCTCACCATCACACCACACCGTCACACCTCACCGTCACACCTCACCGTTACACTTCTCCGTCACACCTCACTCATAATTCACCGTCACACCTCACCGTCACACCTCACTCACACCTCACCATCACCTCCTGCGTCACACCACACCGTCACACCTCTAGTCACACCTCTACGTCACACCTCACCGTCCTCACCGTCACACCTCACCATCACACCTCTCCGTCACACCTCACTCACACCTCCTGCCGTCACACCTCCACCGACACACCTCACCGTTACACTTCTCCGTCTTTCTCCACACCTCTACGTCACACCTCACCAAATCACACCTCTACGTCACACCTCACCGTCACACCTGCAATCCACCACCTCTACGTCACCTCCTCATAATTCACCGTCCTGCACCTCCACCGTCACACCTCACCGTCACACCTCACTCACACCTCACCGTCACACCTCTACGTCCACCTCCCACCGTCACACCCTCACCGTCACACCTCCTACGTCACCTCACCGTCACACCTCTACGTCACCACCCTCACTCATAATTCACCGTCACACCTCACCGTCACCTCACTCCCACCTCACCGTCACACCTCTACGTCACACCTCACCTCACCGTCACACCTCTCCGTCACACCTCACTCACACCTCACCGTCACACCTCTCCGTCACACCCTCACCGTCACACCTCACTCACACCTCACCGTCACACCTCACCGTTACACCACATGTTCCTTTATTTGCAAAAGAAATTAGGAAAAAATAATGAAAGTAGGAAGAGGAAAAGAGTGAAGGTTCGAACAAGCAAGAAAAATTGTCCTTCTGAAACTTCCTCGATTGAAGTTTTCCTGAGACTAAAACACTTTCATACTGAGGAGGAAAATTGTCTTTCTTTTTCGTCGTGTTACCGCAGTGGTGTGTGATCCCGTGAAGTTAGGTGGAGTGTTGTGTGGTGTAGTGTGGTGGAGTGTGGTGTGATGTGGTGTAGTGTAGTGTGGGAGAGTGTGGCATGTTGTGTGGTGTGGTGTGGAGTGTGATGTGTGGTGTGATGTAGTGTGGTGAGTGTAGTGTGTGCCAAATGTGGTAGGTGTGTGGTGTGATATGTGTGTGTAGGTGTGGTGTGATGTGTAGCGTAGTGTGGGAGAGGTGGTATGTTGTGTGGTGTGGTGTGGAGTGTGATGTGTGTGTGTGATGTAGTGTGGAGTGTGGTGTGATGTAGTCAGCAGTGGGTGTGGTGTGATGTAGTGTAGTGGAGTGTGGTGTGTGTAGTGTGGTGGAGTGTGGTGGGTGTGTAGTGTGGTGTAGTCTGTGATAGGTATAGGTATAGTCAATTTCAGGAGTGTGTGTGTGTGTGTGTGTGAGTGTGTGTGTGTGTGTGTGTGTGTGTGTGTGTGTGTGTGTGTGTGTGTGTGTGTGTGTGTTTAAATCTGATGTTGTACAAATAATACCATAGCCAGCATCAGTAAAGATCACATATATTATTTTGTTTTATCCAACAAATGACAAACTATATTCTCTAGATTAATTCCAAAAAACTTCCCTTGCCAAAAAATAAAAAAAATAAATAATAAAAAAAATAAATAAAAATACATACACAGCCAGACAAGAATACAAATTAAAAATAGAGTTTACAAAATGCGTATCGACGGGACCCACGAGGCATGGTTATGGGGTGATGGTGTGGGTGGCTTGGGCGGGGTGGGTGGGGTGGGCGGGATGAGTGGTGTTGGGGGGGTGGGTGGTGTGGGTGGGGTGGGTGGTGTGGGCGGGGTGGGTGGGCTTCATATCTCTGCTTGTGTATGGGAAAGCAATGGGTTGGTGTGCCACATGAACGACCTGGTGATTCGTAGTGCCACTCATTGTTAGTCTCAGTAACCGGTGGCAGTGACCTGTGACTCGTACCACCACTGACTCTCACCACCTGGCACTGGGACCTCTGGCTGGTGGTGAGGACGACGCCGAACGACCCTCTCTTGATAGGGGTCGTGTCGTCTGTCAGGTCAAAGGGCCCCACGCCTAATGAACTCAGCCTGACCTGATCATTAGGATTGGGATTCACTAAGATTGGGATCTACTACATTGGGGCTTACTAAGATTGGGGGTTCACTAAGATTGGGGTCACTAGGATTGGGGTTCACAGTTTGGGGGTCTACTTAAGATTGGAGTCTACTAGATTAGGTTCACTACATTGGGGTTCACTAGGATTGGGGTTCACTAAGATTGGAGTCTGCTTCAGGATTGGGATTCACAAGATTGGGATTCACTAGGATTGGGGCCTGTTTGGGATTTCTAGCATGATTGGGGTTCACTAGGATTAGGGTTCACTAAGATTGGGGTTCACTTAGGATTGGGATTCACTAAGATTGGAGTTCACTAGGATTGAGACCCATTTGACCAGGCAGCTGACATACGCTGTCCTTCCGTCCCTCGTTAGCGCCTCTTCTCTGGCTCCCCTCGACCCCCTGTCCCGTCCATCTCTCCCCCCCCCCTTCCCCGTCACCCTAGTCCATCTGCCCCTTCTCGTCTCTATCCTCCCTCCGGTTCCACCTTCCTCCTCCCCCTCCCTAGTCCATTTCCTCCCCTCCCTAGTCCACTTCTTCCCCTCCCTAGTCCACCTCCTCCCCTCCTTAGTCAACCTTCCTCCCTCTGGTCCTCCCTGTTCATATTCGCCCCTAGTCCATCTGCCCCCCACCCCTGTCCACTTTCTCCTGATCCACCTTGCCCCATTTGTCCATCTCCCCTTGTCCATCTCTCCCTAGCACCATCCTCCCAGCACACCTCCTCTAGTCCAACCCCCTTCTCCCACCGTTTGGCCATATAGAGGTCACCACTAGTGGCTGTAGCAACGCCAAAAACATCTATATATATATTTTTCTTTCTGGTCATTTTGGGTCCGTAATGCTGTTCGGAGTCTAATTCTCCCCTTAGGCCCTGACCTCTTAGGACACGGACTATAAGTGAAAAAAATCGCGTGTTTTGTTTTTTGTTTTTCTTGTAGCTGGGGATGAGAGAATTACAAAATAGTTGTAATAGAGTTTTAGTGTGTAAATAGTGATGCGTTATTATTATTACATATTATTATTATTATTATTATTATTATTATTATTATTACGCAGGTGAATATTTAGCGTACGATTTCTTAGATCCCCTCAGTCTGCCAGACGGTCGAAGAGGAATTAGATCACCTGAAAATTGTCTTCCCTCACATCTATTTATTTATTTCACCTTAAATCTAACCTAACCTATCTTTATCTAATCTTTAGCTAATGTGATCGAACACCTGAAAATTGTCTTCCCTCACATCTATTTATTTATTTCACCTTAAATCTAACCTAACCTATCTTTATCTAATCTTTAGCTAATGTGATCGAACTTAATCCGCCCATCAAATAACGTTTGGGTGTAGAATCGTCAGGTGAAATAAGCTAAGGTAGTTAATTTTGAAGTGATACGGGGAATTTCATCGATAACCCAACCTAACCTAAACTAACCTCTACCACGTAGCGTTAGGGGTTTTAACTTCAGGTGAAATAAGCGGGGGGGGGGGCGGGGGGGGCTAATTTTGAGGTGATTTGTGGGAATTCTCTATAATGTCCCTTTTGTCATCATTCTATCACTCACCTGTAACACAACACAAGCCCTCAAGCGTTTACCCAGCTGACTCCTGAACCCAGTGGAGGGTTAAAAAAAAAAAGTGTTGTTTTCCAGTTGTGCTTCGCTGCAATGCTGAATTTGGACACTAATTCGCCATCAAATGTGATTACCTTTGGTGCGTGGAACAGTCACTAGTTGCTTGTTTTGTATGTGTGTGTGTGTGTGTGTGTGTGTGTGTTGTTGTTGTTGTTGTTGTTGTTGTTGTTGTTGTTGTTGTTGTTGTTTGAATACAAATCCGGCTGTTGATGTACCTGACTGCAACTAACGTCACCTGACTGTACCTGACTACCATGCTGTAATACTAACTGAAATTGACTGTATATGACTGTATTTCACTACCTGACTATCAAACTGCACCTGACTGCACGAAACTGTACCTAACTGCACCTAACTATACCTATAACTCTACCACAACTAGTTATTACCATGACCACCACAACCAGCATCCTAAAGTATCTTGGTATTGAGTTTCCATATTTGAGACTGAGAGGAGAAATCCACCCTGGGCCACGAATTTATCCACCCGCCCACCGTGGGAAACCTCCAGCAGGTGGCTCGAGGTTTCAAAGGTAAACACACCAACTCGCTAGCCCATTACTCCTCCCATCACACACACACACACACACACACGAACATACATTCTAGGAGGTATCTACTATAAGTGTGTAATATTTATAAAAGAGAGAGTGAGAGAGAGAGAGAGACAGAGAGGGTGAAAGAGATAGAAAATGAAGGAAAAAGAAACCGAGAGAGACATACATACGGAAAAAAAAGAGACAGAGCGAGAAGAAAAACAGACTGAGAGATAGATAAACAGAGAAAAGAGAGAGAGAGAGAGAGAGAGAGAGAGAGAGAGAGAGAGAGAGAGAGAGAGACATTGATACACAGCCAAAATCGCTTTCTGTATTTCATGGGATTTAAGTTTACAAATACCAGAGTAGGTTTTTGTGAGAGCAGATATAAACTTAAATAGAGTTGAGGAAACGTTGCGGCGGGTGGAGAAAGTTGTTGGAATACGTTGTTATCCTAGAAGTTTATACAGTACAATAATACATGTGGCATTGCTCTCAGTAAATGTGATTATAACTTTGTGGATTCTGTTTGGTATCATTGGGAAAACAAGATAACTGATAACTGATTATTTTTTATTATGTTTTTATTTTAATTTTTCCACTGTCGTTATTAGAATATTATTATTTTTATTTTTATTATTTCTTATATATTTTGTTATTTTCATTATTATTATTATTATTATTATTATTATTATTATTATTATTATTATTATTATTATTTTTGTTATTATTATTATTATTATTATTATTATTATTATTATTATTATTATTATTATTATCGTCATCATCATCACTGTTGTTGATAATCGTGTCACTCCCAGCCTCATCACCACACACTTAACTGACCAACAAACAAATCAACTTCTCCACTGATTCCTGATTAATAATTCCTGGCTTAATTTGGTCCTGAGGATAATAATAATAATCAAAAATCTTCCTTCCAATTAGTGATTAATCATTGAGTGCGGACAATTTTATCGTCGTTTTATTAAGTCTGTTATTTGCTCTTGTTATTTTGGAGAGGAAGGTATAAGGGAAGAGTAATTAGTCCGTGTTAGATTACTGTGTGTGTGTGTGTGTGTGTGTGTGTGTGTGTGTGTGTGTGTGTGTGTGTGTGTGTGTGTGTGTGTGTGTGTGTGTCACCCCCTTCTAGTAGTTTCCGTGTACATCCTGAACTTTATAACCCTCTCCACTTCTTTCTCTCTCTTTACCTCCTCTCTCTCCTTCCCTCTCCCCCCCTATCTACTCACCACCCTCCCTCCCCCCCCATTACTCACCAGCACATGGGTAATTATTCACTACTCAAAGCACTTTTATATTCTCTACCTGAGTTATGGTGAATAAAAATAAGAAGAAAAAAAAATACGTATGCTCAAGTCTTTTATGGTAAAAAAAAAAGAACTTGTCGCGAACTTGAACCTTATGAGTGGGAAGAATAAGGGTGTTGGTCCTCCGCTGTTGATGATGTTGATTCTTCCTCCTCCTCCTCCTCCTTCTTCTTCCACCGTCTTCCTCCTCCTCTTTCTTTTTCGCTCTGTCATAAGAGGAAAAATCGACAAGAGGAAAAAAAAGTAAGAGTTCTTCCCTCCCCCAAAAAATGTGTTGGGAGGGTTGAGGGAAGGATGTGGTAGGGAGGAGGAGGAGCGGAAGGAAGGAAGGAAGGAAGGAATGGAGGAGGAGAAGAGGGCCCCCCAATTTCCCTTCTATGCACACATTACTCCGTCCCCTACCCCCCTCCCCCTCCTCGTTTGTATTAAAGACGTCTTTGGGAAAAAAAAACATAGTACATGGAATTATTCTTGGCGGGGGAAGGGATCGTGGCCTACTGCCTGGCCACAATAATGACTCGGGTTACGGGGGGTCCTTGCTTATATAGGAGCCAAGTGGTGTCCTAAAAGTCGGTGCCTGGAGGGAGAAAAACTGACCTCAATTTGACCTCGGGGAGAAAGGGAGCGGTGGTGTCTTGTTCTATTTTCCACCTTTCTCGTCACCTACCCCCCCTCTCCATCACCCTTTCGCGCCCTTTCTCCCCTCAATCACCCGCCTCTCCACCATACCTCCCCCCCTCCACCATGTGCCCCCTCCACGCACTTCCCCAACCAACAGCAACACTACCAACATCTATCCCTGAGCGACTTTTGTTTATACACTACCTAAGATTTTGTATTAGGGAAGAAGAGGTGGGGGGGCAAGCTGTGTCTACCTCCGGCAAGGTAACCAGGTAAGTAGCGGGCCTGTGTTCTTCCCGCATTGAGGCCGCTTGGGAGGTAAAATAAAGCCAAGTACACCTTTTAAGATAGCCTGAGGGAGGAGGAGGAGGAGGACAACTCTTCTCTGTGTGTTTACATCTTGCGGGTTCTTAGAGGATACACACACACACACACACACACACACACACACACACACACACACACACACACACATATAGATATCATTCCTCAGACGTTTTCTCCCTCCCTCTCACCCAGACGCTCCCCCCTCTCACTCCTCATTTCTTCCCCCACTCACACGCTCTCAAGTTGTAAATCCCTTAAGCAACAAGAGACGACTCCATCAGGACCTCCCACCCTCCTCCAGGCTCACCCAGTCCTCACCACACACCCACGAGACCATCCCAGCTCACATGGAAGCCCTAAGTGATAATGTACGACTATTTTAGCTAATGTGTGTATGTGTGTGTGTGTGTCCAGAATTTCAGGTGTGAGGAATGCAGTTTGTGTTTTCAGGTGTTTAGTAATGAATATACCTGCTATCTGGCCAGTCTCAAACAAACAAACAAACAAACAAACATCACTCGAGAACTTGGGTTACAACATTAAGTGGTAGATTATAAAAGTCCTCATCAATCCAGTCATTTTTATTACCTACAAACTCCCATTATGAATTAGACATCGATAGGTGTTGCGTCTCTATGGCTGTGAGGTGACGTGTGTTACATTATATCAACACTGTGTAGTCCATAGTGTCTCTGGTGGTGGTAGTGAAGAATGATATACCTCTTTCATTATATACATCAGTTTCCAATGTTTATTTTATATACATTTCGTAGTATTAATGTTTATGTGTATTTCTTAGTGCCGATATTTAACTTGATATCAATTCAGTAGTGCCAATGTATATTTCTCAATGCCTTTTTTTTAACTATATACATTCAATAGTGCCAATGTTTATATTCACATACAATAACTAACGCCAATGTTTATGGAACTTTTACAATGTCTAAAATTACTCACAGGTTATACACCTATAATAGTACATCATGTTACATATCAAAATATAAACAACATTTCTATATCCTGTTTTTTGATTCCTATAACTTTCTGAACGTAATTGTGAAAGAGAAATTAGATCATAAAAAACAGAGGAATTTATATATTTTTTTAGGGTTTGGTTTAGCATGAAATATATAGAAGCAACAGCAGCAGCAGGTAAAGGTATAGGGAAGCTTCTAAACACTTTCTACTTATTTCAGTTTTGGTAGATATTTTTGTTTACATTGTCTGGTCTTGGATGCATTAGAGATCCGGTCAGTGTAAAGAGGAATTTTGATGAGATTTGTCTATATTTTGGTCTTGACGTGAAGTTTTGACGAATATCTCAGGTTTATTGTTATTTCGACGATAAATTCATTTGGTTAGATTTGGTTAGGTGAGGATATTCAGGTGAAGGAGATGGGAAGTGGTGTACTGTAGCTTAGTGTTGATGGGGTGATGGGAGGTTCAGTGTTGACGGGGTGACGAGGAAGTCGGTGTACATGCCGATGGGGAGAGGGGAGGGGATCAGTGTACATATTGATAGAGGGGTGAGGATCAGTGTACATATTGATGGGGAAGGGGGTCAGTGTACAAGAGAGACCTAATAAGATGGGAGTCCTGTCGGTATGTAACACAACACTTCACTCCTCTCACACCGGCTGCAAACTCCGCAACAGACACCTCCATTATGCAGCGGGGCAATAAGCACTTGACACCCTCATTTACAACTAGTGAGAAGAGCCAACGAAAAACTCACAGGCATCCGGGGTGACATGGAGTGCCTTCCTCCGTCCTGCGTGTCAACACTCCCATCATGCCCCTCTCAGGTGTTGATGATGCTCGCCTAATGCATCACTGTGCTCTTGACTCCCGGTGAGAATATTTCAACGAGGTCAGGGAGAAGGAGTGTTTGTACGTCTCAGCAGAAGTGGCGGTACTAGAGACTGGATGCTGTTCTGTTGTTGTTGATAATGATGATATTGGTGTTGGGAACTATCCATCCATCCACCTTGAGAGTGTGAATTCGTTATTGGTTTACAAGTTTTTCTATTTACCAGCTACGATTCATCTTTATTATGACGTGGTATAAATAATAATGATACTAATGGCGTTTAGATCAATTGAACTATATTTAATTTTAACGGAAAATTAATTTTTAGTTGGATATTAACCAATTTTTAACCAAACTCGATATATTTTTAACACCCAAGACTTGTTAGCGAGGGAGGAGTCGAGTTGCTCACCAAGACGCACCAGAACAACGTGCTGTCAGCTTCCTGCTTCCTGGTGCTCTTATCACGTTCTCCCTCCCAAGACTGACTGCCACTGTACGCTGCTGGCGGTTGGTCCCTTCAGTCTCTGTGTATTTTTCGAGTCTACTTGTGTTGGTATTCACGTGTGTGGCGCTCCTCACCTCTGACACTTGGTCCTGGTGCAGTGCTGCCTCTTGGGCCTCACTGAAAGAAACCTAATTTGTTTTATATTATTATTATCGAACCTCAGGTGATTAATATAGTTTAAGTCTGAAGGTTTTTATGTTCATTTCTCCTCCCCCTCCTCCTTCCTCCTCCTCCTCCTCCTTCCTCCTCCTCCTCCTCCTCCTCCTCCTCCTCCTCCTCCTTCACCTTCCTCCTCCTCCTCCTCCTCCTCCTCCTCCTCCTCCTCCTCCTCCTCCTCCTCCTGTTCACACCCAGTTGTCATAGATCACATTAACTGATTGTTCTATTTCGTCCAACACTCCATATTTTTTACTATCACACTATTATGAATACAAAATATAAAGTGTAATATTATTTAGCATTATTAGATACATATTATATTGACATACCTTAGCACAACATGTTTCATAATTCTTCTTGTGGCCAATGAGCGGCCGCCATACAGAGGAAAGCTTCAGGTGAGTGTTTACATCACAACAATTGCACTTGGTGACTCATGGGTGACGCACAGGTATCATCTCTCTCTCTCTATATGTCTAAATATATTCTTTAAATGACGCAGTTCTTGACAGTATACACGCATACACACACACTATAACCAAAAAAATAACGCTTCCAAACACACTCTCGCACAATATATATGTACAATATACTGATCACTCTTCACATGTATTGGTTTAACTAAGCAGTCGTGAGTGGAATACACCTGAGAGATACAGGTGATAAACCACATCAGGCACAAGATACTGTCTCGCTCCCACACACTGGTGTCGTCGACCAGGGCTCCACCACACCTTGTTGTTACGTGGGGGTGTGTGTGGCTGAGGGCGGCGGCGGGGAGAGGTGGGCGGGGTCGTAGGTGTCACAGGTGGGGTTACACTTACACCTCATGATCCACTCCACCTGGTAGTGAACTATCTCGTAGTTGTCGCTCTTAATGTCGTCGTACTCGACGTCGTCCTCCACCGTCAAGTTCTCGTGTTCAAATGGTAGTTGGTCGTCGAGGTCGTCTTCGTCGTACTGGAGGCTGTTGTCGAGCAAGTTGTCGTCGTAGGCAAGGTTGGGGTTGTGGGAGGGCGTGTGGGCGCGGTGTTGTCGTTGAGGGTAAGTCAGCACGGCCTCCAGCACTGGTTGTCCTTCATCCATCATGTCGTACACGCTGGGGGCGTGTGTGGTGGGCTGGTAGGCGTGTGGTCGCGGGCGTGGTGGTTGTGGGTTGCCGGCGTCGGGGGCAGCCAGGAGGTTGGTGTTGGCGTGGAGTGGACACAGGAAGGCGATGGAGATGGTGGTGGAGGTGTGGACGGTGCAGCAGCGGTCCGTGCAGGCGCCGCACAGCTTGGGTCTGTAGCGTCGCTCACTGACGCACCAGCCAGCACGCAGACGCACCGGCTTGACGTGCCTCTGCGTCGCCTTGCAGGTGTGGCCGCGCTGTAAAGTACACAACAAAGTCAGTGATATATGACACCAAACAGCCATGTGTAAGGCGGTGGTCAGGGCACTTGGTGGTTAAAAAGAAAAGTTAAACATAACAACAGAAATAAACAGAGACAAAAGAAATACTACTCAATTAATCTTGACTTGGCTGCCTTGGTTTCATATTTGTTGAGCTCTGCCAGGATTGTGGGGCCTTACGAGAGACAAAAACACCTTCGTATATTTTATCACCTGCAGTGGCTCCCTTAATAACATACCAACCTATACCCTTTACCATCAGCGTAAAGTTGATGGAATGAACCAGAACTATATAGGTTGTTAATTATTGCTTGTAGTGGTCTTTAAAATAACCACTTATAGTGTAGTTATAACAGTCACACGCTAACAAAGACAGCGACGGTGATGATGACAATGACAACAACAAGTACAAAAGATGTGATCAATTAACGTATAATAAGTGTGATATATTAGTGCATGATAAGTATGATGTATTAATGTATAAGTATGATGTATTAATGTATAAGTATGATGTATTAATGTATAAGTATGATGTATTAATGTATAAGTGATGTATTAATTATATAAGTGTGATATATTAATGTATAAGTGATGTATTAATGTATAAGTGTGATGTATTAAGTGTATAAGTGTGATGTATTAATGTATAAGTATGATGTATTAATGTATAAGTGATGTAGTAATGTATAAGTATGATGTATTAATGTATAAGTGTGATGTATTAATGTATAAGTATGATGTATTAATGTATAAGTATGATGTATTAACCCTTTAACCACTTTTCTCGCACTTGACAGGTTCTTCTGGCTACCTCCAGGCGATTTTATTCAGCTTAGGGTAACCTCCCGCTGTGAAAGGGTTAATGTATAAGTGTGATGTATTATTGTATAAGTGATGTATTAATGTATAAGTGTGGTGTATTAGTGTATGATAAGTATGATATATTAATGTATAAGTGTGATGTATTAGTGTATGATAAGTATGATATTAAATGGATTATGAAGAGACATAAGAGTAATTAAGAAGGGGAAGAGAGATGAAAAAATGAAAATTAGATAGAATCATTAACATATCAGGCTTATTAAAGAGAGAGAGAGAGAGAGAGAGAGAGAGAGAGAGAGAGAGAGAGAGAATGTGTGTGTCTGTATATATGTATGCCTGTATACATTTGTGTATGTGATTATATGTATGTATGTATGTATGTATGACTGTATGTATGTATGTATGTATGTGGAGAAACAAAACCAACGAGGCATATCATAACAGGTGTGGGTGGGTAAATATGAACCTAATTAAGGGTGAAGATGAGAAAAGTACAATACAGGTGAATGTTGGGGAAATGTTTTTGGTAGTTAAGGAATGTCTGGGAGATGTGGGTATTAAAACAGCTTCCAGGGTTATTTGGACATTAAAACAGTGTGTGTGTGTGTGTGTGTGTGTGTGTGTGTGTGTGTGGCGGTGGTATACTTTATAGGAGAGTGTTGGTGGCTCAGATAGCAGACAACGTACGACACCATAAACACACTGGGGCGGCAGATTCACTGTAATGGAAGTGTCGAGGGGGTGACACCGGGTGAGGTCTCTGACGAAAATAAGTGACGGTAATGTAACTTGAGGGATATGGCCGCTGAGGGATGCAGTGTAAGGGCGAGGGGGGAGGGCAAGTAGGAGGAGGGGGGGATGGGGAGGGTAGATGAGGGGGAGGAAGGTGGAGAACAGGTGGAGAGGAGGAGGAGGAGGCTAGGAGGCAAAGAAGTTAGAAGGATAAGTGCTTGAGGGAAGGATGCAGCCGCTGAGAGACACTAGAAGAGAGAACACATAGGCCTGAGAGACACCAAGAGAGAGATACATGGATTGAGAGAAAAGGAGGATACAGGGTTACATAGACAGAGAGAGAGAGAGAGAGAGAGACAGGCAGACAGACAGACAGAGAGAGAGAGAGAGAGAGAGAGAGATTAAAACACATGATAAACAGACCCGAAGAAAGAAAGAAAGAAAGGTTAACAGGAGGAGATAAAATAAAGGAAGATACACAAGAAGGGAAAAACACACGATTCAGCCGATGAAAAATAAAGAACTAGAGAATGAGGAACTTAGAACACGTAGCGAAAATCAGAAAACGTAACGAGATGAAATTAAAAGCGAGGTTATAATGAACGTCATGTACACAAGATCTACAGTAGTGAACGTTATGTATGTAGAAGAAATTTTTTATGAACGTAAAGTAAAAAAATCTTGATTGCTGTAAATAGAGAAAAAATGAGAATTATAAACACAATAAAGAGTTAGTTAAATATGTAACATGATTCTACAGCACTTGTTTATTACTGACCCTGATGTGGTGTTTCCTGGTGGGGGGGTGAGCGCCGGGTTGGAGGTAAGGCGAGGTCAGCTGCTGTTGACGTCGGTCCTGACACGGGCGTAGCTGACATAGACGAGTCTGGTTGACGAGCTGACAGCGAGCGTTGTCCGTTGACCAGCGCAGAGACACGCCAGCGCCGCACTTCTGTAGCGAACACCGCGACCATCTGCCGGAGACTCTCTCGCAGTCCGGGGGTCCCACCACCTTACCTGGGGGAGACACTCCGTCACTCACAGTCAAGGAGTCCCACCACCTTACCTGGGGGAGACACTCCGTCACTCACAGTCCAGGAGTCCCACCACCTTACCTGGGGGAGACACTCCGTCACTCACAGTCAAGGAGTCCTTCCACCTTACCTGGGGGAGACACTCCGTCACTCACAGTCCAGGAGTCCTTCCACCTTACCTGGGGGAGACACTCCGTCACTCACAGTCCAGGAGTCCTTCCACCTTACCTGGGGGAGACACTCTGTCACTCACAGTCCAGGAGTCCCTCCACCTTACCTGGGGGAGACACCTGCTCACCTACAGTCCCATGAGTCCCACTCTACCTTACCTGGGGAGACACTGTCACTCACAGTTCAGGAGTCCTTCCACCTTACCTGGGGAGACACTCCGTCACCACAGTCCAGGAGTCCTTCCACCTTACCTGGGGAGACACTCATCACCACAGTCCAGGTGTCCCACCACCTTACCTGGGGAGACACTCACCACCACAGTCCAGGAGTCCCACCACTCCAGCCTGGGAGCACTCCACACCACAGTCCAGGAGTCCCACTCACCTTACCTGGGAGACATTCGTCACTCACAGTCCGAAACCACCATCTTACCTGGGGAGACACTGTCACCACAGTCCAGGGAGTCCCATTAACGCCCGGGAGACACCTGTCACCAACGTCCTCATGACAGTTTTCACCAGTCGTCCACAACAATGGGAGGGTTTTGTCTCTACACTGTACAGCTGACAACATACCATTACCAGTAGTGATAATGAGAGAGAGAGAGAAGAATGAAATGCATGGAAAGAGACTGATGAAAAGGATGGATAGATAGATAGATAGATAGATAGATAGATAGATAGATAATTAGATAGATAGATAAATGGATAGATAGACAGATAAATAGATAAATAGATAGATAGATAGATAGATAGATAAATAGATAGATAGATAGATAAATAGATAGATAGATAAATAGATAGATAGATAGAGAAAAACGAGACAGAGATAGCATGAGAGAGAGATACCATTAATATAAAGAATACCCTCATTTATCAGCCAGGCCGGAGCTTTTACAAGGAATTTATCTTCATATTCTTGGGGAAAAAAGTGGTAAACAACATGAATTATACTGGATAATAGTATTGGCTGGCTCTTATGTTTGGGGATTTCTCTCTCTCTCTCTTTTTTCTTCCTTGTCTGTGTGTCTGTCTGTCTCTCTATTTAATTTTTCGGTCACACACACACACACACACACACACACACACACACACACACACACACACACACACACACACACACACACACACACACACACACACACACACACACACACACACTCATCACAATGACATATGTTGAAGCATCTTAGACGATAAACACTTTTCTGACGGAGACATAGGTAATTAGTTCCGGTAATGACTCACCTGTGTTTTTAGACCGATGTTGACCGAGGAAAATCCACGCTTATGCGGGCATGACGTGAGCTAATTGGTATTTGCACTCTGTGACATGCGCTGAATGACCCATCTTTCAATCCTTAGGTCAGGTTAGGTATTTGCTCATTTTAAGTTAGATTAGGGTGAATTAGATTAGGTCAGGTTAGGTTAGATTAAGTTAGGTTATGTTACGTTAGGTTAGATTAAGTCAGGGTAGACTAAATTAGGCTATGTTAGGTTAGGTTAGGTTAGGTTTTGGTTAGAATCGATATATGGTCACGTCGGGTAGATTGGCAAGTCAGCTGAAGATATGGAAGGCATAAAGCAGTCATAGCACACCATGCCCTTAAACGCGTGGATTCTGACAAAATTACGTTCAGACATTGCAGATATTTTCCAACAGTATCTAAAGGTGCAGACGACCTTACCTGGATGGCTTGAGAAATACAGGTAACGTCTTAAGGCTCAGGTAGACTCACGGTAAAGTTGACAACCCTTAAGTCGATATTAACCCTTTGAGTCCTGGAGAGTAAAATTATCGTCCTCAAAGAGTTAAAACATCTTCCTCAAATGGCTAAATCATCGTCCTCAAAGGGTTAAATCATCTTTCTCAAAGGGTTAAATCATCTTTCTCAAAGGGTTAAATCATCGTTTTCAAAGTGTTAAGTTATACTATCGGAGCTAAATTACGTTTTTTTCTTCAGTATCCAAAGTTAATAGAGAATTTTGAGTTACCTTTTGTGTTCAAATCTTTGGTAATTAAGACTTGAATCAAAAGGGATTTATTCATTACCTGAAGATTAAACATTCTGGTTTACTCCATCTGAAGGTTAATCAACTTGACGGTAACTGAGGAGGGTTAGGTTAGTTGGGTTAGGTTAGGTTAGGTTAGGTTAGGTTACGTTAGGTTAGGTTAGGTTAGATAAGGGTAGGCTAGGTTAGAATAGGCTAGGTTAAATTAGGTTGGGTTAAATTAAGGTAGTCGAGGTTACATTATGTTAGGTTAGATTTGAGTAGGGCGAGTTAGGTTCGGGAAATAAACTGGGGTCTTT
Source organism: Homarus americanus (assembly GCF_018991925.1). NCBI lineage: Eukaryota > Metazoa > Arthropoda > Malacostraca > Decapoda > Nephropidae > Homarus > Homarus americanus. The sequence continues at coordinate 4,283,950 of NW_024721079.1, read as the reverse complement.
AATCTTCTGCGTGAAATAAACTGGGGGGTCTTTAATCTTCATGTGAAATAAACTGGAGGGTCTTTAATCGTCAGGTGAAATAAACTGGTGGGTCTTTAATCTTCAGGTGAAATAAACTGGTGGGTCTTTAATCATCAGGTGAAATGAACTGGTGGGTCTTTAATCTACAGGTGAGATAAATTATGGGGTCTTTAGTCTTCAGGCAAAATAAACTGGGGGGTCTTTAAGCTTCAGGTGAAATAAACTGGAGGGGTCTTTAATCTTCAGACAAAATAAACTGGGGGTCTTTAATCTTCATGTGGAATAAACTGGTGGGTCTTTAATCTGCAGGTGAGATAAATTATGGGGTCTTTAATCTTCAGACAAAATAAACTGGGGGGGGGGGTCTTTAATCTTCAGGTAATCCGTATAGTTGTAAATGAGTTATATATTACCTCATATAGAAACACGTAAGAATAGACATCCGGCTATTGGGAGATGTTATTGTTCGAGGCATTGAAAGAGTTAAGTGAAATTCCGTGTTACCGATAGAGTGTTTCGCCACCTCATCGCCTGCCATTATGTTTCACACCTTTATGGGGCTTAAAAGCATTCTTGGTGTATTATTGTATTGGGTTGTGACTCCTTGTGTGATAATTATTCTGGTTTGTTTTTCTTCTCGTTTTATTCTTTTTTTTGTGTCGTGTTTTCTGAGTATTTTCACATTATTTGTATTTATTCTGTGTTCTCTCTCCCTCTGTTATAAGTTACCTTTTGTCTCACTATATCTCTCACCTGTTCTCTCCCTAATAATAACTCACCTGTTCTCTCACCTGTTCTCTCCCCTAATTATATCTCTCACCTGTTCTCTCCCTAATAATAACTCACCTGTTCTCTCACCTAATTATATCTCTCACCTGTTCTCTCCCTAATAATAACTCACCTGTTCTCTCACCTGTTCCCTCCCCTAATTATAACTCTCACCTGTTCCTCATCAACATTAATCAGAGCATAACAGTCGCCTTAAGTGAGCGAACCTGACAATCAGTTCTGGAATAATGTTATAAATGGGAAGGCGGGGTTTTATTGGCCTGTAGATATCGCTAACCATAAATATCCCGGTGGTTGGGTGGGTGTGAGGTATTGACGTGTAAGTGTGGGCGTGGGAGGGAGTGTGTGGGGGTGGGAGGGAGTGTGGGTGGGTAGGTGGGGAGTGTGTTTGTGTGTGGGTTGCAGATGTGGGAGGGAGGGGTGTCTGTCTGTCTGTCTGTCTGTCTGTCTGTCTGTCTGTCTGTCTAAGATGGTACAATGTGGTAGGTACTCAGTTCACTAACCTCCCCCTCCGCCTCCCCCTCCCCCTCCCCCTAGTTACGTTCACGACCACTTATCCAAAACTCCTCTGCTCCTGTTGACAGCAGTACAGTATACATCACTCCGGGTCTGTTTATCCTCACTGCAACACTCGCCTCTTGTTTTACGACGCCATTACACCATAAACCTGGCTTAGTCGGTCATTGTGCCATTAACTTTATCACTGCGCCATCACAGTGTTACCCTGCCATAGTACCAATCCATTGTTAATGTACTACCACTGCACTAACCAATGTTATTCTACTACCACGGCACTTACCAATGTTATTCTACTACCACGGCACTTACCAATGTTATTCTACTACCACAGCACTTACCAATGTTATTCTACTACCACTGCACTAACCAATGTTATTCTACTACCACGGCACTTACCAATGTTATTCTACTACCACGGCACTTACCAATGTTATTCTACTACCACGGCACTAATCAATGTTATTCTACAACCACGGCACTTACCAATGTTATTCTACTACCACGGCACTAATCAATGTTATTCTACTACCACGGCACTAATCAATGTTATTCTACTACCACGGCACTAACCAATGTTATTCTACTACCACGGCACTAATCAATGTTATTCTACTACCACGGCACTAATCAATGTTATTCTACTACCACGGCACTAATCAATGTTATTCTACTACCACGGCACTAACCAATGTTATTCTACTACCACAGCACCACCACCGTCATCACCCACCCACCGCACCTACACAAACACACAAACATCACACAATAAACAACGAACAAATAAACAATATTAGGAATGAATTTTGCCAGTTTGTCGCCTTAGATCGGTAGGTTAGGTTAGGTTAGGTTAGGTTAGGTTAGGTTAGGTTAGGTTAGATTGGGTTAGAATAGGTTAGGTTAGAATAGGTTAGGTTAGGTTAGGTTAGGTTACATTAGGGGGTTAGGTTAGGTTAGGTTAGGTTAGGTTAGGTTAGGTTAGGTTAGATTGGGTTAGAATAGGTTAGGTTAGAATAGGTTAGGTTAGGTTAGGTTAGGTTAATATGGGATATGTTAAGAGTCCCAGGACGAGGGAGGCCATCTGCAGTACACCTCTCCCTGGGCCAATGTGTCGTAAATTTATGTATGAGATGAGGATATTAAGCCCCGTTGTCCTCATAATGAGTTTAATGAGGCCTGGTCCTGAGGGAGAGACGTGGCAACCCGCCTCCTTATACGCCGAAGGAAGACGCTTGAGCTAAGATAGAGTGAGAGTTGAAGAGGGAGAGTTAAGAGTGAGAGTTAAGAGTGAGAGTTGTAGTGAGTGTTAAAGAGTGAGAGTTAAGAGTGAGAGTTAAGAGTGAGAGTTGTAGTGAGTGTTAAAGAGTGAGAGTTAAGAGTGAGAGTTAAGAGTGAGAGTTGTAGTGAGTGTTAAAGAGTGAGAGTTAAGAGTGAGAGTTAAGAGTGAGAGTTAAGAGTGAGAGTTGTAGTGAGTGTTAAAGAGTGAGAGTTAAAGAGGGAGAGTTAAGAGTGAGAGTTGTAGTGAGTGTTAAAGAGTGAGAGTTAAAGAGGGAGATTTAAGAGTGAGAGTTAAGAGTGAGAGTTGTAGTGAGTGTTAAAGAGTGAGAGTTAAAGAGGGAGAGTTAAGAGTGAGAGTTGTAGTGAGTGTTAAAGAGTGAGAGTTAAAGGGACAGTTAAATATAAGAGTTTAATTGAGAGCAAAGCGTGTAAGCTAAGAGAGAGAGAGAGAGAGAGAGAGAGAGAGAGAGAGAGAGAGAGAGAGAGAGAGAGAGAGAGAGAGAGAGAGAGAGTGTGTGTCATCCATAGGTGTTTGTATCTCACATTAAAGCAAATTCTAAATTCTATTGATAAACTAAAATATAAACTTTTTGAAGATATATAATTTTTTTCATGAATTTATGTTGAAACTCGTTGCTGGTGTTGAAAGTTTTGGGTACAGTGAGTCTCCCTCCAGGATACTCAGGTTATAACAACAAGACGCTGGAGTTTGGTGAGGAGGGCGTAACTCAAGTGGGTTACTAGCACGTACATGTGGTAGACGACACTGGACTCAAAACATCTTCACTACAGGGACGCCACAGAGATACTCCCGTACACAAGGGGTTAACGAGAGACTGACTGCAACAGGGTAAGATACTGAAGCTATGGATCAATATCAGTTCACCATCCCTTTACCTACCACTGGGAGAATCAAGGCTTACGACTAACAATATCACTGAGGGCCTGAAGGTTTGATGAGGTGTTCATGTCCTCACCTGAACCAATTAAAACTAGAGTCAGGTGTGAAAATAGATCATTAGTCTTAGGTATTCTACTGTAGTTACAGTGAGGTTAACTGGTGCTATCGTTTTATTGTTATCTCTACACTTTAACTACAAAGGTCTTTAACCACGTAACGAGATTAGTAATTACACTAAATTCATCAACAAATTAGAATCAGGTATGAGAGTTACAGTGGGTGAGTCAGACCTCATTTTTGATCTTTAAGTAACGTAGTATATCATAACTATCTCGTAAACCCACTACAGCTTTGGTTAACCCTGAACGATTGAGTAAATATAGGTGTTCGGGTATGTTTTTGGTCTATGAGCCAGGTAGATTAACACAGGTAACTTGATGAATTAAAAAACTGATAAAAAACAAAGCAATAAAAACTGAAACCAATGTAGCCTGAATTTGTGAAAACGGCTGAAACAGGTCAAATCTGGGGCCTCCTGTAAGCTGGAAAATTGGACAAATTAGAACCCAAAGGCCCTGAAAAAAATGGAACAAACCAGTAAATCCTTTTTGAACAACCGAACAAATGTGAACAATGAAATAAACAAAACTGGAACACTCACCACTTGGGTCCTGCACGAATGAATTGACGAAATCAAAACGCGAGTGACCCTGAGAGATTTGGATGAATCAAAACTTGTGTGTTTGGGATCATCTCTTGGCCGAGGAGTTGTTGGATAAGTTGGCCAATTACTCGAATTTCTCGCCAACTTGACCATAAGAACTTGTCGAGGTCAAGTAGACACACACACACACACACACACACTACGTCTTTCTCGATAAATATATAACTTTCTTGAAATTTTCCATTAATTATTTTTTCTTTTCTTTTTTAGTGGCAGTTTCCGAGTTATTTACCGCATATCTCCCTGGTAGTGTGTGTGTGTGTGTGTGTGTGTGTGTGTGTGTGTGTGTGTGTGTGTGTGTGTGTGTGTGTGTGTGTGTGTGTGTGTGTATTTTCCTGAGAGTGTGTATGTGTCACCGTGTAGCTTCTTGGTAGTGTGTATGTGTCACTATCTCCCTGTCCGTGTGTACGTGTCACTGTATCTCCCTGGCCGTGTGTATGTTTCACTATATCCCTGGCCGTGTGTATGTTTCACTATCTCCCTGGCCGTGTGTATGTTTCACTATCTCCCTGGCCGTGTGTATGTTTCACTATCTCCGTGGCCGTGTGTATGTGTCACCATCTCCGTGACCGTGTGTATGTTTCACTATCTCCGTGGCCGTGTTGGTCTCCGTCAGCGCCGCACATCAGTATGCCGCTGTCGCCGTCAGTTCATGTCTGCCTCAGTGCCAGCAACAAACTTTGGGCCAAGAGTTCTTCAGAAAGTGGCACTCCTGAAGTGGTTTGTGGCCCAACTTTGTGTCGATAAAGTCTTTAAATATAAGAATTAGCGCGAGACAGGCGACTTTGTGGCTGTAGGAACGCGGACCTGTGTTCCTAGTTCAGTGCCATCAGTGCCAACTCTCCTCCTCCTCCTCCTGCTGGTGCCTGACGAAACTGCCACACGATCATTTTACCTCGACGCTTTTCCTACAGATATTTAAATAGTAATTAATATTTCCAATTCGCGGTTTTTATGGCGTCTCAAGAAAATCATCCACCATAAACAAGAGGAGAGAGGTATCCGATGCCTTTTGGAGGGGATTCGACTTCCCGTTTAGGATTATATTTGTTTTTCACAATTTTCAAGTCATTATCAACATCAGAAACCTGGAGAGGCACTATACTGCCCTGGTGTCTTGGACATGTTACGATGGAATCCAATTGGTACCCTGGCGTTACTTGAACTTAATCTGTCTTTTGGCACTGACCTGAGAAACTACTGTGGTCTGATGAAGTAGGACTGACCTGACACCCTGGCACTAATCTTGAAACCTGGTAGAGTGGCACTGACCTGGAGCTGTGTCACACATCCACTCCCTGCAACACTGGCCAGGCACCGTGACCAGGTGAGGGTGATGGCACTGGGCACTGGGCGGGATGTTCTCACTGGGACACAACGACACACACGCGTACGTCCCGTTCTGGCGGTGGGAGAGATAGAGAGAGAGAGAGAGAGAGAGGTGGTTACTGATAAAAAGATAAAGTGATACTAAGAGTTATACTGGGTCACACACACACACACACACACACACACACACACACACACACACACACACACACACACACACACACACACACACAAGAGGTTAGGAACCACCTTACAAATACACTGGGTGATACAGACAGACACAACAAGGGGAGGACTCACCTGACAGGTACACTGGGTGCGACAGTCCAGGGTAAAGTTCTCACCGTCGTCGTAGGTGCGGTTGTTGACGGTACACTTGGCTGGATGTACCTCTGTGGGGGACCAACACACCTTGTTAACACAGTACAACACACGGGGCTAGTTGTGCTGCACCTCAGTAAGGACGATGTTGTCATGTTAGATATCAGAGGAAACCCTATAGTCATTTATAACTGAAGAGATAGTGATGTCATGTCAAAACACAGTCATTATGTCATATTAAAACACAAGAGGGGCCATGTGTCATATTAAACCACAGGAGGGGCCAGTGACATTACTATATTGAAACACATGACAAGAGGTGGTCGGTGTAGTCATGTCAAGGATATATAAGTTTTGGTCCTGTCAAAGCACTAGAGAACCCACAGCACAAGGAGGAGCGATATTAAGTCATAACTTGAGAGTGAGACTTGAGAAACATACTTCAACACAGTAATATAACAACACACTACATCAAAGCCTGGTCATGTCGTTCAACAGGAGAGTCTACGGTATCATGTGTCTGAAGAGGAGGTAGTCAGGACACATTAGGATACACGTGAACACATTAGGACTATTACACTGGAAGCGGACGACCCACATTGTTACCTTTGACCTATCGGCTTGGAGATAATGGACCAACTTTGTCTCCACCAATTGGCTAATTACTCAGCTTGGGTCTCTCTCGTTTTTTATCAAGATGGGAATTGCAGGAGTCGTTAAATGGGAAGAAATGAAAATGGATAGTCTTGCATTATGAGATTCGGTGCTGAGGAAAAAATATGGTTGTAAAATGATGAAATAGAAAAAATAAGTATATATATCATACTAAAATATTCACAAGATTTATATAATTTATGTTCGTTAAATGTATATGATTTTTTCAAGTGTATGATATTGAATTATAGTAAATAAAAACATTTGGCTAGTTCCTTCGTGGTGAATGTTATCAATATTTGGTGTGGTTAGGTTAGGTTGGCTTAGGTTAGGTTGGGTCAGGTTAGGTTTGGTTAAGTTAGGTTTGGTTGGGTCAGGTTAGGATAGGATAGGATAGGATAGGATAGGATAGGTTGGTTTCGTTTTGATTAGGTTAAAATAGATTTTGACCAACAGACTAATAATAATAATAGATAGAAATCTATATACACCGTCACAAAAAAAAACATCCCATCTTCCGAGGGGAATAAAAAAAAGAGTAAAACTAATCAGTAACACAAGCAAGAGGCAAGAAACACCGCCTGGATATACTTGCAGAGAAGACGCATTTCGAGTACCATTGAGAAGCAGACAAGAGACGTTCATGAAAGAAGGTGAAATGTACGGGAAAAATGAGTGAAATTTTTAAGAGGAGAAAAACAATGAGCACAATGGTAGGAGGAAAAGTGAAGGAGAGAGAGTGAAGGAAGTCATGGGTTGGAGAACGAGTCAAGGAGGAAATCTTTGAGTGGAGGACGAGGCAAGGAGGGTCGTGATTGGAGGACGAGGCAAGGAGGAAATCTTTGAGTGGAGGACGAGGCAAGGAGGAAATCTTTGAGTGGAGGACGAGGCAAGGAGGAAATCTTTGAGTGGAGGACGAGGCAAGGAGGGAAGTATTTGAGTGTAAGACGAGCTAAGGAGGGTCGTGATTGGAGGACGTACCGAGGATAATCTCCAGATAAGACAGACAGACAGACAGACAGACAGACAGAAGGAGTAAAGAAAGTTGGGTCGGGACGGGGGCAGGATGTGCTTCGGTAACTCCAGCAGACGATAAACAGAAGGCGGGGATAAGTTGTGAACAAGTTAGCAGAAACACAGAAGACAACAATGGCGGAGAAGATTATGATGAACTGTTTTACTGTACTGACTGTAAATGTAAGGATGAGAAATGTGAGATATTGTGCTGTTGATGACGACAAGGAATGTGTGGGAGGTCTGGAGGTTATTGGTTGTTGTTGTTGTTGCTGCTTTCTATTACAGGTGCGGAGGTTATTAAGCACCGGTCTCGAGTTTTAGTTCCTTACAATACACAATTCATAATAAGTTAGGGTGAAGCAGCGTTAACTTTGAGGTTTCATTATAACTTGCTGACTTTCAGAATATGTTGCTTATGCTACGGAAGCTTTTGATATAATAGCTATTGTGTAACAACTGTACTGTGTGAAATGTATGTACAGTAGTCGTCTAAGCTGTGTAATAGTACGTGGCGAGTGAAAGATGGTTGGTGTAAACACTATGTGAGATGATATATTGTGGACTGTATAGAGTAGTAGTGGTAAAGTGTTGATGACCAAGATCACGTGAGAAATGAACGTGACAGGTGAGAGAAAGGTGATGGTGGACAGTTACACATTAAGACTCACCTTGGCAGGTGCCAGTAAGATCTTGGGTAGTGTCGTAGATGCAGGTGAGGTTCTTGGAGACGTCGCAGATGGTGGCACCGTCGCAGAGCTCCCCAGCCTGTCCTGCACATTGCCAGCAGCAACCACACCCGTCCCGCACCGTTGGCACTCCCGGGCGGCACACCGGCACAGTGCCACATCCGCACGGGTATACACAGTGGGCGCTGATCTGTCAACACATAAGGACATATTGAACGCCGTCAGTCATAACCTGCCGTGTTCTCTCCTCACAACCCGTCACCCCGGAGCACTGAACGTCATTTGACAACACCTAGACTGACCTGCATTGCTTCATGATAATCTGGTTATATACAAACTTGACGCAGCAGGAGTCAGCTATTGAGTTATTAAGACGACACCTTTGATCGCTGGCCCGTGACCAACACTGCCAGGACCCGCGTAGGATGGCACACCACACAGTCTCGTAACTGTTGTAAATGACCTAGAATTTGTTTTCTTTGAGTTTTTTACAACAGCTACATTAGTAACCTGCGGCACAAGAAGAAATGAACTTGTCTTACTGAGGCTACAAACACAAAAACTACCAAGTAAATGATTCAGAAATTCGCCGAAACTCTTTTATATCTAGATTGGGTCCTGTGCTTGTACACTCAGCAGTAAGTGAATACATTGCCTGATACACTTGTCGATGGTGGGATGACCCAACGGTGGACGATCAGCCTGCCAAGGGGGGAGGAGTAACACACTGACAGCTGAATGCAAGGAGTCAGAGCCCCACACTCAGTCTGGTAACCTTGTACTAGAAGAGAGAGAGAGAGAGAGAGAGTAGATGAACAAGAAGTGAAGTTATGTGTTGGGTAGGCCAGTGTGTGGGGGGGGCAGGTGATGGGTAAGGGTGACAGGTGGACGTGCACGGGTCATACACACACACACACACACACACACACACACACACACACACACACACACACACACACACACACACACACTTAAGCTACTCTGGGACAGATTAGAGGAACCGTAAATAATCTAGATTTTATGTAATGAAGTAATAGAAGAGTTATTATTGGATGAAGGATCGAGAGGAGGCTTGCATGAACGTGGAAGAGAGGAGATGGAGGGAGATGAGGAAAATAGAGGGTGAAGGGAGATAGAGAGGAAAAGGGGATGTAGGCCATAAATAGTACCAACACATCTCTCCTTGCTCTCACTGACACACACACACACACACACACACACACACACACACACACTCTCTCTCTCTCATTCCTTTTAACTAAGAGACGTAATAACAGTCGATGAATATATAGATCTATCTTGTTTAATTATTTGCATTGTTTTATCGATATTAGTTCTTTCTTTTCTCTGTTTTTTGTATTTATTTATTTAGCTTTTTAGATAAGTTCATTACCCTCAGAAATACACATTTGACAATTTGTCTTTATATGTACACAATTTACCGGTGTGTGTGTGTGTGTGTGTGTGTGTGTGTGTGTGTGTGTGTGTGTGTGTGTGTGTGTGTGTGTGTGAGAAACCAGGTTGTCGGGCCCCAGTGAAGCCTTATGGGTAAGTGGTGACAGGGGAATATATATTGTTATTGAGAAACAGGGAAGATGGAAAGTTCACACACACACACACACACACACACACACACACACACACACACACACACACACACACACACACACACACACACACACACACACACACACACACCAAACCCTATGATACCAACGTAACAGATTGTAGCTAAATAGTTCAGATGTATTGCAAGATCCCCAGAGAGAAGAGGAACAGAGATAGTCCGATAAACTAGTAGTGGAGAGGAGAGTCATGGGGGTGGTAAGACAAGGAACAGAGCCCAGGTGAGGGGAATAAGATCGATAAACTAGTAGTGGAGAGGAGGCTGCGGGGTATAAGACAAGGGGAACAGAGCCTGCGGTGAGGGGAATAAGATAGGGGGTGGGGAGGGGGGGGTGTTGGAACAGAAGGGTGGAGGTGGCTCAACCATTTCATTATTCTAGATGAGACTTAAAGTTTGATTGCATAAACAAGACGTCTTCAGGTGAAGTTCCATAGATTCTGATTAACGGATGTCCTCCTGCTTCCTGAGATTAAATATTACGACCAAGAAGACTATACAGGAAGCGTCCTCAACATTGGCCACAAAGGACTATAGACATTTTTAGGAGGAGGCCTTAGGTGACGCAACAGAACAACGGGAGATGTCTTAGATGACGCTAAGAGAGCAACGGAAGATGTTCCAGGGGACGTAACAGAACAACGGGAGATGTCTCAGGGGACGTAACAGAGCAACGGGAGATGTCTAGATGACGCTACAGAGCAACGGAAGATGTCTCAGGGACGCAACAGAACAACGGAGATGTTCTAGGGGACGTAACAGAGCAACGGGAGATGTCTTAGATGACGCTACAGAGCAACGGAAGATGTCTCAGGGGACGCAATAGAACAACGGAGATGTCTCTTGTGACGTAACAGAGCAACGGAAGATGTCTTAGATGACGCTACAGAGCAACGGAAGATGTCTCAGGATAAACAGAACAACGGGGAGATGTCTCTAGGACGTACAGAGCAACGGAAGATGTCTAGAAGGACTTGCAGAGCAACGGAAGATGTCTCTTAGACGTAATAGAGCAACGGAGATGTCTAGATGACTCTACAGAGCAACGGAAGATGTCTTAGATGACTCTACAGAGCAACGGAAGATGTCTCAGGGACGTAACAGAGAATGGGAGAGATGTCTTAGATGACTTCTACAGAGCAACGGAAGATGTCTCTTAGGGGACGTAATAGAACAACGGGAGATGTCTCAGGGGACGTAACAGAGCAACGGGAGATGTCTCAGGGGACGCTACAGAGCAACGGAAGATGTCTTAGATGACTCCTACAGAGCAACGGAAGATGTCTCAGGTGACGCAACAGAGCAACGGAAGATGTCTTAGATGACTTACAGAGCAACGGAAGATGTCTCAGGGACGTAACAGAGCAACGGAGATGTCTTAGATGACACTACAGAAAGCAACGGAAGATGTCTTAGATGACTCTACAGAGCAACGGAAGATGTCTCAGGGGACAACAGAGCAACGGAGATGTCTTAGATGACTCCCTACAGAGCAACGGAAGAGCGTCTCAGGGACGTAACAGAGCAACGGGAGATGTGTCTTAGATGACTTACAGAGCAACGGAAGATGTCTTTAGATGACGCTACAGAGCAACGGGTGGAAGATGTCTAGATGACCTCTACAGAGCAAATGGAAGATGTCTCAGGGGACGTAACAGAGCAACGGAGATGTCTTAGATGACTCTACAGAGCAACGAGATGTCTTAGATGACTCTACAGAGCAACGGAAGATGTCTCAGGGGACGTAACAGAGCAAACGGAGATAGCCCAGATGACTCTACAGGAGCAACGGAAGATGTCTCAGGGGACGTAACAGAGCAACAGAAGATGTCTTACGACTCTACAGCAACGGAAGATGTCTCAGGGACGTAACAGAGCAACGGAAGATGTCTCAGGGGACGTAACAGAGCAAATACAGAAGATGTCTTCAGACTAACAAAAACAAGAGGCTGTCAGGGTCATCAAACAGTTCGCTTGACTTATGACACCAGTTGCCGCGGGAGCCTGGGAGTAGGGTGAGTGAAATATAAAACTGAAAAAGTTGCTCTAAAATTAATTCATCTTCTTATTAAGTATTTCTGGGCTGGTCATTGAGTACCATTGATGGGTTGCGTGAAGATTAAAGCTTCCCCCAGCTTAGTTCACCTTAAGATAAACCAACCTGACCCTAACCTAATCTAACCTGAGCTAAACTAACCTAACCTAACCTAACCTAACCTACCATTGATGGGTTGCGTGAAGATTGGTGCTTCCCCAGCTTAGTTCACCTTAAAAATAAAACCAACCTGACGCTAACCTAATCTAAACCTGAGCTAAACTAACCTAATCTAATCTAACCCAATCCTACCATTGATGGGTTATGAAGATTAAAGCCCCCAGCTTAGTTCACCTTTTAAGATAAAACCAACCCGACGCTAACCTAATCTAACCTGAGCTAAACCAACCTAATCTAATCTAATTCCAACCTAACCTGACCTAATCTAAATCTAACCTGAGCCAAACTACCCTAATTTCTAATTCCAACCACCTTAATGCTAACCTAACCCAACCTAACCTAACCTAACCTAACCTAACCTTAACCTAACTCCAACCCAACCAACTTCCTTTGGTTTGGTAGTGACAGTCATATACGCATTTCTTTTCGTGTGATGATTTTCAATGACTATTTTTAATTTTCACTTTTTTTATTTAGCTTCAGTGATAAATATTAATTAGTCTCGATGCTAAATGAGTCTCTGTATCGAATCTCTGAATGAATGTATTTTTTTTTTGGCTTCCAGGTGTAAAAAAAAATATTATGATTTCCAAAAAATATATCAATTATAATTAAAAATAGAAATAAATCGTAATATATGTTAACTCAGCTTGACACAATGTCTTCCGCGTACATATATTATAGAGTTAACATTAAACCTAACTATTGTAACCGTATTTGTAAGTATAAGAGTTTACCTAAGTTTACCTAAGTTTACCTGAGCAGCTAATGAGATTCTATAATGTAGGACTTCAGTAATTAACATTAATTAATATATACAGTACCTGTATTATTAATGGTGATATATATATATATATATATATATATATAAATGACTTTAATATATTTTTTATATATAATCTTTGTGTGATATTTCTCCTTATACAGTATACATAGTTTATTGATATGTGTAAAGCGCTGTAATGTTTCCTTATAACAGATGAACGCGTGTGTGTGTGTGTGTGTGTGTGTGTGTGTGTATATGTGTGTGTGTGTGTGTGTGTGTGTGTGTGTGTGTGTGTGTGTGTGTGTGTGTGTGTATCCTCATTATATGACACTACTCGATGCGGGTATATTTACTTATTTCAGGGAGAGATGTGTGTATATTCCCAGAACGATGCGGGTATATGCGTATTTTTTGAGAAGGTAACACCACGCGGGTATATTTCGTCACAATATAACACAGGAATGCGTATGTGGAATATTGGTTTTATGTCGTATTTGAGGAGCTTCTTTACCGCTGGCGGCTATTTTTACCATGTTTTTCTTGGTTAGAAGTTTAGTTGGGTTAGGGTTGCTAGGTTAGATTAAGCTTGGGTTAGGTTAGATTAAGTTGGGTTAGGTTAGGTTAGGTTAGGTTGGGTTAGGTTAGGTTAGGTTAGGTTAGATTAGGTTGGGTTAGGTTAGGTTAAGTTGGGTTAGGTTAGATTAGGTTAGTTTTGTTAGTTAGTTAGACATGATGAGTATTTTGTGGATGGCGTAAATTTGAATTTGGCCAAAGATTAAAAAAAAATAATAAAAACAAAAGATTTGAATATGAAAGACCAGGCAGATGGTAAGATTTACCAGTCAGAATACATAAACTACCTCTCAGGGCACATAAACCCACCCATCAGAACAGATAAACCCACCTGTCATATCACACAAAACCACCTTGTTAGACGGTGTCTTTCCCTGGCAGATAACGAGGCGTGTTCTGCCAACTAGACTGAGGGATGAGGGGAAACTTGGAGATGACTTGGTCCGCCATTAGCGACGGTCGGAAACTCACGAAGGAGAATCGGGGGGGAAACTTTCACCAGCAGACGGCATTACGACGCACGGGAAACTGTTGCTAATGATGCCTCCGTGAAGTACGTTAAGGGACCAGCTGTTATTTCCAGGACAACCAGCTGTTATTTCCAGGACAGACAGTTGTTATTTCCCGGACAACCAGCTGTTATTTCTAGGATGATTAGCTGTTATTTCCAGGACACAGACAGTTGTTATTTCCTTTTGACAACCAGCCGTTACTTTGTGATGATTAGCTGTTATTTCCCAGGACAGACAGTTGTTATTTCCCGGACAACCAGTTGTTATTTCCAGGACAGACAGTTGTTATTTCCCGGACAACCAGCTGTTATTTCCAGGACAACCAGCTGTTATTTCCAGGACAGACAGTTGTTATTTCCCGGACAACCAGCTGTTATTTCTAGGATGATTAGCTGTTATTTCCAGGACAATCATGAACTTCGAAACACAACCTACTCCAATCTCGAGTACAACCTACTCCAGCCTCCAAGAAAACCTACTCTAACCTCGAGGACAACCTACCCAAACCTCCAAGAAAACCTATTCCAACCTCGAGGAGAACCTACTCCAACCTCCAAGACAACCTATTCCAACCTCGAGGAGAACCTACCTAAACCTCCAAGAAAACCTACTCCAACCTCCAAGACAACCTATTCCAACCTCGAGGAGAACCTACTCCAACCTCCAAGACAACCTATTCCAACCTCGAGGACAACCTTCAACCTCAAGGATAATCTGCTTCACCTCGAGGATAACCTTGAGATAATCAGAACTCATTTATTAGATTTCCGTGCCGCTTCTTCTCCCCAGAGTGGCATTTAACTCAACCCCGACCTAGTGACTCTCTCTCTCTCTCTCTCTCTCTCTCGTGCAGGCCAGATAAAAGGTCTCTTTCACTCAGACTGTTTTTCTCTCTCTTTTTCTTTATTAGTCTCTTCCACCGTCTCTCTCTCTGTCACACACACACACACACACACACACACACACACACACACACCGGGAGTGACATAAGACTTCACTTCTCACCCTCTTATCCTTGCTTCTCTTCCCAAAGGTATCGTAAATATTGTTGGCTTTCTTTGTGTCATCAACCCCAGGTGAGTATGAATGTGTTTTCCTTAAATTTGTCTCCTTGGTGTAAGATATCTCGCTTGGCGTTTGGTTAGGTTAGGTTTTGGTTTGGTTTGGTTAGGATGGATTTGGCTTGGTTGTTAGGTTTAGAAGCATAGGTTAGGTTAGGGTTTGGTTAGGTTAGGTTAGGGTTTGGTTAGGTTAGGTTAGGGTTTGGTTAGGTTACGTTAGGTTACGTTAGGTTAGGGCTTGGTTAGGTTAGGTTAGGTTAGGGTTTGGTTAGGTTAGGTTATGTGTTCCGCTACGTGTTTAACTCATATACATACACAAATGTCTTATAGACCCTTGATGAATCTGTATAGTCATAAGTCATTCACAACTCTAGTTTACAAAATTGGTGTCCTCATTTTCTAGTTCTTGTCTAGAGGAAGAAAAATATATTGTACTAGACCAGAAAGTGAACTAAATTCTATCCCAAAATTTAATCCTGTGAATCACTTCTCTTTTTTTCCACTATTTTGTAATTTGTTAGTGAGGAGATTTCACACGGTACCTATTTTGATTTTTTTTTTAGCTCGTCGAGATTTTTTACCTTTTTTGTTTTTTTCGGGTTAAAACATAAGGGACTATGAGATATTCAGTAGGAGATAGATAGATAGATAGATCGATAGATAGGTAGATCGATAGATAGGTAGATTGATAGACTGAGACTGACTCTACCTTACACTCTCTCAAGTGAATTGTGTTATTCTAGAAAAAAAAATACCCAACAGAGTAAATTTAATAACGTTGAATAAATATTAAAAGCCAATTTGTTTAATCAGAGGGAAATTTTAGGTGTCATTATGTAAAGTTACAAAATCCGTAGGCGAGTGAATATAATTAGAGGCTTAATTAATGTTAAGATAAGGTTTGGGGGGAAGGTTGAAGATAATGATGTGATATAAACATTGTAAGTCATTTCGGTGTTGGTCTATCTCTCGTCCCCGGATGTTAAAGATGTTGACCCAGCCTCATCACACACACACACACACACACACACACACACACACACACAGGGGAGTTGAATAGAACACAAGAGTCGTATTGAATTCTGAAGCTGGAATAATGATTTCCTCCATGAGTGACAACGTAAGGCAGACGAGAGAGAGAGAGAGAGAGAGAGAGAGAGAGAGAGAGAGAGAGAGAGAGAGAGAGAGAGAGAGAGAGAGAGACTGACACCAGAGCCACGTCAGAGCTGGTGACTCGTCTGATAACAACCAGATTACTTATACCCGGTGAAGAGGATTACCATATTGAATAGTAATAAGAGGTGATCTCAATATCCCGAACCGAGAAGTGACAAGAACGACAAAGAGAACACCCCTCATGTACACCCGTCCGGTATAAGTGTGATGGACACCCTCTACTGTACCATAATAGAAACTCCGGATATGAACGGCATAGGTGACAAAACTGCTGGGAATGTGTTTATAATGCTATGATACTTATTTCAATATTTCTAGAATTTAAGTGCGGTTTGTGTCTCTCTCTCTCTCTCTCTCTCTCTCTCTCTCTCTCTCTCTCTCTCTCTCTCTCTCTCTCTCTCTCTCTCTCTCTCTCCCTTCGCTCGCCTACTTCTACCTCAGAGCGCCTCAGAACCTCGTGGCAATTAGAGCTACTGAAACCAATGAGCTCAGATATTATTTGCTCGCCCCGCGGCTCAACACTCTCGAAGCAATTTTTTTTTTATTTTATTCCGAGTCTAAATATACCTGATGATTATAGTGTTTACCTACCGTGTGTTCTGAGCGAGCTGAAGGAATAATTGAAGCTAAGTTTAGTCTGGCTAATTGTAAGATGGAAGCTTGAAAAAAGAAACAAAGCTTATTAGTGTAAGATGGAAGCTTGGAAAGAGAAACAAAGCTTATTTTACTTTCAGTCCAGTCGGAAACAAGTGAATAGATGGAGCGAGGAGTTGGCGTAGTGTGTAATTCTGGCTGTTTCTTCTTCGAACTGTTGGAAAAGCGCGTAATAGTTTTGCTGCGAACAGGAAAGAGAGTTGAATTCTCCAAACTGGTTGCAATTTAAAGATGACAAGATGCAGGTGTTGTAAGAGAGTGCCTGTGTGTTGCAGAGAAGCGAGTGCGTGTTGCAGGGAAGCGAAAGTGTGTTACAGTGAAGCGAGTGTGTTGCAGGAAAATGAATATATGTTGCAGGGAAGCGAGTTTGTGTCGCAAGAGGATGACTGTGTTGCAGGAGGACGATTGTATTGCAAGAGGATGAGCGTGAGTGAATGTCATCCCTCAAGAGGTTGGACGATTGTATTGCAAGAGGATGAGCGTGAGTGAATGTCATCCCTCAAGAGGTTGGATGAGACCAAGTGTCAAAAAATAAAATGAAACGCCAGGAATAACTTCGCACTTTAATACCTCCAGATATGTAAACAAACACTTAGTCAAGAATAACACCGTGAAAGAAAAACCTCGTTAAGTCTGTTAAAATTACCCAGGACTGTCTCTTCTCTCTCCGTGATTTCAATTTGAACTTTTGATGGTCCGGATCCGATTTTAATTACTTCAGCTCCATAATTAATCCCAACTTTACGTCTCTCTCTTGGAAACGTCAAACAAGAAAAGGCACAGTAAAAAGAATTCTTATACAAAATTTCTTTGAGTTCTGTCTAAAATTTCTGGATGAAGAATTTTTTATTTATTTATATTTTGTCCCGTTTTTTTTTACATCTCATTTGACAACGGCCCCAAGGAAGAGATAATCAGGAAGAAATGGTTACCTAAATACAGTGTTTTGAGTCATGATAGTTCAGGCTTATATGTTGCTCACACTACTGCTGACTTCCTTGAGTAATGACTGACGTAGGAAACAACTAATCTCTTCAGTAAAATGTTTAAAGAACTTGAATTTTTTGTTTCTCTCTCTCTCACCACCCACCTTATAAGGTATAAATATTTAAAACCTAGGAATTATATTTTTTCGATCACCCTGTATGTTTATCTGTATCTCCCCTTGTGGAATTAGAATAACAATTTCAATTAATTTTTTTTTTTATACCAAGAATCTAGAGAAGGAAAAGGTATAATAAAAATAAAGAGAAACTTTGAGAAATTTAATATTCACTTCAAAAAAATTCCTCCTTGCTGTGATAAGATTTACTCATCTTGTTCAGGTTGTGTCTGAAGCACGTCTCGAGTGTGTTAGGTTATTTATTATTATTTTTATATTTTGTGTATTTATTTGTGACTCTTTCTCTCATCTGTGTTGTATTTGATTTTAATTAACTTTCAGTGGAAGTCATTTTATTCTCACTAAATCTGGGACATTTTTACAGCACAGGGTAATTCACTATTCTTGTCTTGAGGTATTTGGACTTTTTTTTTCTTCGCTATTTCATAACTCGGCAAACAACATGAAATTGACAAACAGCTTTTATGAATTTTATCTAAATCAGAATATATATACAGTTCTTCTTTCTTGTTAGAGACCATAACTGTTGAGTCTGATGAGAAGATTCTTAAAGATATGAGTTTTAAGAAATTCACCGTAAAATATGTAATTGGGAGAAGTATTATTTTTTATTTAGTTCCCCCGGTAAATGTACAAAGGCACCGTTCTCTCTTCATACAGCTCGCGTCCCTAGTAATTATTTCTATTTAGCGAAAGTAATTTTTTTCCTCTTGCACGATTTATTTTGTTTCTTTAGCCTTAGTCTCTCTTACTTTATTGTTTGTCTCTTTTTTTTAAGTTTGTCTTTTTTTATTTGTGAAAGTTAAATGTTTTCTTGTATGTTTGTATGTCGTGTCTCCCTCTTTACGTATTCAGAAGAGCTTGTATTATCCTTTGTTGAGTCGAGTTCTTGTTTAGCCATTGTTTATACACCTGTACTGCCTATGTATCTTCTGAGTCAATGTGAACTTGTATTACAATACTATTTTACTCTAATAAATGTCTACTTATATCCTTATGTCCTTCGAATAATTTTACATATAATAGCTTAGTTTACTCTTCAAAACCTAACCTAACCTAATACCCCCAAATAGCTTCAGGGTAAATAATCTTTAAAGGAAATAAGCAGGGATGGAGATTCTTCAGGTGATGCCAAAACTATTTTACCATATTGTGTGGGGTTGTCGGGGTAACGTTTATGTCTTTTACTCAGCGACGAGGATTGTATTGAGGTAGGCGACCCAAGGCGACTTAAGGGAAGTTTATTGTTAACTCGGAGTGCGGTGGCCGAGGGAATACAGCGCTCGCCTCCTGTCACAAGGATCGGTGGGTTCGCTAGTTCGATCCTGGCGTGTTCACAATCCACCCATTTGTAAATGTTGACCTGAGTTTACAAAATTGGTATGTGAAGACAGTTGAGTGCAGTTTATGCCCCCCTTTAAGGTGTGTCTGTTGTCTGCCAGGTGTATCTGTTGTCTACCAGGTGTTTCTGTTGTCTACGAGGTGTTTCTATTGTCTACGAGGTGAGGTGTTTTTGTTGTCTACAAGGCGTTTCTGTTATCTACCAGGTGTTTCTGTTGTCTACCAGGTGTTTCTGTTGTCTACCAGGTGTTTCTGTTGTCTACAAGGCGTTTCTGTAGAGTGTTTTGTCTGTGTTACCAGGTGTTTGTTGTCTGGCGTCTTCTATTGTCTACGAACAGGTGTTTTTGTTGTCTACACATGTTTCTGTTTTTGTTGTCTACTTTCTGTTGTCTACCAGGTGTTTTGTTGTCTACGGTGTTTCTTGTTGTTGTTCACTGTTCGGTGTTTTGTTTTCTGTTGTCTACCAGGTGTTTTATTGTCTACAGTGTTTCTATTGTTTTTGTTGTTCACCAGTGTTTCTGTTGTTTGTTTCATTGTCTACGAGGTGTTTCTGTTGTTCACTACAGGCGTTTCTGTTGTCTACCAGGTGTTTTTTTGTCTACCAGGTGTTTCTGTTGTCTAAGGTGTATCACGGTTTTCCTGTTGTGGTGTTGTCTGGTGTTTCTATTGTTACGAGGTGTTTTCTGTTGTCTACGAGTGTTTCTGTTACAGAGTGTTTCTGTTGTCTACCAGGTGTTTCTGTTTGTCTACAAGGGTTTCTGTTGTCTACCAGGTGTTTTGTTGTCTACCAGGCGTTTTCTATGTTTGTCTACCAGGTGTTTCTATTGTCTACGAGGTGTTTCTGTTGTTGTTACCAAGTGTTTCTTTTGTCTACCAGTGTTTCTGTTGTTCACCAGTGTTTCTGTTGTCTACGAGGTGTTTCTGTTGTTACAGTGTTTGTTGTCTACCAGGTGTTTCTGTTGTCTACCACGGTGTTTCTGTTGTCTTCAAGTTGTTTCTGTTGTCTCAGGGTGTTTCTTTGTCTACGAGGTGTTTCTATTGTTCACGAGGTGAGGTGTTTTTGTTGTCTACAAGGCGTTTCTGTTGTCTACTGTTGTCTACAAGGCGTTTCTGTTGTCTATTTGTCGGTGTTTCTGTTGTCTTCTGTTGTTTCTGTTGTCTACCAGGTGTTTCTATTGTCTACGACGTGTTTCTATTGTCTACGAGGTGAGGTGTTTCTGTTGTTCACCAGGTGTTTTGTCTACCAGGTGTTTCTGTTGTCTTCGTTGTTTTGTTGTTCACGAGGTGTTTCTGTTGTTACGAGGTGTTTCTATTGTCTCGAGGTGTTTCTGTTGTCTCAAGGCGTTTCTGTTGTTCACCAGGTGTTTTTTGTTGTCCACGTTTCTGTTGTCTACCAGGTGTTTCTGTTGTTCACAAGGCGTTTCTGTTGTTAGGTGTTTTTGTTGTTACAAGACGTTTCTGTTGTTCACCAGGTGTTTCTCGAGGTGTTTCTGTTGTTTACGAGGTGTTTCTGTTGTCTTCAA
>NW_024721079.1:4208146-4255646 GCF_018991925.1 Homarus americanus | reverse complement strand
CTGATCGGGTGTGTGTACATTATAGTAACAGACTGACCGGGTGTGTGTACATTACAGTAACAGACTGACCGGGTGTGTGTACATTATAGTAACAGACTGACCGGGTGTGTGTACATTATAGTAACAGACTGACCGGGTGTGTGTACATTACAGTAACAGACTGACCGGGTGTGTGTACATTATAGTAACAGACTGACCGGGTGTGTGTACATTATAGTAACAGACTGACCGGGTGTGTACATTATTATAGTAACAGACTGACCCGTGTGTATTGTGTACATTATTATAGTAACAGACTGACCGGGTGTGTGTACATTATAGTAACAGACTGACCGGGTGTGTGTACATTATAGTAACAGACTGACCGGGTGTGTGTACATTATAGTAACAGACTGACCGGGTGTGTGTAGTTACTTACCGCATTGTAGGGGCTGGAGTGAGGGTGTGTCTCCTTGTACAGCTCACAGTGGTAACAGGGCGCTCGCTGACTCACCACGCCCTCCGCCCACGCCACCACGCACCACACCACCACCACGCACGCCACGCCACCCATCTGTAACACATAATACATTAATTTAAATATCTGTAACTCGAAAGTTTAATAATTTTAAATAATAAACTGTGCTCTGGATGATAAGAATTCTGATTAAAATGTCCATATAAATTAGTATCGATGAAAAGTGCCGAAACATATACATTATAGTCTGGCCATCCAGGTGTTGTATGTCTAATTACTATATTAACCCCATCACACACCTGTTCACACCTGTTTATTAATTAAGAGAATTTTTGGTTGTGTTTATTTTGCCCATCAACCGCCTTTACTGACCTGACTAATGGATATAAATTTAAATTGTGATTTAATCCAGTCAGTAACTCTCTCTTGTTCTCTCTTGTTTCGACTCTGTTTTTTTGTCTTCTAATTTTGTTCTTTGTTGCAACAGTTCCTGGTTGTCTGGGAATATGAGCCGCTGTGAGATGTTACAACCTGCCTCCGTCATCATGTCTTGAGTGAGTGTGACTTTTGATTTGATTTCATTGGGTAAAAATTCATACATATATTCTTGCTGATAATCACAAAGGAAAACATAAAACACAATTTATTCTTTTTCTCTGTGGTAAAAAGGTAAAAGAAAACACAATAGGCTTAAAAGTTTAGAAGTTACTATAGGTACACTCTAAAAAAAAAGTATCTATATGGAAGGCTCCGATGAATTTCAAAATGAACACTTCGATTCCTGTTGTCTCAGTAGGGTTGTCAAAATCCTTCGTCCGTTGTGTCATATTATCTAACACATAATCGAGTACCAGCATTATTATCCTGACTAGTAATGCAATAGTCCAGGTAACACTGTAGTCATGTTGAGTAGTACTGTAACCTTGGTGAGTGACTTGACCTGTAGTAAGAAAGGTATAGGGCAATGTAAATAACTAACAGTGAACTCAGGGAGGTAGTGAGGCGAGTGTTGGGGAGGGGGAGGAATAAACTATATCTTTTTGTGTGTTTGTTGATGATTCGTGTATTTACTAACCTAGGAGACGAATTTAAAGATCTTAGTCATTGAAGCGGGTTAATACATCATAACAACGAGCCCTCAGTATCGATTGACAGTGGGTGAGAGGGTGAGGGAGAGAGGGATTTATCTGGCATATGAAAACCTACACCAGGAGGATTATTCGAGGATTCACAGAACGATTTGGGGGCATGACTGACCTTCCTGACGGTGGCTTTATAAAGGGGCTGTGGGCAATGGCCGACCAAACTTTTTTTTTTTTATCTTTCTGTTTGTTTTGTTTTTCTATATATGTGTTTGTCGTGTATCTTGTATTGTAGGGGAAGAGAGGTGTTGAGGGGAGGGGAAGGGTGCATGGAAAGGGGAGGAGACAGGCTGAGGGGGCGGGAGAGGAGGGTTAAGGGAAGGAGCAGGGGTAAGATTAAAGGGAAGGGGAGGGAACAAGGGAAGGGGAGGGAGAGGAGAAGGAAGAGACAGCCACTAACAGGGAAGGGTGACAGGCAGGACAGGACAGGTGAGGTGGTGAACGTAGTCTAGTGACAGAAGTCATCGCTGGTCGGTCGCGGGAGATGACCCGTCACAACACTTCATACCTCCTCCTTATCTGAGGTGAAGTGGGGTGAGGAGGGGGGCAAGGGAGAGAGAAGAAGGAATAGAAGGGCGAGAGAGAGAAAGAGGAGGAGTTGAAAGAGGGAGAAGGGGATAAATTTGGATAAAGTAGAAAGCTGATCCTCTCTCTCTCTCTCTCTCTCTCTCTCTCTCTCTCTCTCTCTCTCTCTCTCTCTCTCTCTCTCTCTCCTCTCTCTCTCTCTCTCTCTCTCTCTCTCTCTCTCTCTCTCTCTCTCTCTCTCTCTCTCTCTCTCTCTCTCTCTCTCTCTCTCTCTCTCTCTCTCTGGAAAATAAGACAAATAGCCTCTTATAAAGTGTTGGCTGGCGTCCTACACTAAGGCCTTCACCTACCTAAGTACAGTACCTCATCTAAAAGCCGTCGTGTTCCGCAGAGCCGTTCAAGTGGCATTCCGAAAGGCTAAACTTAGACCCGCTTGACTTTGATGCTTATGAAACACATGGTGAGCGGCGGGTCGGTCTTTTTTTGTGATGTTTGAGAGTAAACGTGTACTTACGTTGAAAGCTTTTACCGGGAGACCTGTTGGAGACTTCACTGCCTGACGTATTTTATTTTATTTTTATTTATTTTTTTTTTACTTTCCTTGGTGGGTACTGAACACCAGATGATGTTTAGGTGAAAGGTATGAAAGGGGTGATTTTCTCTCTCCCTCCTGCTGCTGCTCACCTGTCCTCTCTCCTTTCCTCCTGTTCCTCACCTGTCCTTCCTCTGTTCCTCCTGCTGCTCACCTGTCCTCTCTCCTTTCCTCCCTCATGTTTCTAACCTGTCCTTCCTTTTTCCTCCTGTTCCTAACCTAACCTAACCTAACATACGCTGTTAAAAGAGTTATTGATACATTATAACAACAACAACAACATTCATCTATTCCTTCTGCTTCTCTTCCTCCACTCTCTCTCTCTCTCTCTCTCTCTCTCTCTCTCTCTCTCTCTCTCTCTCTCTCTCTCTCTCTCTCTCTCTCTCTTGCTCATCTCTTTTGATTCTTATTTCCTGTCTCTTCACCCTATGTCATTTTAACCTTTATCTAGACCACTGTATTTTTTGCTTACTTCATTTTCGGATCTTTCTTCTTCTCTTCTTCCTCCTATTCTTCTTCCTCCTCCTCTTCTCTATCCTCCTTCTCTAATATCTTTCTCACTATGTTATTTCAATCTTCATCTGTACCTTCGTAATTTTTTTTTTGAGTTTTCTTCCACTTCCTCTTCCTCCTCCTTCTTCTCCAATTATTCCTTCTCATCTACCAACCCTACCATCTCTCCCTCCCTTCCTTGGTTTATCATTTCTATTTCATCATTCTCTTCTCTCTCTCTCTCTCTCTCTCTCCGTAAGCCCTCCACACTACCTCACTCACTGTTTATTGGACATCAAGGGTAAGGGAGTTGTGCTGAGGCGAGAGACTGATGATGGGGAACCCTGGGGTGATGGGGTGACGGGTTGGTGTGGTGATGGGTTGACGGGTTGGTGTGGTGATGGGGTGATGGGTTAGTGTGGTGATGGGGTGATGTTGGATTGATGGCGTGATAGGGGTACTGGGTTGAAGGGGTGATGGAGTGATGGGGTGCTTGGATACTGGGATAAGAGGGTGCTAAAATGATGGGGTGATAATTGGGTGATGATGGGGTGACGGGAATACCAAGATAACAAAACCTCACAAAACCCACACCAACATTATGACCAAGCAACAGGATCTTGGCTGGAGTATGTGTCGCCTCCTCCAGGATGATGATCTCTGACGGCAGGCGATGAAGAAGCTGACCATGGGAAGAGGGAAAGGAGTAATGTTATAGATTTGTCTTTTGGAAGTGATTGAATGTTATATACAGTTCGTCTTGGGTTTTTTTTTTTTTTGGGTGCGTTATTTATAGGTAGATGATGTAGTTAGTTAAGAGTTATATTAATAGTTAGGAGTTGATATGATTTTTTTTTTTGTTTCTTGTCTTCGTTTGGGAGTAATGATGTAATTTATCTATTTATCTCTATTTTTTCTTTTAATGATTGGTGATTTAGTGTACTATATATACTATCCTAGACTACAGACTTAATAACCTTAGTTGTCAGAGGACATTTATACGTTATAACAACAAGATGTTTATAATTTGTCTGTGAAGCTGAAGATCACTATACCGTTGCCTGCTTTGAACTCCTTAACTTAAAATAAAATGCAAAAAACGTTAGGGCTTTTTGGGAGTGATATATTAACCCTGAACCCTTGAAGCGACCCCCGAAAAGTAAAAGACCCCTAAAGCGTATAAAAAAGACCCCCCCCCCCTTAAGCGTACACAGCGTGGGCAGGAAACTCTTGTTAGCGGACCGGGGATAATAATTAATTGGCGAAGTGAGAAAACTGCCGCTGAAGTTTTACGTTGTGGCTTAATAATGAAGCTTGTGAGAGCGGCGATACTTACCTAGCTGGCTGGCTGCTACTGGTGGAGTGACCAAAGAATTTTAATAGTAAATGTTCCTAAATATCCCTAAAAATTCCGGAAAAAAGCTTATGATTCCCTTCAAAATTTTCCCCGAATCCCTAAATGTAGGGAATGGAAATAAATCCCTAACTATCCCTAGAAATTTAAAATATATATATAAAAATGTAAAAGTCGCTAAATATACTAAATTGATAAAGTCCCTAGATACATGAAGTGGGAAATCGCTTCTGTTTATTCTTGTCACAGTGTCTTAGAGAGAGAGAGAGAGAGAGAGAGAGAGAGAGAGAGAGAGAGAGAGAGAGATTATCTGTCTTGTCTCTGCAGGTCTAGTAGTGTTAATTCCTATATTTGATTGATGAATGTAAGTCACACACACACACACACACACACACACAAACACACACACACACACACACACACACACACACACACACACACACACATGCTATCATCCCATCACCTCCTGGACGATGATGGATGAGACGCCTTAATGAAACATAACAATACGTAATTACTCCTCCCATGCCGCCTGCCACCACCACCACTGATGTCATTACTGCTAACCACCACTGTTTCCACCACTGTAACCACTATCACCAATACCACCACCACTGATGTCATTACTGCTAACCACCACTGTTTCCACCACTGTAACCACTATCACCAATACCACCACCACTGCTATCACTACCATTGCCTTACCATTACCACCACTGACACCACTGCCTCACCAACACCACTACCACCACTACCACTAAACACCACTATCAATGTCATCATCATCATCATCATCATCATCATCATCATCATCATCATCATCATCATCATCATTAATCATAAGGACTGACAATTATAACGACTTGATAAAACCTGATGAATTCCTCTCTGTGTAATGCGTCCTTATGATACACCCCTCTACCCTCTCACCCCCCATCCCTCATTCCTCCCCCATTCCTTCTACGTGTACTGAGCGTAGGTCAAGGGGGGGGGGGTTCTCAGTGGTTATTATTCCCTTTTGTTGTCACTGTGGTTGCTTGTGGTTGTTCGGGCGATATCTCAGGAAATGTTTCATCTAGGAAGCTTAAATTTGGACAGAATTGTGACCAAGTACTTCGGCAAGATTTGTTTTTCTTTTACCTTTTCAATATAAATCTTTTTGTTCTTAGCATGAGGGAGGTGGCGGCGTATAGATTGAAGTAACGCTGTTTTGTACCTTTAGTATGATCCTGGTTGAGGCGCTAAGGGTAATTGGGTTTAAGTTTGGTGGGGTGGGAGGGTCGTGGAGGATAAACCAACTGGACCCCCGTCAAGGAAGGTTTAAGCTCAGGAATGGTGTATGTCAAGGGGTAAATATATACAATAATCATCTTTAATTCCAACACGCCCACGCCCACGCAGTGTTTTATATGATATAAACATTGTCATCATGTTTACCATATACAAGTTATGTTATAAATGTGTTACGAACATATGTATCGCATTATGAACGTTTGTTGTATTATGAATTTGTGTGTCGTGTAATGAACGTGCATGTGTCGTGTTGTGAATGTTTCTGCCATATTATGAACGTGTATGTGTTATATTATGAACATGTGTCTTGTGTTATGAACGTGTATGTGTCTTGTTATAAACATGTATGTGTCGTGTTATGAATATGTCAGGGACGTGTTATGAAGCATATTTTTCATGTTAGGGCGAATAGGATACATTTTTTTTTTTTTACCATACGAATTTTCCCTGGTGAATGTCAGTCAGCAATCAACTCCACACACACACACACACACACACACACACACACACACACACACACACACAGAGCTGATAACACCCGCCCTTTAATACATGTCTGTTGTACTGTCCATATACGACTGTAAATTAATCCCCTCCCCCCTCCCTCACCCATTCCTCCTCCCCAACATTGTCGCTCTGAACAGTACTTCATATCCACCCTGGGGGAAAAAAAATGAAATATTCCTTTATTAAACTAGAATGGGATTTATTTATTTTTTCATATCTTTTATTCAGTTTGGTTTTATTGCCTCAAAGGGTAATATCTATCCATCTGTCACAGTCAGATTGGTTGAAGTTGTATGTATCTCGTATCCTAGTCTGATATAAAACGGAATGCCAGTGGTGCTTTTCAGTGCTGGGGTGGGGGGGTGGAGGGGACATGGATGGGTGGGTGGACTGGAAAGGGTGGGTTGGGCTGGAAAGGGTGGGTTGGGCTGGAAAGGGTGGGTTGGGCTGGGTGGGCCGGACAGGACAGATTTTCCCACAATACATATAATTATAGGTCAGTTGTTTTTATGTTCTATAAACATTAGATTATTTCTCCTGATGATTAACTACACTATCGTTATCTGAGTGGTTAGGTTAGGCTAGGTTAGGCTGTTTAGGTTAGGCTAGGCTAGGAAATCATTGTGTACTCTGGCTAAATCCTGCTTTAGGCCGTTTTCTCTGTCTTTTCCGCAAATATTTTTAATACCAGAATTTCAAAATATGACTTATATCATCCTACATTCAAACGATATGAACACTAAGTCACACGTTGACACCTCCCCCCCCCCCAGGCCACCACCACCACCTCCACCACCTCCCCACCCCACCCCACACCACCACCACCACAGGCCAGCTGGGTGGGGGTGACAGGTGTGGTCATACTCCCACCATCTGTCACCATTACCGCCCCGGGCCGTGTGTTGTGCCGTTCGCTCTCTCTGTTGTCACCCGCCAACTCAGCGTCACTCTCTCGGGATTCTCACAGCCAAGATTATTAAAATGTGTTTGTTTTTTGTTGTTATTTTTGAGGCTGTGGTTTTGTTTCAATTTTGGTGATGTCTTGTGGGAGTTGCCTTCTTGGTTGACTTTTAGATATGTATTCGTGTGTGGCGTGTATTAATAAATACACACACACACACCACACACACACACACACACACACACACACACACACACACACACACACCTCCTTTTACACCTCATGCCCACAAACACCCCCACACTCTAAACACCCCCACACAAACACCCCACACACAAGCACCCCCACACACAGAAACACCCCACACACAAAACACCCCCACACACAAACACCCCCCCACACACAAACACCCCCCCCACACACAAACACCCCTCCACACAAAACACCCCCACACAAACACCCCACACACAAACCACCCCCCACACTCTAAAACACCCCCCACACACAAAACACCCCCACACACAAACACCCCCCCACACTCACAAAACCTCCCACACACAACACCCCCACACTAAACACCCCCCACGCTTACCCCCACTCACAAACACCCCCCACACACAAGCTTACCCCCCCACACACAAACACCCCCCCACACACACAAACACCCCCCACACAAAACACCCCCACACACACAAACACCCCCCACACATTTTTAATATATACACTAAGTAACTCACGGTCTCGTTCAATATAAATTCTCTTTGACCCCTTTTGGCCAGCCCACACGCCCGCGGGAGGTGGTGGGCGGCCAGAGTCGTGTACTGTTTTCCTCAGCCTCAGGTCAAGTGGAGACTGATTCAATTTGTTTTCTTTAATTAATTTTTTTTATTGTAAGTTCTGTCGAGTTTTGTTACGAGGTTGTGAGAAAGATATTGTGTAGATAGTGGTGGTCGTGAGCAGATGATGATGGTAAAATTAATTAATTAGTGAGTAATTAGTAAGTGGTGGTAGAGGTTAGTGGTGGTGGTGGTGGCAAGGAGCTTGAGTGTAGTTGCAGTGGTAAGGGGGATTTAAGTAAACCGATAGGGGTTAGTTATTGTGGTGACAAGTAATAAAGTGGCAGATAGTATTGGGGTTAAGTGGTGGTGGCCAGTAGTTTGTAGGAGTGTAGATGGTCAGTGGTGTTGGTAATTTTAAACAGTGAAATAAGTTTATTTCTCCTCTCTCTCTCTCTCTCTCTCTCTCTCTCTCTCTCTCTCTCTCTTCTCTCTCTCTCTCTCTCTCTCTCTTTCTCTCTCTTCACTTCCTCCTCTCTCTCTCTCTCTCTCTCTCTCTCTCTCTCTCTCTCTCTCTCTCTCTCTCTCTCTCTCTCTCTCTCTCTCTCTCTCTCCTTTCACTCAATTGACCTCACCTCTCTTCTCTTTTATTCCCATCTCTGTTTTTTTCTGTCATTCTTGTCTTTGTCTTGTTATTCTCTTTATTAAATTTATTATTGTTTGTTTTTTTTCTTCATCTTCCTTTCTCTCTATTTGTTTATTTTATTGTTTTGAAGAGGACTCCAATATCCAGGAGGGAGAATAAGAGAAAAAGAAATGGAATGAAAGAAAGTGGTAGAGGGAGAAATAAAAGGAAAAAATTGAGAGCCAAAGAGACGGAAGTAAAATGAAAGAAATTGATAGATAGAGGAAACATTTTCTTAGTTACTTTCACTATTCACGTTACTTTCACTATTCACGTTACTTTCACTATTCACGTTACTTTCACTATTCATATTACTTTCACTATTCACGTTACTTTCACTATTCATATTACTTTCACTATTCACGTTACTTTCACTATTCATATTACTTTCACTATTCACGTTACTTTCACTATTCACGTTACTTTCACTATTCACGTTACTTTCGCTATTCACGTTACTTTCACTATTCACGTTACTTTCACTATTCACGTTACTTTCACTATTCACGTTACTTTCGCTATTCACGTTACTTTCGCTATTCACGTTACTTTCACTATTCACGTCACTTTCACTATTCACGTTACTTTCACTATTCACGTCACTCACTATTCACGTTACTTTCACTAGTCACGGTACTTTCACTATTCATGTTACTTTCACTATTCACCTTACTCTCATTTTTTTCTTCCTACTCTGATAAAAGAATTTTGTGAACTATTTCTTTTCTTTTTCCTTATCCACTTATACTCTCCCCCCCCTCTCTCTCTCTCTCTCTCTCTCTCTTTCTCTCTCCCTCTCTCAGCCACTCTACCCTCTTATCTCACCCTCTTGCTCTACCTCTTACGTCTCTCTCTGTCACTCTCCCCTCCTTGCTTCTCTAACCCTCTCTTCCCCCTCTCACTCACCTCTCCTTCACACCCTCAGCCTCACCTGACCCCGCTCTCCCCCCCACTCACTTCTCTCAATTCTCTCTCTCTCTCTCTCTCTTCGTCTGCCTTTCATAACGCTACCGAAAAGCGAATTGAGAAGAGACTAAAGAAAAAGTGGAGAAGAAGGACGAGGAAGAGGGATGGAAGGGAAGGAGAGAGGGAAAAAAGGAGAAAGAGAGTGAGGGATAGATGAAGGAGCAGGGAGGGAGGGGAAGGAGGAAGACGAAAGGTGGGAAGAAGGGAAAGGGAAGGAGTTAAAGGAGGGATGGAAGTATGGGAAGGAGGTTGAGCAGGGATGGGAGGGAAAGAGGATGACGAGGGGT
Organism: Homarus americanus; assembly: GCF_018991925.1. NCBI lineage: Eukaryota > Metazoa > Arthropoda > Malacostraca > Decapoda > Nephropidae > Homarus > Homarus americanus. The sequence continues at coordinate 4,245,669 of NW_024721079.1, read as the reverse complement.
GGGAGGGAAGATGAAGAGAAAGGAGAAGGAGGGAGGAAGGCCGAATTGAGAGACAATCCAACAGAAGGAAAGAGTTGAATGGATGAAACTGGGGAGATATAACAATAACACGAAGACAGGAGAAGAGGATATATGGAAGAGGAGGAGGTGGAGGAGTAGAAAGAATGAGATGAAGAGAAGAGGAGGAGGAGGAGAAATAAGAGGATGATGAGGAGGAGGAGGTAGAGGAGTAGAAAGAATGAGATGAAGAGAAGAGAGGAGGTGTAGGGGGTGGTGGTGGTGGGTAAGAGCTCTCAGTGAGGGGAAGGGAAGGTAATGAAGATGAGGAAGAGGGAGAGGTGGAGGAAAAGAAGAAGAGGAAGAGGAGGAGAAAGGAGAAGAGGAGGAGGGTAAAGTGATTGTTACATATGGTGGCTCTATGGGTGAATATAAATGTACACACACACACACACACACACACAAACACACACACACACATACACACACACACACACACACCGATTACTGCACACTGGTCCATGCCTCCCTGTCTAGGACAAACTGTATCGCAGCAGAGACAGACAGACAGAGATAAGGAGATAGAGCGAGAGAGACAGACAGAAAGATAATGAGAGAGAGAGAGAGAGGGAGAGAGAGAGAGAGAGAGAGAGAGAGAGAGAGAGAGAGAGAGAGAGAGACCTTAGGGTGCACAGGTAGTGGTGGTTCCGGCAGGTAATTAATTATTCAGGTATTGTCGATCTGGTTCCCTTGCTGTACTAAGGATAGGTAAGAGTGAGCTTAGTGGGTACTGAACCTGGTTAATTTAAGTTAGTTCAGGTTAGGTTAGGTTAGGTTAAGTTACGTTAGGTTAAATTTGGGTTAGTTTAAGATAGTTTTGATTGGGTTAAGTTAGGTTAGGGTTTTGCCACTTCATGACCTAATTTCTGGTGTACACATTTTAGGTTAGGTCACTGTGGTTAGGTTAAGTCAGGTTACTTTTTCGAGGCTAGGTTAGCTTAGGTTAAGTCTGGTCATACGGCAAAGGTTAAGTCAGGTCATTGTGTTCGAGGTTAGGTTAGGTTAGGTTAGTGTGGTCGAGGCTGATCTACCTTAGTTGGTTCTTGTCGACCTTGAACCTTGGATTCTCTGATCCTCTTTTGGGACATGAACTTTAAGGTTTTCTACTGTCTGTTGGCCTTTTCTGTTGTTCTGTTTTCTGTTGTCTGTTGTTTGTTCTGTTGTCTGTTGTTGTCTTTTCTTAGTCCTGTTGCCTGTTATCTGTTCTATTGTGTGTTAAGTTGTCTCTTCTGTTTTGTTCTTTCTTCTGTTGTTTCGTTCTATGGTCTGTGGTTTTGTTTTCTTTTTTCTCATACCTCTCCTTGTGTTGCCTGTTGTCTTGTTATGTGTTCTTAGAGAGAGAGAGAGAGAGAGAGAGAGAGAGAGAGAGAGAGAGTGATTATATGCAACAGCTAATTTCTTTCCCTTCTTTTCTTTTTTTCTCACCCCCTCTCCCTCCCCTTCTACCCCTCCTTTCTCCTCCACTCTTCTGGCCTTCTTTCCTACCAATCTCTTCTTTCCTCCTCCTCCACACTTTTCTCCCCCTTCTCCTACTACCCCCATCACTCTCTCCCCATACTTTTCTATAACCCCTACCCCCTCCTTCCTTCCCTGCCCCTCTCTCCTCCCTTCCCTGCCCTCTCTCCTCCTCTTGTCTCTCCTCCTCCTGTTCTCTCTCCTCCTCCATCCTCTTCCCCTGCCCTCTCCTCTTGTCGGCTTCATACTTGACCTCACATTTTTATTTATCTCATTTGGTTCATTTCGCCAATTTAACCTGTCATTTATCAGGGCGCGTGTTCATAAGGATTACTTTACCCACACGCCTGCCGATAGAGAGAGAGAGAGAAGGGAGAGAGAGGGAGGGGGTGGCAAAGAGGAGAGGAAAAAAAAGGCAGAAAGATGGGAAGAAATAGTAAAAGAGCACGGTAGAGAGAGAGATAGAGGGGAGAGGGAAAAGATAAAATAGAGAGGAAAAATAGGGTAGAGGAAAGATATATATATATATATATATATATATATATATATATATATATATATATATATATATATATATATATATATATAGAGAGAGAGAGAGAGAGAGAGAGAGAGAGAGAGAGAGAGAGAGAGAGAGAGAGAGATGAATATTAATTTCAAGAATCATGTCAGGTAAAGATTATAATCTACTAATGAAAGGAGACAGACGCAATTCTAAAAAAAAAAAAAAATATATATATATATATTATATATATATATATATATATATATATATATATATATATATATATATATATATATATATATATATATATATATATATATATATATATATATATATATATATATATATATATATATATATATATATATATATATATATACTCTGTCCATATTGACGTCTGATATTACCCACAGAAGGAGGAATCAAGAGACGGGGGAGACAGAAGGGATATTGACAAGTGATTTAGATGCTGTTGAATATTACATCAGATGCTGCCCACAGACGGACGTGTTAAAGCAGATGGTGGCTACTGATGAGGGGAGGAGGGGGAGGGTTATAACGCTTGATGGGGAAGGGGAGGAAGTCTTGTAGTGTGTGTGTGTGTGTACAGTATGTGAAGATGGCGAGAGAAAGAATATAGAGAGATATGTTGATAGATTAGATACCAGAGAGAGAGAGAGAGAGATTACGACAGCATCCGACAAAAACGAGGAAGATAGTTGAAGTAATCTGCTTAAGATATTCATGAAATTTCACAAGATATTACACTTTTATAGTAGACAGATAAGAAACAAAATGTCCCTTCAAGTGTCCTGGAATGATGATGTAGCGGAGTTAAGTTATGGTTAGTGTCTGAGTGAAGAAATATTCCCGGTGTGAGGAGGACAACGGTGAGGAAAAAAAGATAAAGATGAAATATTAAACAAAACTAAACTTGAAAATAAAGATGAAATACTAAAAAATAAACTTGATGAAACTAGAGACGAAAGATTGTTGAAAAACTAAACTTGATGAAATGACTGAAATTCACACTGATTAACTTCAAAAGCTTAATTAAGTTCAGTTTATTATGTGTGTCTGATGTTCACTGTGCCTTTAGCTGATGTTGTATGCTGTCATGATCAAAACATATCTCGAGAAGAGGAAAATTATAGTGACATAACCTAACCTAATCTAACCTAACTCCAAGGTATCGTAGAGGTGTTTAATCATCAGATGGAATTGATGGGGTGGGGGTAATCTTCAGGTGATCCATTTTTTGTGTGTGTGTGTCTCAAGATGTAGAAATAAAAATAAATTATCTAATAGGAATAAGCGTAGTATGTGAAATTAGGAGGGACGTGTCCGTAGAGTTCCTTGAGTCTCCGTGGTCACATATCTTAATTTACCGAGGGGATCACCTGGGTGTGGTCCCGGGTGGTTGAGGTAGGAGCGAGGCTGGTCTGACTGTTCCACGGACCACACACTACAGGACCCAGACCCAACGTTTGTGCTATAGTGACTCCCAAGGATAATTTTCCGTTTGACTTAATTCTTGAAACTATAAAAGATTCTGAAGGATTTACCATAGAGTAGTACACATATGAGTTAAAATTTATTCACTGTAAGTTATAATATTTTTAATTGAAATGAATACTAATGAATATACCTTGAATATATATTGACAAACATTATTCAATTTTACGTTATTTAATTTTACCCCCATCATTCTGTCCACCAGCCAGCCTTTGATGTAAATTCCATGGATAGTGAAAGCTGACAAGAGTGACCCTTCAGGTATTGACCCCGAAGTCATTACAGTGTTGGTCACTCTATACACCTGGTTATAATGAAGGAACAGACACACCTGGTTACACCCCGACCATACCTGACCATACATAACCTACCTGTAATAATGATTGTGTTCACTCTCTCTTATACTAGATTTTAATTATATTATTTCCTCAGGTATTTGTTTATTATCTTTTTTATATATTTTTTGTGTGTATTTATACGAGTTTGTCCAATGACACTGTACTCACACATTCATACACTAATAACGTTTGTGTATGTTTTTGTTATTCACAGATATTACGCCTACACAGTTATACACCATCCTGGGTTTTTTTTATCTTAATTGACACAAATTACACTGTAGGTTATTATACATTAGTGAACCAAAAAAAAACAAGTTAATATCAGTTTTTAAATAATTCTTGTTTATTGTATTAATCTTATTTAAGTTATATATTTAAGGACCAGATATATAAAAAACACAGAAAGGCATTTAAAACATCAATAACAAATACATAGAACAACAAAAACAAAGCGAGGTAAAAAATGATAAACGAGAATAAGAGGGGAGGAAAAAGAGGAGCCAGGTAGTATGATGATAGGGAAGGAGGGGATAGGAAATATATTCACGCGTGGCTTTGGCAAATGTTTTCTGTGTCGATGAGGGAATCTGCTGGGAGTGTGTTGTGATCTGCTGGGAATGTGTGGGGATTTGTTGTGAATTTGTTAATACCTGTTGGGACTGTGCTTGGATTGTGTTGGAAATCTGCTGGCAATGTGTTGGAATCTGCTGGGAATGTATTGGGATCTGCTAGGAATGTGTTGGGGTCAGCTGGGAATGTGCTGGAATCTGCCTGATATCTGCTACCACACCAATCATCACTACTGCTACCACTACTGTCACCACCACAACTACACTACTACCACCACTATTACCATTACAACAGACACCGTCATCATCACCGCCATTACCACTACTATCACCACCATCACTACTACAGACACCATCATCACCACCACCATCACCTTCACTACTATCACCACCATCACTACTACAGACACCATCATCACCACCACCATCACCTTCACTACTATCACCACCATCACTACTACAGACACCATCATCACCACCACCATCACCTTCACTATTATCACCACCATCACTACTACAGACACCATCATCACCACCACCATCACCTTCACTATATATCACCACCATCACTACTACAGACACCATCATCACCACCACCATCACCTTCACTATTATCACCACCATCACTACTACAGACACCATCATCACCACCACCATCACCTTCACTATTATCACCACCATCACTACTACAGACACTATCATCACCACCACCATCACCTTCACTACTATCACCACCATCACTACTACAGACACCATCATCACCACCACCATCACCTTCACTATTATCACCACCACCTACAGAAAGCAGTGACTCACCTCTGCCACACCCACCTTTATAGTAGGGCAATATATCACACCTTGTACCTGACACGTCACGCACCACAGTGTCGGCCAGGTAGGTGTTTGATGAGTCAGGTGAGGTGCTGGCGAAGGTGTGTAGCAGGTGTTACTACTACTACTACTACTACTACTACTTCTCTTCCTACTCCTACTACTAATATTACTTTTTTTCTCTTTTTTTTTGCCTCCAGCCTCCCCCAATAGCCATACTACTACTACTACTACTACTACTACTCTTAAGTGGGTCATTGCCTCGAGTGTTAGTCAGCTGTGCCACATGTTGAAGTGCTTGCTTGAGTCACCAAAGTTTTCCTTTACATACGAGTAATAGCTGGTGACACGGAGAACGTTCAAGAATTTACATAACAAGGAAGTGCCAGGTGTGTGTGTGTGTGTGTGTGTGTGTGTGTGTGTGTGTGTGTGTGTGTGTGTGTGTGTGTGTGTGTGTGTGTGTGTGTGTCTCGCTTGAGTTACACCTATCGACTCTTAGTTCGATAGGTGTAAGGGAACGGATGACAGGGAGGGAGGGAGGAAGGAGGGGCTTGATATTTGAGGCCGGAGGGAGGAGAAGGAGGGTGCCAGAAGGAAGGTCGTGGCATTACAAGGTCACCAGCCCTAAACCAGGAAGGAAAGAAGGAAGTAACGAAGGAGTAAACACAAAACAAGATTATTTATTCAAGAAAAAGACAAAGAATAAGGAAAACAAGGAAAGATCGTTTTCATAATGTTCTGTGGTTGTGGTTGTTATTGTTGTTGTTGTTGTTGTTGTCGTTGTCCTCCTCTCCCCTGTATTGTTCTCAGGCCACCTTTGATGTGAGACTCAGACCCCGCCAGCCACACTACACACAAACACAAAAATAAAACATGACAAAGAAAAATCCCGTCAGACACACCTTGGGATTTTATGTATATACACACACACATTTGTTGTTGTTTTTGTTGCTGTTATTGTTAATGATTGTTGTTATTGTTGTGTTTCTCAGGTTTAGAACGGCGTATAGGATAATGTTTTACGTGTATCTCTTTCATAACCTAAAAAAAAAAGAAGGTCTTCACTTTTATGTTGTAGGAATATTTTTTGCGTGATGAAAAAATAATTAATTAAAATAAGAAGCACAGGAGAGATCAGACACCGAGGCCAAAGACTGAAGGCATTTGAACTATTGGAGGTTAGGTTTGGTTAGGTTAAGTTTGGTTAGGTTAGTTAGTTTATTTTAGGTTAGGTTATACAACAATTATACTATACTTGAAAGATAAGATTAAACTTTTCTTTACGTTTGATGACACGAGCTAGAGACAGTGGCTGACCACACACACCAGCTTGAAGAGGATGTGTAAGAGGTGAAAAGCAGTAAGCTAAAAGAGATGGTTTTTGTCTTCCTGCCGTCATCCATCAACATAATGCAGTATGAACCCTCGTCCCTCCCTCACCTCCCTCTTTCCCTCCTTCCTCCTCTCCCTCACCTCCCTCCTTCCCTCACCTCCTTCCCTCCCTCTTTCCCTCCTCACCTCCCTCCCTCCTCACTCCCTCCTTCCCTCCTTCCCTCCTCCCTTCCCTCACCTCCTTCCCTCACCTCCTTCCTCCCTCTTTCCTCCCCTCCCTCCTCCTCCCTCACCTCCCTCCTTTCCTCACCTCCTTCCCTCCTTCCCTCACCTCCCTCCCTCCTCCCTCCCTCCTTCCCTCCTTCCCTCCTCCTTCCCTCACCTCCCTCCCTCACCTCCTTCACCTACGACACTCTTTTGAACCCCTTTTGACCCGTCTCATAATAATTAATGGCTCATAATAATTAATGGCTCCTCCACTACCACTATGTTTCGTTCACTTAAACAGATTTCGGTCATTTACGATTTATTTTCATTCATTTTTGTTTCTTGTTGTTGTTGTATTTTTATCTTGGATGAGCATGGATAAATTTCAAACCAGTCTTTAAAATAATAAAAAAAAATTATAAAGAAAAATAATGAAGAGAATTTGGGCGATATCCTGGGAGAGATCTCAAACAACAGACCAATGACCTGAAACAACAGACCAATGACCTGAAACAACAGACCAATGACCCGAAACAACAGACCAATGACCCGAAACAACAGACCACTGACCTGAGACAACAGACCAATGACCCGAAACAACAGACCAATGACCTGAAACAACAGACCAATGACTGAAACAACAGACCAATGACCCGAAACAACAGACCAATGACCCGAAACAACAGACCAATGACCCGAAACAACAGACCAATGACCTGAAACAACAGACCAATAACCCGAAACAACAGACCAATGACCTGAAACAACAGACCAATGACCCGAAACAACAGACCAATGACCTAACAGACCAATGACCTGAAACAACAGACCAATAACCCGAAACAACAGACCAATGACCCGAAACAACAGACCAATGACCTGAAACAACAGACCAATGACCTGAAACAACAGACCAATGACCCGAAACAACAGACCAATGACCTGAAACAACAGACCAGTGACTTTACACTGATCAATGACCTTTTATCAGACCTCCAACAACCTCTTAACAGACACCAACGACCTCATACTAACCAATGGCCTCAAATAACAGACCAGTGACCTCACACAGACCAATGACCACTTCACAAATAACTAACGACCTCACACCGACCACCAACCGACCTCACACCGACCACCATACGACAGGGTCACCCAACATGACCTCCTTAACCAGACTGAACCCTTAAAACAGACGAGGACCCGAGCCAGAATACCTTTTCCTAATTAATGTTTACCAATCTGCTTAAAAGCATCTGGAGTACATTAAAGCCTCACTACCTGCGCCTCACCAGATCATTAAGGAAAAGGTAAAGCAGAAAATAAATTGTAAACAAACATAAAGTATTGGTCCATTTTTTAGTCGATGTTATGAAGAAGACGATGAACCGGACACGATGATAAACTAAAATAAACATATATAATTGCTCCATTTTTTTCGATATTGTAAACAAAATAAATAAAGCAGAAAAAATGGTAAAATAAAATAAACAAATTTGGTCCATTTTTTAGTCGATGTTGTAAAAAAAATAATTAGACAGCAACAATGATAAACTAAAATAAAGAATTAATCCTTTTTAATTGGATAGTATGAAATAGCGTTCATTAAATATGGTAATTTATGCATTAAATCATATGTTTAGATCAGCTCGAGGAAATTAATGTTGTTTTTTATGCAAATTGAAATGTTTTTTATTACCTATACGTACACCTTGATTTGTTACGATTCATGTGACTTTTTTAGTCAAGGTTAAATTGTTATGTCGATGTTCACTGAACTGCTGTAACGTAAGTGTATTCTTGTAGTGCAGGTTTCCATATTTTATTGTAGGTTGGGTTGGGTTAGGTTGGGACAGGATAGGTTGGTTTAGGTTAGGTTAGGTTAAGTTAGGTCAGGTTAGGTTAGACTAGGTTAGGTCAGGTGTATAAATTTGGTCTTCACTTTGTTATGAATCTCTCCAAGTTATACCAAGAATAACTTCAATTTTCAGTTATGTAGATCCCTCTCCACATTCTCACCTCACGACAGTAAATAAATATCTTGTTGGATATTGTAAATTCTCGCCAGGATTCATTATAGTACATTACCTGAAATAATAACTGAGTAAATATATATATAATTATAAAATAGATTGTAATAAGGATTAAGATAATTTTAACACTTTTATATGTGTTAGGTTTTCTCGGTAGATCACCAAACATCACTCTACCTTCCTGTTCCCTCCACCCCCTGCCAGAGACTCACCCTCATCTCTTCCTCCTCCCCCCAGCTCACAATGGATTTTAGAACTGACTTCGATTACGTGGAAAAAAAAATTCATGTCTTATCCTACACAAATACCACAACATCCAGGCTGAGCTGAGCATCAAAGAGCGGATGCATATGGTATAAAAACAACGGTACGACGCGACGCAGGGATAGCAGGGTAGTGACTCGTTTGGTGGGGCTAGACAACGCTCTCTGGTCGCCGCAAACCCAGACCGTATCCCGCGGTACAAAATCGGGCGAAATCCGCGCAAATCCAGCAGAATCCGCCTCTCTCCTGGATGCACTGGTCAGCGGCATGGTTTTCCCTGCGTTTTGTAAACTCCAGATAAATTGATTAGGGGAACGGACCCGACTGAAAACTGGCACTGAGTACACACACAGACAAGCACACACGTCAATAACACGCCAATACACACACACACACACACGCCAATACATACATACATACATATATACATACATACATACATACATACATACATACACACACACACACACATACATACACACATACATACATACATACATACATACATACATACATACATACATACATACACACACACACACACATACATACACACATACATACATACATACATACATACACACACACACACACACACACACACACACACACACACACACACACACACACACACACACACACACACACACACACACACAGACATACACACACACACACCCACACACACACACACACACACACACACCCACACACACACACACACACACACACACACACACACACACACACACACAGACACACACACACACACACACACACACACACCACACATACATACACACACACACACACACCCAATACATACATACATACATATATACATACATACATACATACATACATACATACACACACACACACACATACATACACACATACATACATACATACATACATACATACATACATACATACATACATACACACACACACACACATACATACACACATACATACATACATACATACATACACACACACACACACACACACACACATACAGAAACCTTTGGTGTTGTTTTTAGCGATACGAACATCACAAAAATACAAACAAAAATGGGAATACTTCCACTTTTTTTATTTTGACTATTTTGTTTCCTTTTATTATTATTTAAACTACACAACAGCGACTCGACAAAAACACAAAAGAACCACCCGCTTATATCTAAACTGTTCTCATGGCTGTTGTGGTAAAATTAAGTACTGCTTTTTAGTATATCAGTTTAACATTTATTTCCTTCAAGACTTTCTTTTTAATTCTTCTTCTTCCTCTTCACCCCGTCCTCTTCATCTCCTCACCTCTTCATTCTCCTCACCTCTTCCTCCTGCTCTTTCTTCACCTCCTCCTTTCTTCTGTCTCCTATTCCTCCTCTCTTCTCTGTTTCCTGTCTTTTCTTCCTTCATCACTTCATCAGCTGTCTCTCTCAGGCTGCCTGTCACCACCTCCTCCTCCTCCGCCCAGCCCATCACTGCTCACTGCTGCATGTGGGCTGTTTCAGCCTCATGGCCAGCAACTTGGCATCTCTCATCTCTACCATCTCCCCATCTCTCTCTCTCTCTCTCTCTCTCTTCATCTCCATCTCATCATCTTTCATTCTGCCTCGCTTATCTCTCATCTCTCTGTCTCACGCTCCTCTCTCTCTCTCTCTCTCTTCATCTCCCATCTCTCATCATCTTTCATTCTGCCTCGTATCTCTCATCTCTCACTATCTCCCATCTCTCTCTCTCTCTCTCTTCATCTCCCATCTCTCATCATCTTTCATTCTGCCTCGTATCTCTCATCTCTCACTATCTCTTACTGCAGAGGAGAATAATTCATCTTCCTCAGTTAACAGCTCGGCATTCCCTAAACCCCAGTATTCTCATCACAATAAAAATAATATCAACATTGATCTCATGGGATATATTTCTCATTGTAATTATGATATATATTTCCCATTGGTTTCTTTTGCATAGTATATATATATTTCATAGTAAGTGAGAAGTATATATACGTCGATCTGTTTTGCATGGGATATATTTATTTGTCAGTGAGGAATATTTTTTTACATTGGTCTCTTGGTATTATATCAATCTTGTATTAGAGGGAAGTATTTGTTTGTCTGTACACACTCACATACTGTAGTTTTTATCTGTGCTGCCTGTGGATATGTGAGTTAATAAAATTCTTGTGTGTGTGTGTGTGTGTGTGTGTGTGTGTGTGTGTGTGTGTGTGTGTGTGTGTGTGTGTGTGTGTGTGTGTGTGTGTGTGTGTGTGCCTCTAATACAAACTGCACCACCTGCCATCTGACCCAGAGGCATACTGTAACAATCCATACCCTATACCTCCACTACCCCCAAAGAGGTTAGCTTTAGGTTAGGTTAGCGTTAGCTTTAGGTTAGCGTTAGGTTACCTTTCAAACAATAAAACTAGTGAAACTATTGTAATTCATCATGCATAAAGCTCCATCTACGATTGTCTAAATTCAATTGTCAGTGATGGTCAGGTATAATACTCAGGTAAATTGAACTAAACCTTCGGTGTACACAAGGTGATGTAACGTGATAATTTGATTTGTTCCTCAATGGTATTTGTGTAGTGTTCTATTGCATGGAAGTTCTTATACCTGTACCTGTAATTGTATAGCTTTACCTGGAGTGGTCTGTACTTACCTGTATTTATACTTGTCACTGTACCTGTATCCTTCATTACCTGGCTTTGTTTTTGTACCTGCATTTCTTCCTGAATCTGTATCTTTACCTGTATTTATACCCGCATCTCTACCTGTATATTATGCACCTGTAATAGCGCTCCTAGACACTTGTTCATACATTCATACACTCGACACTACTCATTATCTCACTCGATAGTTACACCTTCAGACACCAGAGGCAAAGTGTACTGTGTGTTGTGGGTGTAGGGGTGGAGAGGGCTTGTGTGGGAAAACGTGGGAGTGAGGAGTAGTGTGGGGGTGTGGGGTGGGGTGGTGAGGAGGACGTGGCGTGGCGTGGTAAGGGCGGGCGTGAGGTTGGTGAGGGCCACTCGAGCTTGAAGGACCATCTCAAGTTACCAGAGTGTGGGATAATACACGCCTCTTAAACACACACACACACACACACACACACACACACACACACACACACACACACACACAGAATATTTTATTACTAGTTTTAAAGTGTTTCAACTGCCAGAGTACTGTAAATAAGTTCACCAGCTCATAGTTTTTTTTACAATAAACAACTTTGGAAAAATCAGAACAAAGGCATGTCTTTGTTTTCAGGGTTGTGTGTGTGTGTGTGTGTGTGTGTGTGTGTGTGTGTGTGTGTGTGTGTGTGTTTAGAGAAGTCCCACTATCTATCTATCTATCTATCTAATTTTTATGCTTTCATTTTCACTCATATCCACTTTGTCATTTTCATTTAATTTTATTCTTTTCCTCATCATCTCACTCTAACATTTCACTTTCATTTTCTTTGTTGATTTTCGCTTTTATCATCATTCTCCCTTTTCACTTTCATAACTCTCTCATCTTATCTTTCTCTCTCTCAATCTGTGTCTCACTTCTCTCAGTCTGTCTCACTTCTCTTCCTCAGACGACATTTTTCACAGTTGCGTCCCATTTTCTGTAATCAAATCTTTCTCTTGGGGTAATGGCATTTTCAGCCACTTGAGGTCGTCTCGAAAACCTGATTTGGCCCTCACCATCCTAGTCCTCACCATCCTAGCCCTCACCACCCTAGCCCTCACCATCCTAGCCCTCACCACCCTAGCCCTCACCACCCTAGCCCTCACCACCCTAGCCCTCACCATCCTAGCCCTCACCACACCCCTGGCCCTCACCACCCTAGCCCTCACCATCCCTGGCCCTCCTGCATCCAGCCTCACCATCCTAGCCCTCACCATCCTAGCCCTCACCATCCTAGCCCTCACCATCCTAGCCCTCACCATCCTAGCCCTCACCATCCTAGCCCTCACCGTCCTAGCCCTCACCATCCAAGCCCTCACCAGCTTTCCCCACACCTGGTCGTAAGTTAATGAGAAGTATGCGTGTTTGTGTTTACCTGAGAATCACAATATACACTTTCCATTGCAGCTTGTCCGCCTAACACAAGACACGAGGATATGTAAACAAGGAACATAAACACCTATACCTACATGTTCATCTACACCTACATGTCTATCTATACCTACATGTTCATCTATACCGACATGTTCATTTACACCTACATGTCTATCTATACCTACATGTTCATCTATACCGACATGTTCATTTACACCTACATGTCCATCTACACCTACATGTTCATCTGCACCTACTGTACATGTTCATCTACACCTACACCTACACTTACACCTACACCTACACTTACACCTACACCTACACCTACACCTACACCTATACACCTACACCTACACAATAGGCCTTGGATGTGACGTAGGGCAACTGACGTCATCATTATCAAATATCCCTCGAAACTCATTTAGTATACAATTAAATAAAATAAAAAATATATACATGAAATTCTGAAAAGGTCTTTAAGCTGGTAAATTTAACTCCTGCTTTCGGTAATTACTTTGAGCAGGATTCATTTGTTTAATTACGAAACTTATAATGACTATAAGGGGAAAGGCTGATGGTTTTGTTGTTCTTTGGGTTTTTTTATGGTTTGGTTGTTAAAGTGTTTTAAGGGGATGTTTTTTTTTTAAGGTGGGCGAAGAAATAACAGGTGGGTGATTAACAATTAGTGGATGGGAAGGTATTAATTAGAATTTGCCTGGTGCCACAAGGAAGATTAATTAGCCTGGGTTGTAAGGTTTGGCTTTGTCTCTTAAACTTTTTTTTTTTATTCTGGGGAGGAATTAATTTTTTGTGGTAACCTAACCTAAACTGACCTAACCTAACCTAACCTAACAAACCCAACCCAACCCAACCCAACCCAACCCAACCCAACCCAACCCAACCCAACCCAACCCAACCCAAGCCAACCCTTAATCCTCTTCTCTGCCCACCCAGCCACGTCCATTTCACACCTCAAGCTGCCAGTCGGGTCCCATATACCACCAAGATAAAACACATCAATGGTTATACCTCTAAAAATTACTTCAACTAATAACACAACTAACCCCATTAAAAAAATGACCATTGACGCTAATTTTTGAATCGTATCGAGTAGAGGTCAAATAGGTCATAAAACAGACAACGATAATTGCTGTTTATCTCACAAACTTTGCGGTCAATGGTGGTGGAGGGGTGGAGGGGGTGGGGTGGGGGTATAGAGAGTCAGGAATCGAGTGTAATTTAATGTTTGTCAGTTTGGTTAATACAGTTGACGTGTGATTACGTTACCCACGCCTCTGTCCCTATAATAAGCTTTGGAAATGGTTCTCCTTCTCTTTCCTTCCATTCCCTCTTTTCCACTTCCTCCCCCTTTCCCACTTTCCCTCCCTCCATCCTTCCTTCCCTCCCTTCTCTCCTCTCCAATCCGTTCAACTCTTTCCCTCTCTCCTTACATCTCTCTAATCCCTTCCTTCATCCCTCCCTCTATCCCCCTACTTCCCTCCTTCCCTCTCCCCTAATCCCTCTCTCCCTCCTCTTCCATTTCTCCTTCTCAATCCTCCCTCTCACTCCCTCCTCCCATTCCCTCCCTCACACTCCCTCCCCCTCCCCCATAATGAGGTGAAATAACAGGTATGTCGCTGGATGGCTCCCCGTTTCACCTGTACCTGTTGGCATTGGCAATTTGCCGTGTAAACATTGCATCTAATTATAGTGACCACACGCGGGATCACCTGTGTCGGGGGGGGGGGTGGCATGTTGCCCTTGATCTGAAAAATTACATCCATGATTTTTTTTTTCTTTGTCGATCCCTGTTTTTATTTTTTTTTGTTTTTCGTAAAGGTAACCAAACAGAGAGGGAAAAACATGAGGTAGTTTGAAAGGTTAGCCGGCAGTGGGAGTAATGTTTGATTCCGGTGGTTTTATGATATGAGGTTGGTGTTAATCTTTATCAGCCGGATATACAGTTTAACTCAACTCAACCTAACCTAACCTAACCTAACCTAACCTAACCTAACCTAACCTAACCTAGCTCCTCAGTGTACGATCATCACCAACAACTCAAATAGTCATACAGGAGAACTGTACTGTATACCTTCACTGTTTTATACATTAACTATTCAACACTCGCTCTTGTACACTACTATAAGAATGTGTTATTAGTGTGCTCTTATTAAAGTAATTTGAAGTCATTTACCTGTGGCATGATTACATTAATATTATAGAGAAACTCGTTGATAGATGAGGTAATTAGGATTATGATTTATTATACAATGCGGAATGTTGTGTGTGTGTGTGTGTGTGTGTGTGTGTGTGTGTGTGTGTGTGTGTGTGTGTGTGTGTGTGTGTGTGTGTGTTAAGTCTGTGTGTCTGTCCGTATGTTCCTTATGCATTTCCACAGTTTTGAATGATAAAGCTGAAATTTGGTAGGGAGGTGCGGGTGGCCTGCGCCCAAGAGAACAGTCGTGCACTGCATCATGTTCTGCCAAGAAGGGCAGGCCGTAATAGCATTGTATTTTGTTATCATTAATAACCCAGATGGCAGGTAACTCATCAGGTAAATTAATTATATGAATCCCACAGGTGTTGTATAATTATTCTAAGAGGTAATGCCACGAGTGTATGTCGTTGTCGCTGTTGCATTAAATATGTCGATATTTTACATTACTCTATCGGTCGGCTGAGCTATTGTTGTTAATTCTTTGCACGCCATTAGTTTAACTGCTGTGTGTGGTGTTCATGTTGTCTTTGATGTTTTATTTTTGGGTTGTTGTTCTTATGGCTGTTGAGAGTTATTCATACCGTTTGATCTCTGTTCTGGTTGTGTGATAATGTTTTTATGTGCAGTGATGTTTCTATGTAGTGAAGTTTATGTAGTGATGTTTCTATGTGTAGTGATGTTTCAGTGATGTTTCTATGTAGTGAAGTTTATGTAGTGATGTTTCTATGTGTAGTGATGTTTCTCTCTGCAGTGATGTTTCTGCCTCTGTGGTGATATTTCTCAGTAGTGAGGTTGGTTCACAAACATCAGATATTCCTTTACACTTATATTCACTACAACTGCAGTGATGTTTCTGCCTCTGTGGTGATATTTCTCAGTAGTGAGGTTGGTTCACAAACATCAGATATTCCTTTACACTTATATTCACACAACTGTTGTAACCGGAGACAGGGAATTATGTTTCTACTGATATACTGATGGAGAGACAATATGTGTTAGCGATGACGTGCACAAAGGTCAGGTAAATCATGTTTTTTTGTTTTTTAATTTTTTTGTGACAAGTAAACACGATTTTTTTTTTTGCGATACATTTTTCATCTTGACATTTGTTGATATTTATTTATAGTGAAGATTTATATTCAGTAATATATTAATACCTTTGTTGTTGGGAATTAATATATAGAGACAATTTGATAATGAAATGTTTATATAGATATTTGTAAGGTATGGAAATAGATATATTAATGGTTGTATAGGAAACGTTAATAGACTCAAATTATGTTTGTTTTATTTATTTAAGAAAGATTATTATTTTGTGTATTATTGGGGAAACGTTTTATTATCACATACTTGATTTTCTTTCTTTAAAATTGGTGAAAGAATCTTAGAGTTTTTCCAATTGCATCCCTTCCCTCCCCCTCTTTCTCTCCCCATCCCCCCAACGCTTGTACTCGCTAGGATGGGGTAGAGGAGCTGGAAATCACTTCCTTGCGCCGCTAAATTGGAGAAATAATGTCTTGTGCAATCGGTAAATCCCGGAAAATGTGGGTAATTTTGTTACGTTGGCGCGGCAGCTTCCCTCGGTGGTCAAATTGGCTGGCTCAATGTTCCCCCGTCAGTATCCTCGTGTCCCCCTCCCCCCACCACCCCCCCCCACCTCTCCCTCCCCTCCCTCCCCTCCCTCCCCACCACAGCTGCTGCCTCCTGATGCTGTACCTCCCATACGCTGTTACTCAAGACCGTGCTGCATTGTGCTGTTCTTCTGCTGTTTCCTACTGCTGTTGTGTGTTTTTTGTTTTCTGCTGTCTGTAGCTGTTTCTCTAAGACATTGGCAGCGTAATTACTATTTTCCACTGCTGTTACTTTCATATGCTTCTGTTGTACCCGCGCCAAGGCACCCGACACATGGAACCACGATCACCCACTACATCCGCTTACCCACCTCCTGACGCTGTTTATGTTAGAAGTTACTGTTCTCTCTCTCTCTCTCTCTCTCTCTCTCTCTCTCTCTCTCTCTCTCTCTCTCTCTCAAGGTCTTGTTATTTAAGGTTTTCATGTCTTTAGCCTTTTCTGTACACCAACTCTCACCACCACAGCTCAACACCACTCACCACCACAGCTCAACACCTGTGCAAATAGAAGGTGGGTGGTTCTTCACTGAGGTTCATCAACACGAGTATAAAAAGTAGTATTGTTTTTCTTTGTGGGTGAGTTTGAGTGTGTGTGTGTGTGTGTGTGTGTGTGTGTGTGTGTGTGTGTGTGTGTGTGTGTGTGTCAGTAGTACACACACACACACACACACATAAAATACTTCACACCTTTAAGAATAACGTATTACACAAACCCGAACTTACATGACAAGGCCAACATAGTTCACCAGGTTCGTGTAAACTTTCAACATCGTCTTCAATATTTAGGTCAGATAAGAACATTTTTAACATAAGGAATCAAAATCAAACATATTCTCCATGGCTTACGAGACTCTATGGTAGGTTTATATATGGCTAATTTATATATAATGGCGGTGTATTTATGGCTGATCTATACATATACACTATACAGTATACTTACAGTAAAATGTGAATATAATACTCGTCGATTACCTGATAGTTCCTCTTAATTAAGTATCGAAGGTAAACTTTATAACAAGCTCCGATGGTCTACACGGTGTTGACTACGGCCACACACACACACACACACACACACACACACACACACACACACACACACACACTCACACACACACACACACACGTTAAAGACTCAGAGTTCTTTTATAACTTGTTACGAACACTTTAGGAGGGAGAGTAATCTGACAGCATGAGTGTGATTGTGTAAGAGATGGTGTTGTGTTGTGTTGTGATGTGTTGTGTTGTGTTGATTTGTGTTGTGTTGTGATGTGTTGGTTTGTGTTGTGTTGTGATGTGTTGTGTTGTGTTGTGATGTGTTGGTTTGTGTTGTGTTGTGATGTGTTGGTTTGTGTTGTGTTGTGATTGTGTTGTATTGTGTTGTGATGTGTTGGTTTGTGTTGGTTTGTGTTGTGTTGTGTTGTGTTGGTTTGTGTTGTGTTGTGTTGTGTTGGTTTGTGTTGTGTTGTGTTGGTTTGTGTTGTGTTGTGTTGTGTTGTGATGTGTTGGTTTTGTGTTGTGTTGTGTTGTGTTGGTTTGTGTTGTGTTGTGTTGTGTTGTGATGTGTTGGTTTGTGTTGTGTTGTGTTGTGTTGTGATGTGTTGTTGGTTTGTGTTGTGTTGTGTTGTTGTGTTGCTGATATGTTGGTTTGTCATTGTGTTGTGTTGTGTTGTGATGTGTTGGTTTTTGTGTTGTGTTGTGATGTGTTGGTTTGTGTTGTGTTGTGTTGTGTTGTGATGTGTTGGATTTGTTGTGTTGTCATGTTGGTTTTGTGTTGTGTTGTGTTGGTTTTGTATTTGTGTTGTGTTTGTGTGATGTGTTGGTTTTGTGTTGTGTTGTGTTGTGTTGTGATGTGTTGGTTTTGTTGTGTTGTGATGTGTTGGTTTGTGTTGTGTTATGTTGTGATGTGTTGGTTTGTGTTGTGTTGTGTTGTGTTGGTTTGTGTGGTTTGTGTGTTGTGTTGTGTTGTGTGTTGGTTTTGTGTTGTGTTGTGTTGTGTTGTGTTGTGTTGGTTTGTGTTGTGTTGTGTTGTGTTGTGTTGTGTTGTGTTGTGTTGGTTTGTGTGTGTTGTGTGTGTTGGTTTTGTGTTGTGTTGTGTGTTTGTGTTGTGTTGTGTTGGTTTGTGTTGTGTTGTGTTGTGTTGGTTTGTGTTGTGTTGTGTTGTGTTGGTTTTGTGTTGTGTTGTGTTGGTTTTGTGTTGTGTTGTGTTGTGATGTGTTGTGTTGTGTTGGTTTGTGTTGTGTTGTGTTGTGTTCTGATGTGTTGTGTTGTGTTGTGTTGTGTTGTGTTGGTTTGTGGTATAAGTGAGGCGCTGTAAACAAATGAGGGATCGTATCTCAGTGTCAGGTATGAGTTGTCACATGTCAGGTGTCTGGTGTCAGGTGTCTGGTGTCAGAAAATAAAGCTACTTAAAATACAACTTTGGTTCTATTTTAACATCATCCCCCAATAATGGTCTACGGAAGGACCCAGTTGAAGTGTCACGGACCATTGCCTAATAATTATCCCTTTCGCCGCTTCTCTATTTTGTTCGGTGTCCAATTTACCTGCGTGGAAGAGGGTGACCAGGTGGAAAGGTACGGGGGGGGGAATAAAATCGAAATCGATCCATCCATTCATTCATCCATTCATCCATCTAGCGGTGATGGTGGTAGTGGTGGTGGCGGTTGAGACTTGGTGTGGTGGTAGTGATGGTGGGGGGAGGGATGACAGTGGTGGTGGTAATGCTGCTGGTGGGGGAGATGACAGTAGTGTTGGTGGAGGAATCATCACCCCCCCCACCCCCCCACCCGCCCTACAACTCCCTCAACAATCTGGCCTCCTCCAACAACTTCCAGATTTGGGGAGTTAGTCGACTTCTCCAAACTTCTGTTCCTCCACTTTCTCATTCGCATATCTCCTTCCTTTCCCCCCTCCCTCCTCCTCCTTCCATCCTCCACACTCTTACTGTCTCCCCTTCATCCTCCCACTTTCCCACACTCTCCCTCAATCCTCCCTCCCCTCCTCCTTCCCCACCCTCCTCCCATTTCCCGTCTTCCTCCTCCCCTACTCTCCTCCTTCCCTTACCCTCCCTTCCCAGTTCCCTTCCCCCCTCCCCCCTCTCCCCTACCCTCCCTCCCTCCTTCCTTCCCTTCCTTCTTTCCTTCCTTTCAAGTAACTTGTGACTATATAAACCCCCCAAGGCAATATGGACAGTGATGAGGACTTTTATTTATTTATTTAGTTATTTATTAATTTATTTATTATTATTATTTTGTTGTTTTGTTTGGGGGGTTGTTAGATCTTAGTACAGGTTATCTCTCTCTCTCTCTCTCTCTCTCTCTCTCTCTCTCTCTCTCTTTTTATCGTTGTATATCTGTCTCACTTTTTTTTATATTGTCTCCCTTTACCAGTTTCTTTCCCTATGAATATCTCTCTGTCTCTCTCGCTGTCCTTTTGTCTTTCTGTCCGTCTCTTTGTCTCTATTTTTTTCTGTCTTTGTTTATGTCCGCCTGTATTACCTTTTCTCTAGTTATATATGCTTGAGAGAGAGAGAGAGAGGACTTGCACTCAATCCCTCCTCCATCTTATCTCCACCTGGGGTCCCGTCCTTGTGAGAAGAAGAGGAAGAGAATGAAGAAGAGGTGGAAGAAGAAGAGGTGGAAGACGAAGAAGAAGGAAGCGGGTCATGTCCTCAACAAATCCACTTCAATTTCAACCCAAATCTCAAGTCCATTTGAAGTTGTTCCATCTGACTTACATCACCCCTCAAACATTTCAACTGTGTCTTCATATCGGCTCATGGGCCTCACTGACTAGATTTACTCACCTGAACTCTCTCAAGAAGGATACGGGGAGGATAGGTTCTGGAGAGGATAGTTCTAATAGGACTACCTGACCTCTCTGCCTCCCAAGAATCCTTTCGTGATAGGATTCTTAAACACACACACACACATGCATGCAGGTCTTAACACGGAGTTGTAAACGAGAAAAGAAGCATTCCATTCTCTTCTGATCTCTCTCATTACTGGCATGTCCCCCCCCCTCCCCTTTCTCTCTCTCTCTCTTTCTTTCAGATTTCGTTTACATTTTTCAATCTTAGTTATTATTTGGTAACGTTTTTTTTCTCTACCTTCTCTTTGCATAAGCTCCCTTCTCCTCTTCCTTCTCCCTACTTCTTCTCATCCTCATTATTCTTCCTCCTCGTCCCCTCACTCCCTCTCACTCCTTTCCCTCGATTCCTCACTTTGTACTATTGTAGGTCAGTATGTCCCCCTACCACTCCTTCCTCCCACTCCTGGCACACATATCCCCTCCCCCACCTCTACCTCCCCTTACACCCCCTACCCTCACCTCCCCTTCCTTCCACTCATGGCACACATATCCACTCCCCACCTCCTCTACCTCCCCCTCCCGGTACATATATCACCCACCTTCCCCTCCTGCCCCTCCCTCTTTCACAATCAGGTCAGAGTGCTCCTCCCCCACATTCATTATAGTGTCACCCCGTCACCTCCCTCACCGTGTCCCTCCTTCACCACCCATGAGTACTACGCATTTAGACGTTGATGATGAGAAACACGAAATGAAAACAAGTCAGCCGCTGAAAATTAGCACACCCGCTTCCAGCCTATTTCACCTTAAGACTAACCACCCTAACCTAACCTAACCTAACCTAATCTAATCTAACTTAACCTAACCTTACCTAAACATAAACCTCACCTAATCACCCTATCGCTAACCTAACCTAACCTAACCTAAACTCACCTAATCCCCATAGGTAGCTCTAGGGTGTTCAATCATACAGGTAAAATAGGCTATGGATGAGGGTCTAATTTTCAGGTAATCCAAATCAAACACGAAATACCTGGCTACAACACATTCTCGCTTCCAAGACATAAAAAAACAAACACCGCCAGCACGACCTTTCAACAGCGTCTGGCGTTCACCTCTGCTCGAGATTTACATCTTTATAGGAGATACACCAAAGGAAACTTTATCCATTTTCTGTTTGAGTGTTTTTCCATCTGTATTTATCCCCGGGCATACTGTGAGGGCGAACGAGGCAACAAGATACATACATACATACATACATACATACATACATACATACATACATACATACATACATACATACATACATACATACATACATAAATAGATAGATAGACAAACTGGGTCCACATACTCCAAGTCCCCTAAACAGTTTCTTCCACGACAGAGAGACAACACAACAGAATCTCTTCCATGTAAATTTCGTATAACCATATCTCTCTCTCTCTCTCTCTCTCTCTCTCTCTCTCTCTCTCTCTCTCTCTCTCTAACTTGGTTTCGTAGCTCAGATAAACAAAACAAAACACAGAAAGTTAAAAGGAATTTCTTGGGAAAATCCATCGTTCCTGAACTATCCTCCTTCAGAAGAGCTCACGTGAAAATCCTTTCCTGCAGGAGGTCTTGTCCGGCCCGGGCGAAGGAGGAGGGGTAGGGAAGGGAAGGGAAGGGAGGGAAAGGGATGGAGGGATGGGAAGGGAAGGGAGAAGGTACACAGTTGAATATTTTTTTTTCGATTTAGAAAGACAAGATAACTTCACATGGATCCGGGCCTAGGCTAGTATTGCAGTTGGATATTTTTTTTTTTTTTTTGGGAAAACATATATCTTCTCCCTCCACCTCCTCCTCCTCCTTTGTCTTCTTCTTCCTCTCCTCCTCCTCCCCTTCCTCCTCCCCCTTCCCCCTCCTCCAGCTGCAGGATCTTCCGTAGTGGAAGTCGTGAGTCCGAGTAACAAGAGGTGGACATGACCAGAGGGAGGAAGGTGCCTGGTGGATGTCTTCCTCTTCCCCTTGTTGTGGCTGCTCTATGGTCGCTGATACTTAGGCAGTGTTCCAAGTCTCTCTCTCTCTCTTTCTCTCTTTCTTTCTCTCTCTCTATATATATCTCTATTTTATCTCTCTGTGTGTATCTATCTCTGTATGTATGTATGTATGTATGTATGTATGTATGTATGTATGTATGTATGTATCTCTCTAACCCATACAAACAACAACTGACTATAAATTACAATAATAACAAAATTGACCTTATTAAAGAAATTACTAATCCATATTTAATCAAAAAAATATTTACACAATCAAACGAAAAAAAAAAATTCTCAAAGAGTAATTAATAACAGAAAGGTGATAATTACGTTGATCTTGTAATACATTATATAAAAAAAAAGGAAAATGGATTACAAAATTTACGATGACAGTAAGTAAAATATTAATGTATATGAATCAGTTTTAATCTTATCCAGTGTCTTTATAAATTCTTCCTTTCCATCTCAAGAACACCAGATTTACTGCCTTGTTGTGTAAGATCGAATAGTAGAGAGAAGAGATTCAACCACCGGAGGCCATTTTTAAAGCACCCGAGCACACACACACACACACACACACACACACACACACACACACACACACACACACACACACACACACACACACACACACACACGTCTTACAAACTTAACAACAGACGGCTTTTAAGAATTTAGAACAACACAAAAGCCTAGCCATTACCCGTCCTTGTCTCTCTCTCGTTAACACAGGTGGGTTGGTAGACGTGACTCTGCTTGGTTGGCTAGACGAAGCGGTTGTGTGCAGACGGGTAGTCATGTTGAGTGTATATGTAGGGTGAGTTTGTGTGTATGTTTATGATGGTGGTGTGTGTGTGTGTGTATGGGGGCGGGGGGGAGTTGGTGTATGTGTGTGTATATGGGGGGTTTTGTATTTCTCTGTATGTGTGTCTGTTTCTATGTGAGTGTATGCGTGTTGTTTTATTTCTGTGTGTGTGTGTGTGTGTGTGTGTGGTAACTGACTAAAACTCTAAAGGAAGGAATGAAGGCTTTAAGAGAGGACAGGTGACAAGAGAAGTTGAAAACATGAATAACATTTTACAAGGCACATGTTCTCATTAGTGGTGTATTATGTAAGTGAGTGAATAAACAGTAATGTATATGAGTGAATAAACAGTAATGTATATGAGTGAATAAACAGTAATGTATGAGTGAATAAACAGTAATGTATGAGTGAATAAACAGTAATGTATGAGTGAATAAACAGTAATGTATGAGTGAATAAACAGTAATGTATGAGTGAATAAACAGTAATGTATGAGTGAATAAACAGTAATGTATGAGTGAATAAACAATAATGTATGAGTGAATAAACAGTAATGTATATGAGTGAATAAACCGTAATGTATGAGTGAATAAACAGTAATGTATATGAGTGAATAAACAGTAATGTATGAGTGAATAAACAGTAATGTATGAGTGAATATACAGTAATATATGAGTGAATAAACAGTAATGTATGAGTGAATAAACAGTAATCAGCAAAATGAGAAGAAAGCAAAAGAAAGTTGAGAACGAGGAGGAATTCTTAGAAGAGAAGCATAAACGGAGCCCAAGGAGGTGAGAAGGAAGGTCAGTTCAGGTCAGATCAGGTCATCGTGATTCGGTTCGGGTCGGGTCAGGTTCAGTAATGGGAGTGAATAAACAGTAATGTATGAGTGAATAAACAGTAATGTATGAGTGAATAAACAGTAATGTATGAGTGAATAAACAGTAATGTATGAGTGAATAAACAGTAATGTATGAGTGAATAAACAATAATGTATGAGTGAATAAACAGTAATGTATATGAGTGAATAAACCGTAATGTATGAGTGAATAAACAGTAATGTATATGAGTGAATAAACAGTAATGTATGAGTGAATAAACAGTAATGTATGAGTGAATATACAGTAATATATGAGTGAATAAACAGTAATGTATGAGTGAATAAACAGTAATCAGCAAAATGAGAAGAAAGCAAAAGAAAGTTGAGAACGAGGAGGAATTCTTAGAAGAGAAGCATAAACGGAGCCCAAGGAGGTGAGAAGGAAGGTCAGTTCAGGTCAGATCAGGTCATCGTGATTCGGTTCGGGTCGGGTCAGGTTCGGGGATAGGGAGGTAAACAATGTTATTACCACAACTAATGGAATGACCTTGACCAGCCTTTGTTGATGGAGGTGTAATATGACACACACGCACACCCACCCACACACACGCACACACACACACACACACACACACACACACACACACACACACACACACACACACAATATTACTAAAATATTTATAAATAATTGAATCAAACGAATAATAAGGTTCTCCTATGTGAAACTATTTGTAATTTTTTTGGGGGGGTATGAATAAGATGAGTTTAATGTGTGTATGTGTGTGTGTGTGTGTGTGTGTGTGTGTGTGTGTGTGCGTGTGTTTTAAAAGTGTGTGAAGTCTGTTGAGAAGTGTTTGAAGTGTGTTTTTTAGAATTATCATGTGTGTTTTTAGAAGTGTCTTAAGTTCGTTTAGAAGTGTATCATATTTTTCGACTCGTGTGCTGAAGAGTTTAGTGGTAAAACTTAAACTAATTTCAAACAATATTCTCACTCACAACGGGATACAGAACACCAATCTATTTCTCTGTGAGTGTTCGTTTGGGCGTTAAATCCTCTCTCTTACCAAAACTAATCCTGTGAATTCTTGTATCTACATTTATCCCGCCAGACCAATATTTTCCACCAATTTGCCGTTTTCTCTCCCTTAATAACAATTGTATTTGTACGGTATTAAGTTCTTTTCTCCATCAGTACATCTAAAAAAAATTATTTTCTCCAACAGTACATCTAAAAAAATTTTTCTCCAACAGTACATCTAAAATTTGTTCTTTTCTCCAACAGTACATCTAAAAAAATTTTCTCCAACAGTACATCTAAAATTTGTTCTTTTCTCTAACAGTACATCCAACAGTACATCTAAAACGAGTTAATCCCTCCAGCATCTAAACCCCCATCACCTTAAGGCGGTATGGAAGACAACAGAGAACGACTGTATAGATGGTCAGGTCAGGTCAGGTCAGGTCAGGTCAGGTCAGGTCATGGCCTACTATATACAGTACAGGACCCGTGTTGGTGTTTGTCATGTCTCTTGCTGCGCTCCACTCACCCCCTGGGCCTGCGTGTTCCTCATCCCTCTCTGTTTTTCTTTCTCCGTCTCTTTCCTTTTCTCGTTCTTACCTGTCTGTCTGTCTGTCTGTCTGTATCTGTCTTTTGCAAGCTGTCATAGGCTGAAGGTGGGGATAGATGGAGGAGCTTATGTAAGAAAGAGAGAGAGGTAGACATAGACAGAAAGAGAGAACCGGACAGACAGACAGACAGACAGAAAAAGCACCTTAGGTACAAACTCACTCTCAAGTCAATACATCTCGCCTGAGTAATTGGTTAAGGTAACAAATTTGGCCAGATTGACGAGCGCCAGAGAGAGAGTTTTCCGTACATATTTTACCCATTAATTTATCTTTTTTTTTTTTTTTTACAAGTTTTCTCATTTTTTTTTTACAATTATTTTACATTTCTAGACATTGGTTTATTTTTTTTTCATATTCTTATCATCTATTTTTGCCTTGTATATATTTATCTATATATCACCATTTTTGTTTTATTAGTTTACGTTTTTACCTTTTTATTTCTTTTTGTTTAAGTTTAGTTCGTATTTCTCACCATCTGTTTTGTTACTTTTTTCTTTATACGTTTTCTATTTTCACCTTTTTTTATGAATGTTTTATGACTCGTCTTTATTTCTGTTTTATTTATTATTCTCTCTTACGTTTTTTTTTTCATTTTTCCTCACATTTCTCGGATTTTTTTATTTATTTGTGTTTACGTTTTATCTTAATCGTTATGTGAAAGAGAGTTATTATTATTATTATTTTGCATCTATGTGTGTGTGTGTGTGTGTGTGTGTGTGTGTGTGTGTGTGTGTGTGTGGGTGTTCTCCTAAGCTAACAGAGGTCCACTCGTGACTCCAACTCTGGCCAAACTTAAAGAGACGTGCATGACGGCTTATCCCTCGTCCTGAAGCTTCCGTGCTCCTACTGCTGCGTCTTAGCTGTCCTCGTCAACAGCACTGCTTCAGGGTGGTGAGAGTTAGGTTAGGTTAGGGAACATAATTTTCATTCTTAAAGTCTGGTCACATTAAATTAAGATAATATCACCTGCGGTCAATTTAAATAACCACGCTTTCCTACCTTGTTAATTCTTCGACAAAAAATACTAAGTTTATAAAGTCAGGTCAGGTTAATTAAAACATTAACACCTGGGCACTTTTCAAACATTAACCTCGGAAATTAATTTGTATCTATAAACTTATTTTTAACCGTGTTTATACGTCACTCAATGAAGCCGTAACATATGCTTCATTAAACCATTTTTTTCAATAACAACAATTCAGGTGTTTTATTTATTGTTTTTTCCCAGGACGAACGAACCTGAAAATATTTGATAGTAAAAAATGCCTTTGAATTATAGTATTATTTAGGATCATTATTTTAGGGGAGTCAACATTGAATATATGATCCTGTAAAACCCTGGGCTGTTTTTTTGTTATAGGTATTTTAACTCCAGGTAATGTGATTTTAATAAGTCAGGGGTTTTGTTCAATTGAAAGGTTATAGTGAAGGGGAAAATAAATTATCTGTGGTTTTATTTTTATTGTAAGTTGTGGCCACTGCTGTGTTGTTTACTATTTTGTTTTATTTAATTTTTTACTACTACTACTACTACTACTACTACTACTACCTCTATCATCACAAGTACCATTACCACCATCATAACTACCACTACTCCTGCCACCTATACTATTACGACTACTACAACCACCACTACTACTACTACTTTTTCTTCTTTTTTACAGGGCCTCCAGCCTTCCCAATAGCCACACCTTCGCCGCCATTTTATTACTACTACTACTACTACTACTACTACTACCTCTATCATCACTACCACCACAACTACCGCCACTAGCACTCACAGTACTAGACACTTCAGGTCACTAATATATAATGTAATACCCACAAGACTAACACTACAAGGCAGACAAGTCCAACCTATTATAGTGACCGCCAGCTGGTGTCCACCCTGCTAGCCAATCAAGCAGTCGAAAACAGGAGAGAGAGAGAGAGAGAGAGAGAGAGAGAGAGAGAGAGAGAGTCATGGCCTTCAATTATCGGATTTTCACTTGTAACACACTTTCTTTCTTTCTTACACACACACACACACACACACACACACACACACACACACACACACCAAGAGGATTTAATGAGACAGAGACCAGGGTGAGTGGTGAGTAACCTTGGGCACAATATTCCCACGTATCCAGGACCCGTTACTGCCAACAACAACCTTCAGCTGTGTCTCATCCCACTGAAATTTGCCTACCTTCCCTTCCTCCTTCCTCCCCCCCCCTCCTCCTCCCTTCTCTCCTCCTCCCTGAAGTTACATACGGGGAGCCACAGCCTTAATTGACATTGGCTGGGCGCTTGCTTAACTGTCAGTACCACCACCACCACTACTACTACTATTACTACTACTACTACTATTACGAAAAGAAACGAGAAACGTGGCCTCCAGCCTCTCCCAATAGACACACCATCGCCGCCATTTTATTAACTTAAAATTACTACTACTACTACTACTACTGTCACCACTACTACTACTGTCACCACTACTACTACCTCTGCTACCACTATTCCCTGCTGCTGTTGACTATGATGATGATGATGATAAGAGTAAAAAATAACAATAACAAATCAATAAAATAACCAAAATCACTCATTTCAAAATTTCTCACTACACTCTGAGCCAATTAGTTAAACATGGCAAGTAATATTCTTTGAGTTAATGCAGTCAGACCCCGCCACCCTGTGCTTAGTGAGGTGGTGGGCGGGGCGGGGCGGGGCGGGGCGGGGCGGGTTGAAGGCTAAGAGTACAAGGTTATTGGTTAAGTGTGCTGGTGTAACAATACTTAGAAAACTGTTCACCAATATCGGAGAAGAGTTGAGTTATTAAGAAGAAGAATTATTGTTTTATTGGTGTAATATTGAAGATGTGTGTGTGTGTGTGTGTTGGAGGACTTTTATCTGAGGGTATATTTATAAGTGAGGGGAATAAATTGATAGATTGGTGAATGTTGGAGATGATTGTGTTAAATTAAGTGGTGGAGGTAATTTTTTTTAAATGTGTTGGGGTGTAGCGTTGGAGTTACGTTAAAGCGTTGTTGAGGTGTTGTTGGAGATGGCGTAAAAAACAATTCCTAAAGTGTTGGGGATAATGTTTGAAATGTTTATTATACTTCAATAACAGTCTTGTGTCTTATTAATTGTTTGTGTTTAAGGAGTTTTTAATATCTTTAAACATTCATGACTATTTCGTTGTGGTTGTTGTTGCTGTGTTATTCTAGTGAGGTGTTCCTAGTTTGTAATCCCCCCCCAAGTGTTTTTCTCTGCTTCTAGTATACAGGTTAATGCCCCCTAGTGGTGGCGCTCTGAACGTTTGTTGACAAGTGAAAACATAAACATTAAATTCCTTGTTGTATTTACATATGTTTGTTTGTTTGTTTACTGTCTCACCCGTCTAGTGGACCATGATGGTTTATGTTTTAATGAAGGTTTATGGTAATTACATTTATCATAAAGGACAAATAAATGTTGTGGTTTGTTCTATGTATTTTAATCCCTTATGATATATTAATCTGATTGATGTTGTCCAATGATTATTAACGGCTTTAGGATGTTCGAGTGTGTGTAATAATAATAATAATAATTAACGGTTTATTGAAAAAATTCTGCAGCCCGAAGGCTGAAAATATACATTGGACATAAATGACTTATTACATACATTGGTGGTTTAACAAAAGCCTTCATTAGAGAAAGGTGAGGGAACATACAGTGAACATACAGATTAATGTAGGTGTTGAACAGCAAACTCGTAGTATAGTAACTCCCTCCCAGATGGTGTTAGGAGGAACTCACGTGGTGTAGTAGTTCCCTCAGATGGTGTTATGAGGTACCTGGCTTGGTGTAGTAATTCCCTCGCAGATGGTGTTATGAGGGACCTCACGTGGTGTAGTGTGTGTGTGTGTGTGTGTGTGTGTGTGTGTGTGTGTGTGTGTGTGTGTGTGTGTGTGTGTGTGTGAGGAGTATCGACCAATCTATACTAAATTCGTCATGTGTAGACTATTACCCCCGAGACCACACCTCCGTCAAGCTGGTCCTTGTCAACACGTCCTCCTGCTCCCTAGTGATGACCTCGCCTTCATCAGTCCCTCTCCCTCCTGCAGTTGTAATTCTGTAGGTTCTATTCTCGTGTTACTCGTGGTCGTGGTCAAGGCCCCACAGGTACTCTCATCAAGGCGTCACAGGTACTCGTGGACGTGGTCAAGGCCCTCACAGGTACTCTGATCATGGCGCGTCACAGGTACTCATAGTCGTGGTCAAGCCCTCACAGGTACTCGAGGACTTGGTCAAGGCCTCGAAGTTTCTCGTGGTCAAGGCCTCACAGGTACTCGTGGTCGTGGCCTAGGCCTCACAGGTACTCGTGGTCAAGGCTTCACAGGTACGCATGGTCGTGGTCAAGGCCTCACAGGTACTCGTGGTCGTGGCCTAGGCCTCACAGGTACTCGTGGTCAAGGCTTCACAGGTACGCATGGTCGTGGTCAAGGCCTCACAGGTACTCGTGGTCGTGGTCAAGCCCTCACAGGTACTCGAGGACGGCTGGCGGCCTCGAAGTTTTTTGGTCAAGGCCTCTACAGGTACTTGTGGTCGTGGTTCAGGCCTTCACAGGTACTCGTGGTCAAGGCTTCACAGGTACTCATGGTCGTGGTCAAGGCCTCACAGTACTGTGGTCGTGGTTCAGGCCTCTACAGGGCAGTACCGTGGCCAAGGCTTCACAGGTACCATGGTCGTGGTCAAGGCCCCACAGATACTGTGGTCGTGGCCTAGGGCCCCACAGGTACTTCCGTGGTCAAGGCTTCATAGGTAATTTCGGTCGGGTCAAGGCCTACGCCGAATATCTTTCAAGTAACGATTATAAAGACGACTATCACAGAGATAAGGGCGACTGTTTCAGAGTTAAGGGCGGCTGTCACATATATAAGGGCGGCTGTCACAGATAAGGGCGACCGTCACAGAGATAAGGGCGACTGTTTCAGAGTTATGGGCGGTCATCACATATATAAGAGCGGCTGTCACAGATATGGCGACCGTCACAGAGGTAAGGGCGGCTGTTACAGAGTTAAGGGAAGACTGTCACATATATAAGGGCGGCTGTCACGCAGATATGCGACCGTCACAGAGATAAGGGCGGCTGTCATATATACTTCGTGGGCGGGCGACCGTCACACAGATAAGGGCGACCGTCACAGAGGTAAGGGCTGTAGTCACGGAGATAAGGCCGAGATATCCCTCCCCAAAGACTGCTGCCAGCATGGATATTGGCTAAATACAACATCGCCCAATTTCCTGCCGGCCTGGATGGTAACTCAGATCATACCATTACTATTACTCTTATCACCACCACCACCACTACTACTACCACCACAATTAATATTATCACCACCACTTCTACTTCTACTACTACTTAAAATAATAATACTGTTAATAAACTAAATGATGCGTGTCTGCCGTTCACCGACGTCGAACACACGATATATCCAGAGGTCACGTACTCGCTCTTACACCCGGCAGAAATGTCATACGTAGTGAAATAACCCCCAAAGTGCCTAATAACCCCCAAAGTGCCTGTTACATTAAATTTGAGATCATTGCTTATCATATAACACGTCTGACCTCTTGGGGGGGTTGAGGGGGGACCGATGTCTCCGTGGCCAAATTATAGCCCCCTTAACCTAACCTAACCTAACCCTCTTTTATTTTAGTTAGGAAATTCGTGGTTGTGGATCGGGTCAGATATAATTAGTTTTGGCTGACTGTTTCCAATTGTACACTTTTCCCCGCTTAATTGCCTTCCTTTGGTTTAATCGTAGTTTTTAGCCATTTTACCCCTTGATGGATCGTTCGTCCGTGTTTTCTATTTCTTTTCATTCTGTGTTGACGTCTGTGTGTTGTTCCATGAGTTATTGTTCTCTTTGTTTTCGGTTTCTTGTTGGTTATTTTCGTGTTTTTATTATTGTTTTTGTTATTGCTCATATTATTATTATTATTTAAATTTTATCTTTTTCAATGCACTTAGAGGTTCAACTCATCTTAATTAAGTTACATTGGGTTTGGTTAAGTCGGGTTTAGTTACATTAGATTCGATTAGGTTAGTTTAGTTTAAGTTAGACTAGACTAAATTATGTTAGATAGGATTAGATTAGGTTAGCTCAGATTGGGTTCATTTACCTTAACATCTGGATACGGTCTCAACAAGCAGTGTATATTGGCACTAACCCCTTCAGACTCACCCTATTACCTATGACAGGTGAAAAATGTCCGTGGGTCTCCGTGGCACAGGTATCCGGGAGCGGGAACTTGTGGGAATGAGAGCCATCACAAGGGAAACAGCTGGAATGGGAATTGTCGGAGTGGGAATGTGTGTGAGGGGATGGGGGGGTAGCGGGTATGGGGGAGTAGTGTGGGTGTGGGGTAGTGCGTATGTACTGTACGTAATGGTTAGCATTCTCGCCTGGCAAGCGAACAGAGCCGGGTTCGATCCCCGGGCAGGGTGAAACTAGGGGCAAGTTTCTTTATGCCATTTGCCTCTGTCTACCCAGCAGTAATTGGGAACCTGGATGTTAATCGATTTGCTGATCGTATTCCGGGGTAATGGTTAGCCAGTGCAGTTGGCGAGTTGTCCGGTCTTCTCGGACTGTTCCTTGACACTGGGTCATGCAGCTCGTTAACTTAGGGTGTGGTTGTTGTGTTGGCGACAGCTTCTATACCTTAATAAATTCACGCCCAGGTGGCCCTTGGGCCGGCCTTCCTCGTTACACGAGGAGCAGCCATTATTATTATGTGTGTGTGTGGGGAGAGGAGGGGGGGGGGTGTAATATGTAGACCCACTTTGTATATATTAATCGACAAAAACGCAAAAAATATAATTATTCACGTTAGACTTTGACTGAAGTAGAGATAAAAGTATTTATTTAATTTAACAATATACAGTATACAGTATGTTTATTGGGTCGTCAAAAAATGAATGCCCAGATGTCGAAACATAATCATTGAAAATCTTGGTATTCTTTTTCGATGTCTGTCTATATATAAACTTGTTCACATCAGTTACCTGCAGAAATACATTGCCAGGTAATTCGGTAATTTTTATTACTCGTTATAACTCAAGCAAAAACAATCAAATTAGAGCTGAACTGATCTGAGAATATTAAATTTTGTCTAACCTTATTAGTCCTGACCGAACTTGAATTGTGTTGAGGTTATTCATGATGTTTCTTCACACACACACACACACACACACACACACACACACACTGTGTGTGTGTGTGTGTGTGTGTGTGTGTGTGTGCACTGGAAAGGTTTGGCCGTGGACTACTGCACCACCCTCGCCATCGCCACCTCCTGCAGCCCCCCACCCAACTCGCGCAGTCCGCCACTACAACAAAATTCAGCCCAAAAGAGCCCGCACCGATAGATATAAGAACAGCACCATCCCATCTATTGTTAAAATAATAAACAACTCCTGATTTATGTACTGCACAGCCCTGTAAATGTATTCAATGCATATTATATCATTATGTCTAAATTAAATGTAAGTCTGTATATTTTCAGCCACCGGCTGCAACTCTATTAATAAACCGTTTATTATTATTATTACACACACACACTGCTGTTATTTTCCCCTGGTCATCGACAATGGTGGTAAAGTACACTATATCCCCCTTAAGCAATCAAGACACAACCCCCCAGGCCAATCTAAATACCTTCCCTTACTACACACGTGAGAGCTGGCACCGCAGTTATCCGACCATAAGAACTGGCACACCCGTTATCCAACCACGAGAACTGGCACCCCCATTATCCGACAATGAGAGCTGGCACCCCCGTTAACCGACCATGAGAACCGACACCCCCATTATCCGACCATTAGAACCGACACCCCCATTATCCGACCATTAGAACTTGGCACCCCCGTCATCCGACCATGAAAGACAGCGAATGAAAAAGACCCACACACCTGCTGTCAGCTTCTATACGTCACTGACTGGCTGTAAGACTGAGTGATTATTTTCTCATCCAAGTCCTCCTTCCTAACATACAGTACAGTGAGGCTAAAATGTTTTATAGAAGGTGAATGTTGATGGTCGCTGATACTTACTGTGTGTGTGTGTGTGTGTGTGTGTGTGTGTGTGACGGCATTCATGGAGACGGGTTCATTTTTACCCGGCTGGAAAACTCATACTCAGCCCTGGAAACTTGACATGAATTTTTAGTGCTAATGCGGTGGGTGTCGTGGGTTAGGTTAGTTGAGGCTTAATCTCAGGAAAAGGTGATGTTAGGTTAAGTGAGGTCTACGGTTCGTTAAGCACGGGTAGGTAATTTAGGCTTGGTTAGGTTAGTATTAGGGTAGGTTAGGTACTTTAAATATGTTAAACTTGGGTAGGTAAGTTACTGTAGGTTAGGTTAGGGTTAGGTTAGGTTAGGTTAGGTTAGGTTAGGTTAATTTAAGTCATACATTGAACTACTACCGAGCATCACAACACTTGCAACAACAACAAATAGACAAACAGACAGAAGAAAAAATGGAACAACAGAAAGACGGAAAATACAAACAAAAACGAAGCAAAACAAAACCAACCGAACGAAACATTTAATTGAATTATGACTCAACACTTTTAGTAAATAAACTTTTCCCTTTCTGGTAATTTTTCCCATATGTCAGCGACCAGATGGTATACTAGCGACCAGATGATATACTAGCGGCCAGATGATATACTAGCGGCCAGATGGTATACTAGCGGCCAGATGGTATACTAGCGACCAGATGGTATACTAGCGGCCAGATGGTATACTAGCGGCCAGATGGTATACTAGCGGCCAGATGGTATACTAGCGACCAGATGGTATATAGCGAGCGATACTAGCGAGATGGTATACTAGCGGCCAGATGGTATACTAGCGACCAGATGGTATCCTAGCGACCAGATGGTATACTAGCAGCCAGATGGTATACTAGCGACCAGATGATATACTAGCGGCCAGATGGTATACTAGCGACCAGATGGTATCCTAGCGACCAGATGGTATACTAGCAGCTTGTTGATAAGATATTTAAGTTAACAAACTGATACAAACAATAACAGGTAACATGACAGAGATGATAACAAATAGTCGGCCACACACACACACACACACACACGCACACACACACACACACACACACACACACACACACACACACACACACACACACACACACACACACACACACACACACACACACACACACACACACACACACACACACACACACACACACACACACACACACACACACACACACACACACACACACACACACACACACACACACACACACACACACACACACACACACACACACACACACACACACACACACACACACACACGCACACACACACACACACACACACACACACACACACACACACGCACACACACACACACACACACACACACACACACACACACACACACACACACACACACACACACACACACACACACACACACACACACACACACACACACACACACACACACACACACACCATTAGACAAATCATTTTAGTACTGTATTTATTGTCCATTAAACATCAAGCATTTAAAACCTATTACGCGATTACTCA
Organism: Homarus americanus; assembly: GCF_018991925.1. Taxonomy (NCBI): domain Eukaryota; kingdom Metazoa; phylum Arthropoda; class Malacostraca; order Decapoda; family Nephropidae; genus Homarus; species Homarus americanus. Next base: position 4,209,960 of record NW_024721079.1, on the reverse strand, counting down.
TTTTTTACCCTGATCATAATTACTGGGTTTTTTATTAGTATTACTCATAAAATATATAAATTACTCTCGGTATGTAAATTACAGGTAGGTAATTCAGTCGTCAGGTGAGTCATGGTCATTAAGGTGGTCGAACTCAGGTATGTCATTAGGGAAAGCGACTCTTGTTGGTAATTAATGTCATTATCAACGTTGTATGTAATTATTATTCAGTTCATTAGAGTTGTGGCTCGTTATGTCAGCTTATGAGTGTGTGTGTGTGTGTGTGATGCGGTAGTAATAATATATGGTATATTATATATAATTCTGTACTATGTATATATATATTATTTATGCATTATATGAACAGGTCCATCTATTGTATGTTGCTATTATTAATGTATAAACTTTAGCAACATTGTGGAACTAAATATTTTTTGTGGGGTTCTTATGTAAATTGAAATGAAAATTGGTATTGTTTATTTTTTCATTGACTTATTCTTGTACAGACTTAAATACTTACCATATAATGTTTTTGTTTATAATGATCAAATACTCGTTAATATAATACCTATATCAACACAACACAACACAATACGACGCAACGCAACACAGCACAACTGAAAACAATACAACACAACATAAACGCTTTGTAAAAGGATAGATAGATAGATAGATAGATAGATAGATAGATAGATAGATAGATAGATAGATAGATAGATCATTCATGTAAGGCAGAAACACACACAGGAGGGAGGGCGCCATATTGTTACCTTCTTGTTAGTTTGTGTTTGCTTTAGCCGCTTCAGACTACCTGGGTCATTAAGCACTCCTGGCTGTTAAAGGAGATTTGTCTCAGTTACTTATTATGGTTTGCGTCTTTTGTTTTTGTTTAGTCACCTGCTTCAACTGCTGATGGAGTACTGATTACTGACTTAGTTTTTTTTTCAAATTTACAATAAGTTTTACAAAATAAGGACGATAATATTTACCCTTGTACACTCGATGAAAAAATAATAATTTACGAATAAAATATGTTTTTTACGATTTTTTTAGACCAGACAATAATATTTTACCGATTAAGAAAGGTTTTATATTATTTATTTTATTTATTTGTTACTGTTATTATTTTTATTTTATTTATTTTTATTTTTTATTATTATTTATTATTATTATTTTTATTCATCTTTAGCCTTTGTATTCCTGACGGGGAGGAATTCAGACTCGCTACTGCAGAAGGACGTCTTTATTCTACTTCCAAAAATGTGTGTTGGTGGGAGGCAGTGTGTTCTCGCCTGGTCTGGCTGCAGGTCCTCTGGTGTAATCATGGATCTGTCAGTCACCGTTGTCGTAGTCACCTTCCCAGGAGCGAGCCAAGAGAGAGAGAGAGAGAGAGAGAGAGAGAGAGAGAGAGAGAGAGAGAGCTATTATTTAAGTACAGTAAACTAAATGTATGGCATAAACCAAACACATATTTACTTTAAGTTCTCTCTCTCTCTCTCTCTCTCTCTCGTGTGTGTGTGTGTGTGTGTGTGTGTTTAACTACAAGTGTGGTCATCTGTAGGCACTAGAACGACCCCTAAACTACCCACCATCCCCTGAGGCAACAGGCTACTGCTCGACCAATCTCACTTGCAGGCTTTTCCCACTTCCATATATTTATAGAATGAGACCTGACACATACACACACACACACACACACACACACACACACCGAGAACCACTTGACGCAGAGGAATTTTCGACAACCCGAGACAAGATTTTCACTTTAATTTTTTTTCTCATAATAAAAGCCAAGATCGGCAACAAAAAAAAGCCTATTTAAGCCTGAAATATAT
>NW_024721079.1:4183146-4203146 GCF_018991925.1 Homarus americanus | reverse complement strand
TCCCCTCCTCTCTCACCCTACCTTCCCTTCCTCTCTCTACCCCCTACCCTTCCCCTTCTCCCCCCTCCTCTCTCTCACCCCTACCCTTCCCCCCTCCTCTCTCACCCCTACCCTTCCCTTCTCCCCCTCCTCTCTCTCACCCCCTACCTTCCCCTTCTCCCCCCTCCTCTCTCTCACCCCTACCCCTTCCCCTTCTCCCCTCCTCTCTCCACCCCTACCCTTCCCCTTCTCCCCCTCTCTCTCACCCCTACCCCTTCCCTTCTCCCCCTCCTCTCTCTCACCCCCTACCCACCCCACCTTCTCCCCTTCCTCCTCTCACCCCTCCCCTTCTCCCCTCCTCTCCCCTCACCCCTATCACCCCCCCCCACTTCCCAAAACCAATCCTCTCCTGCCTCTGTACGTTATCGCGGTCCCTGCGCTGTGATAAAGTGGACGACCAGGAGAAGGAGGTATCTATTAGGCACGATGGCTGGAACTCTCTGCATTGTAATCGTCTTATCAGGTGAGTAGTGTGAAGCCGTTATATATATATATATCTGTGTGTGTGTGTGTGTGTGTGTGTGTGTGTGTGTGTGTGTGTGTGTGTGACTATTATTTCTCTCTCTTCCCTCCTCTCTTTCTTTTCCCTCTCTTCTCCTTCCATCTCCACCCCATTCCTTCTCCCCTTCTCCCCCCTCTTTATCTCTCCTCCATCTCTCTTTTCACCCCCTCTCTTATTTCTCCCCTCTCTCCTTCTCCCCATATTTCCTTTCTCCTTCTCCTCCTTTCTTCTCTCTTCCACCTGCCTCCTTCTTTCCTTCTTCCCCCCTCCCTCCCCCCTCTCTCTTCATCCCTATCTTTCCACTCCTTCCATCGCTCTCCTTTCTTCCCTCTCCTTCTCCCTCCCTTTCTCTTCTTACCTCCTTTTCTCCTCCTTTCTTCTCTTTATCACTCCCTCACTTTCTCTCCCTTTCCCCCCTCTCCCTTTCTCTCTTCCTCCCTATCTCCCTCACCAACCAAGAGGAGGGACAGACTGTCGAGTTTCCTTAGTGATCAATAGCAATTTTCACTTTTATCTCCCTTGGACATTTTGACCTCTTCCCCCCGTTTTCTTGTTTTTCTTGTGCGTTTTCTTGTTTTTGGTGTTGCTCTTGTTGTTAATATTGTTGCTGTTCTTCTTCGTTTTATTATTATTATTATTATTATTATTATTATTATTATTATTGTTGTTGTTGTTGTTGTTGTTGTTGTACTTATTGTTCTTGTACTTGTTGTTGTTGTTCTTCTTCTTCTCTTCTCATCTCCTACTTTCGTCTTTTATTGTCTCTATTTTTTTTGTTTCGTCTTTTTCTATTTCATTCCATCTTCCTCCTTTTTTATTTGTTTTTGTGTGTCTTTGTTGTTATCTGTTTTTATTTAATATTTCGTTTTCTTGTTTTTATTTCCTGTTAGTCATCTATCGTTATTTTCTTTGTTTATTTTTGGATTACGTAGTTATTTTTTGTTTCTTAATGTCTTTATTTGTTTATTTGCTTAAATGTTTATATTCTTATTGTCTTTATATTTGATTATTTATTTCTGTCGTTATTATTTCTTTATTAATCTGATTTTCTTCTTTTTTCTTTAATGTTTGGCATCTTTTTTTTTTTTACTATTTATTGTATATTTTATTTTTCTTTATTACCTGTTTTATGTTTTTGTTTATTTCTTATTTTTGTTTGTTTTTAATTTTCTTTGTCTAATCCTTTATTCATCGGCTTTATTTTCTTTATTTTTTTAGTTTATTATTTTTTTCATATTCATTTTGTTTCGTTTTAATATTTCTTCCATTTTACTTTATTCTTAGGATTTATTTAATTACTTTATTGTCTTATTATTTGGTTCATTTATCTTAATTTTCTTTCCTTTTTCAGATCTTGACATATTTCTTCTTTCTTTGTTTATCCTCTAGTTTATCAGATTACTGTATCTCCCTTCTTCTCTTATCTTCTTCGCAGTTTGTCTTGTTTTGTTGTTGGACGTTTATTATTATTATTATTATTATTATTATTATTATTATTATTATTATTATTATTATTATTACTATTATTATTATTATTATTATTATTATTATTATTATTATTATTATTATTATTATTATTATTATTATTATTATTATTATTATTATTATTATTATTATTATTGCTGATATATTTCCGTCAGAATAATCATTAATAAACACGTACTATATACATCTATTAAGCCCCCCCCCCCCAAGTGCCAATGAGTGCCAGTGCCAGGTGATGAATAATGATTTCCTGGAAGTCGGTGAACTACGTGACCCAGGATCTGCCTCGGTCACTGCCTGATAATGGAAGGTCACAGCAGCGGCTTCATCCTTAATGACTGATTGTTAATGGCTGCCGCAGTATAGACAGTGTCCAGGGTGTTTGTGTATAGTACAGGTGATTACGACCCTGTGTGTGATGGTCGCTTCTTAGTGACAGAGGTGTTAGGGTTCCATTGTAATGACCCTTTGTGTTAACAAATGCAATTATGGTTCCATTGCAATGATTTTTTGTATTAACAGATGCATTTAAGGTTCCACTGCAACGACCCTTTATAATTACAGATGCAATTAAGGTTCCAGTGGAATGACGTTTTGTTAATGACTGGTGCAGTATAGTATTGCAGAGGTATGTTATAGTAATGGTGATTAAGGCTGTTTCCAATGGTCATTTGCCAGCGACTTGGTGTAGTAATGTTTCTATCGACTTAACCCCTTGAGTACGATGATTTAACCTTTTAGTACGATGACTTAGCCCCTTGATTACGATGATTTAATCCCCTGAGTACGACGATTTAATCTTTTAGTACGATGACTTAGCCCCTTAAGTACGATGATTTAATCCTGGAGTACGAATAGATTTAATCTTTTAGTACGATGACTTAGCCCCTTGATTACGATGATTTAACTCTGAGTACGATGATTTAACCTTTTAGTACGATGACTTAGCCCCTTGATTACGATGATTTAATCCCCTGAGTACGACGATTTAACCTTTTATTTTGATGACTTGGCCCTTGATTGCGATGATTTTATCCCTGAGTACGATGATTTAACCTTTTAGTACGATGACTTAGCCCCCTAAAAGAGTACGATGATTTAATCCCCTTAGTACGACACTTTAAGCTCTTGGAGTACGATGAAATATTCAAGATGCCAATGCAGTGACATCTTTTTGTTAAAGAAGAGACAGGAAATTCTTGATATTCCTCCTTCACCTTACAGGAGCACCTTACCTCGCAGCAGCGATTGATTTTCTGCTCTGATGTGTGTGTGTGTGTGTGTGTGTGTGTGTGTGTGTGCGTGCGTGTGTGTGTGTGCATGTGTGTGTGTGTGTGTGTGTGTGTGTGTGTGTGTGTGTGTGTGTGTGTGTGTGTGTGTGTGTGTGTGTGTGTGTGTGTGTTTAGGTGGGGGAAGGGTGTGGTTTCTCACCCCGTGTATAGTCATAATGACGCCTTATAAAGTTCGTAGGCTGAGGAGACGTTGATTAAGGTGGAAGGTGATTGTCAGTGTCGTGGGTAAATATTTGTTATCTTCTCTAACTCAGCGCCGCCACCGGGTTTCTCTAGTCAGTACCCCGTCGTTTCTTCTCAGCTGAACTTATGCCTCCTTCCCTAAATTTATGCCTCCACCGCTGAATTTATGCCAGCGTAATGTATTTCTTTCCCTTGAACTTCTTGATTAGTTAACGCCTTTGTGGGTAATAGGTTAGGTTAGGTTGGGCTAGGTTAGGTTCGGTTAGTTAACGCTTCTGGAATAGGTCGTGTAAATCTCGCGAAGTTGAAATGGTTTTAATTCCGTGTTATAGTGTCATATATAGTAATTAGTATTGATGACGATGATTTAACACCCTTGAGTACGATGTCTTATCCCTTGAGTACGATGACATAAGGTCTCGAGTACAATGATTTAACCCCTTGAGTACGATGTCTTATCCCGTGTATATGGTATCTTAACCCCCCTTGAGTATGGTGATTTAACCCCTTAATTATGATGCCTTATCCCTTGAGTGCGATGACATCAGTACTGGATCGCTAACACGATTATTTTGCCTTGGGTGATGATTTAACCCCTTGAGTACGATGCCTTATTCCTTGAGTACGATGACATCAGTAATTGAATCCCTTTAGCACGATTATTTTACCCCTTGAGTACGATGTCTTAACCCCTTGAGTACGATGTCTTAACCCCTTGAGTACAATGTCTTAACCCCTTGAGTACTATGACAAGCACTATAGCACGAAGACGTAGTTGAGCACATAACATTAAATAACGAATAAACACCTTTCTGGTTTTTATGTTTTTAAATGAAGAAATCTTTTCAAAATACTTCGGTCAAATAAAATAAATAAAAACAATATTTTTGAACGAAATGTTTAACTTCGTGAACGATAAGATTCGTTTATTGACACAAAATATTCTTGGCATTATCCAGTCAGTTGTTGATGGTAATGGCAACTATACCTGACTTTTAAAGCCCATCTTGTGTTTAACTTATATGGGAATTTCGTCTCAATTACTCTCTCTCTCTCTCTCTCTCTCTCTCTCTCTCTCTCTCTCTCTCTCTCTCTCTCTCTCTCTCTCTCTCTCTCTCTCTCTCTCTCTTTCTCTCTCTCCCCGTAACACGATGGTCGACCCGCTGTTGAACTTCTGAATAATAAATAAAACAAACATTATTGATTTTCATTTCTTCCGCCCAGACACAACACCTCACCTCCCGGGCCCAGGTTACAGGTTACAGGTTCAGGTCATAGGTTACACTTACAGGTTACAGGTACAGGGTATAGATTATTGGTTACAGTTATAGGTAAAGGTTATAGGTACAGGTACAGGGCATAGGCTACAGTTATACGTACATGGCATATTACAGCTTTCAGTTATAGGTACAGGTCATAAGTTATAGGTTACAAATACAGGTCATTGGTTACAAGTACAGGCCATCGCTTTCGGTTACAGGTACAGGTTACAAGTACAGGTTACAATGACATATTACAGGTACAAGTACTGACACAAGTAACACCAACACTCATACAGACTACTGAGAGAAGTATTAAAAGTTGTAAGTAAGTAAGTAAGTAAGTAAGTAAGTAAGTGAGCATATAAGTATGTAAAGTAAGCAAGTAAGTGTATAAGAAGTTAGTAAGTAAGTAAGTGTTCAGGTAATTTCGTCCTTAACTGTACCTGTATGGCTGTAACTGTAGCACAAGCGGGATTACATAACAGAACGATTTCTTGGATACAGATTGACATAATATTTCAGGTTTGGTATTCTGAAAGATTCTTTTGTTAAAATTTTCCTTCGTAACTTGTTATAATGACCGTATCTATGTTAGCGTACAAGAATAATGTTCAATATGTCATTAAAATTGCTTGAGATTATAGATGATTACGTTCGGTCTATTACGTATAATGTTGATGGATGGAAAATTATATTAGTTATCGCTAAAAAGCAAAAGGCACCGTTCATATGACTTGGGTTTATTGACGTTATTATTGTTTTTTCATTCTTCCTCTTTTTTATTTACTATTTTTTATCGGTTAAATCATTATCATTTCTTTCTTTCTTTCTTTCTTTCTTTCTTTCATCAGGGTCTTCAGTTTTATCTCACGGAGCTAGTACACTTCCGTTTTCTATTCAACGTTCATTTTCTGTGCATTTGGATTCACCCGATACTTCGTTAAATTTCACCAAGAATCTTTTTTTCTTTATATCATACTGTAGAATACGTCATATTTTTTATTTATTATTCTAGTTTTTTTCTTGGTCTCTTCATTCAAAACTTTTCTCTTCCTCTTCACAGACATTGATTTAGGAATAGAGTAGTGAATGAGTGGAACAAGTTACCAGACATCATCATTAACTCGAACACGCTGGGAAGCTTCAAATATAGGTTGGATAGACACAAAAACATGAGCGATAAGTGTTGGGTGTAAACGGGAGCTGCCTTGTATGGACACAATGAAACTCACAAAATTTTCACGTGAATGCTTTTGGCAGGTGGGTGATAGTCTGTGCTAGTGCTAGTCTGTGGTAGTCTGGATTAGTCTGTGATAGTCTGTGGTAGGTGTGTGATAGTTTCTAATTGTCTGTAGTAGGTGCTTGGTAAGACAGACAGACAGACAGACAAACAGACTGATATAGATAGTTAGATAGATAGAAAGAGACTAATAAACTAGGTATGACAGGTGACATTAATTAAGCTAAGCATTTAAAGAGCAGGTGGCCAGAGCGGTAAATGAGAGGTCTACTTTAATTTATATATAATTCTTCTTGATGTTGCGACAGACAGACAGACAGTATAGAGCGCCACACCACTTGCTAATAAATACAATCATACAGCATTAGTTAGCGCGCGCGTGTGTGTGCGTGTAAATAATGATAATAATAATAATAATTAACGGTTTATTGAAAGATCATGGCAGCCGGAAGGCTTACAATATACAGTTACATAATTGGGGAATGGGTCTCTTGATTTACACATAATATACAAGTAACATAAGTGATACAAATATGACATAAAAATTCGGTGGGGAGAAGCTCAAGCTACAGGGCATTTCAACATAGTGGCAGTGCAAAAAGTAAGATTGACTGGGAGTGAATACACTGGTTGATTACAAGTTATTGATAATTTTTACAATGGTTGGGACTGGGCTGTTCTTATAGCGATCAGTTCGTGCTCGTATGGGCTGGATGCGGTTGTGGTGTCGAACAGCAATTCTCGGACGAGGGATCTCGGGTGGTAGTAGGAGCCGATGTCGAGGATGGTGCAGAAGCTTCTCACCAAACTTGCAGATGAGGTCGTTGTGATGGTCAATGAGAACCGAGAGGGTCAATGTGTTGAGCGCTTCTTGATATGTGGATTAGGAAGGGGAGAGAATAATCTTGCATGCCCTCTTTTGCACTTTTTCTAGGTGTTTACGTTGTGTGGCATTTAGGGAGGAAGACCAGATAGGGGAGGCATAGGTGAGCTTGGGAAGTATGAATGTTGAGTTAACACTGAGGAGCTCGGGAGCAGGAACTCCGAGGGACTTGAGTCGGCGGAGGAGGTGGAGACGGAAACTGGAGGATTTGATAACTTCACTGACGTGTGGTTTCCAATTTAGTTTGTTGTCTACGGTGACGCCGAGGAGCTTAGTGGAATCTACAACCTGGAGTGTCTTGGGACCTAAAGTAATGGAAGGGGGTGGGACAACGTCGGAGGAGAGGTTGATATGCATAACCATGGTCTTGGTATGGTTAATGGTGACGTGGTTGTTAGTGGCCCAGTTTTGGAGACTGTTCAATAAATCCTGAAGGGCGGTATACTCGGGAGCAGAATTGTTGACACTGATCCCAAGGGTGGAGTCGTCGACATATTTCCAGCGAGCAGGGGTTTCTCTTAGGGCATCATTGATAAGCATAAGGAAGCATAGTGGTCCCATCTTGGTGCCTTGGGGGACGCCACAGGTGAGTGATTGAAAGGTACAGCTTGGCGTCGGTTACTGAGGAAATCTGTAAGCCATGGTGTGTGTGTGTGTGTGTGTGTGTGTGTGTGTGTGTGTGTGTGTGTGTGTGTGTGTGTGTGTGGCCAACTTGTCCGGCCACAACATTACTCAGTCGTGTGTAAAGTTACCGAATACATTACCAAACAAGCGCGGATAAATTAAACAGATGTAACCTAAACAATATACCGTGTGTGATTCTGCCCGAATTTAAGCTAAGGTCCCCCGTGTTTCATCAGCCTGGTTCAATATCTTGTTGGTCGAGACTAAAGTTAGGTTAATTCTTGAATGTGGAGTCATGCGGCGGAACAATAAGGTGGGTGGTGCTCAGGTGAGTAACACAGTGAGGAAGGGTAGGGAGGAAGGAGGGAAGGTGGGGAAAGAGGAGGAGGGAGACATATAGGAAGGGAAATAAGGAGAAAGTTATAGAGGGAAGGAGAATGTGAGGAAGTATGGGAAAGAAGAAGGAAGAGAGATAGGGAGGAAGAAGTGAGAGGTAGGTAGGGAGGGAGGGAAAAAGTAGGAATAGAGGCAAGTAGGGAGGGAGGATATGAGGAATAGAGGAAGAGAAGTTGGGAAAGAGGGAATGAGAGATGAAGGGAGGGGGTGAGTGAGAGAGGTAAGTTACACACCATGGTCTAACACTACCTTGGTAAAACTTTAAATTTATGCAAAACGTATTCCAATAGTCAGCACAGAGAGAGAGGGAGGGAGGGAAAAAGAGAGGAATGCAGTCCCCTGATACGACCCAGAGTAAATAACCAACTCGCTAAATAACGCAACAACTGTGTTTCAAAAAGTGTCGTTTCGATGGGAGTGTTGTGTGGTGTTTATAAAGTGTTGTGTGGTGTTAATAAAGTGTTGTGTGGTGTAAAGTGTTGTGAGGTGTTAATAAAGTGTTGTATGGTGTAAAGTGTTGTGTGGTGTTAATAAAGTGTTGTGCGGTGTAAAGTGTTGTGTAGTGTTTATAGTGTTACGTAACGTCTATAAGTGTTGCGAATATACTGTCAAGATAGTGTTACAAAGCATCAATATAATGCGTCTGTAAAAGGAGTCGATTGTGAGTTTTAAAGTGATTTTAGTAAGTATAAGTAATTAAGTGTAGCATACGAAACCTAACTTCTCTACCTGGGAGGCTTTTAAGTGATTTTAGGAAGTATAAATAATTGTAAGTAAATCCGATATATAAAACTTATTTAACCCTTGACTCTGATAACACTACTCTATCGTGATGGCCGCCGGGGCTATCATGCCGTATTTCCCTTGATATTTACTCAGACCCCCCTAAACACAGGTTCCGTATCTACTGTCATTTCAATCACAACTTGGTCAATATTTGCGGTAGTCTCGTCGTGATTACAGCTACCCTCAGGCCGTTCTTGCTCTTAACATGTACAGTAGTTTTTTTTTTGGGGGGTTCTGTTGTGTGTGTGTGTGTGTGTGTGTGTGTGTGTGTGTGTGTGTGTGTGTGTGTGTGTGTGTGTGTGTGTGTGTGTGTAGGTAACGTGGGTGTATCTGTTTGGCCAGGTAGAGTCACCAACAGTATAGTGTGTGTGGTGTGTTGACGAAGGTATTACTAATAACGATTTTATTCTGACTTTGAAGAATAATTTAGGTAATAAATCGGATTTACATTACCAACCATCAAGGTGTAATCCTAAGTAAGAACGATTTTATTTTCGCTTAAAAAAACCAATTGATCACTTGGCTTAAATATAATTAATCGTCTTACATTAAATCCAGGTAAGACTCCAGAGGCCGCTATTTCCAACCCCTTCTACCCCCACCCACCACCTTCACCCTTTTCCCCCACCCTCCCACACCCGTCCCCCCACCCCCACCCCACCCCACTCCACCCATCCACCACCCCCAAAAAGATGAAATTATCGAACTCTTTTCTGAATATCCGGTTAAGTGTGTATCAGGTAAGATCTTCATTAAGTAAGCATCACTGGCCCGTTATCGAAGCTCCCAGGCAATAATGAACTTAATAAGGTGAAGTTGATTACCAAGCGAATTATTATTTTTTTCTTATGATGAGGAGATGAAAAGGATTTATTACCTGAGGAACCTAATTTAAAGTTGATGGCTGAATAGAGTTTTATTCTTAGTGATGTATGTAAGGGGTGGGGGGTGTTGTAGGGGTGGGGGTGTGTTGTAGGGGTGGGGGGTGTTGTAGGGGTGGGGTGTGTTGTAGGGGTGGGGGGTGTGTTGTGAAAATTGAGGGGGTGTGTTGTAGGGATGGGGGGGGTGTGTTGTAGGGGTGGGGGTGTGTTGTAGGGGGTGGGGGGTGTGTTGTAGGGGTGGGGGTGTTGTAGGGGTGGGGGGTGTGTTGTAGGGGTGGGGGGGGTGTGTTGTAGGGGGGTGGGGGTGTGTTGTAGGGGTGAGTAGTGTTGTAGGGGGTGGGGGGTGTTGTAGGGTTGGGGGGGTGTTGTAGGGGTGGGGGTGTGTTGTAAAGGCAGGGGTGTGTTGTAGGGGGTGGGGTGTGTTGTAGGGGTGGGGGTGTTGTAGGGGTGTGTAGGGGTGGAGGAGTGTTGTAGGGGTGGAGGAGTGTTGTAGGGGTGTGTAGGGGTGGGGGAGTGTTGGGGAAGTAGGCAGGGGTGGAGTGTGAGGGTTAGGTTAGGTTAATGTATTCACTGTATATGAACACAAAAAGTCGTAAAATAAGTATGATGTATATTAATGTGTATGTTGCATGTTGATGTTAATTACAGTAGATAAACAAAAAAATACGTGTAATATGAATGTTGTTGAATATCACTGCTGAATTGTTGACAGTATATATTTTACACACACGCTATTAACATTACCTCCAATATTTATGTTTTTCGCACCACTAACGACTTGTGTACAATACGTGTTTGCTATGTAATTTGACGCATCTAGGACACAGCATCGGCTTTTTTGCACTCAACCTTTGATATGCAAATTAGTTGTAATCTTTTTTGTAGATGTGGCTGTTGTGAAATGTTGTTTTGGCAGTACATTTAGGAATATTTTGTAATGTAAATGTAATGTTTGTGGGGTTTTTTTTTGTAATAAACTGAGGCTTTTGAAAGAGTTTAAGAGTTTGAGATTGAACTCTAGTACATTGCCAAAGTTTTTTACGGTGTGGGAATCTTCCATCTAATTGTTTTATCTTGATCTATTTGCACGTGAGATGAAAGACATTATATGGAATTTATTTTCCTTTATTAGTGATATGTATATATGTAAAGTTAGTGTATTTGTTTAAACCTTATGATTATTTTTATTTTTATTATATTTTAAGTAAGGCTGGTCTGTGTTTACTGGGATTCTTCTTCTTCTTCTTCTTCTTCGTCTCCTTATATTCCTCCTCTTCTCCCTCTTTTTCTTCTCCTTCTCCTCCTCTTTCTTCTTCTTCCTTCCAGCATCTTGCGGCTGATGTTAAGTGAATTGTGAGTTGACAGATGGTGAAATCTTACTCATTACTCACACGCTATATGTTACTCATCATATATATTTTTACTCACTCATCAGAAACTGCACATCTCTACTCACTCACTCACCACAAACACTCACTCATCACCAGCACTCACTCACCACAAACACTCACTCATCACCAACACTCACTCATCACCAACACTCACTCATCATCAACACTCCTCACCTAAACACTCACTCATCACCAACCTCCTCATCACCAACACTCACTCTATCCACCAACACTCACTCATCCTGCCTCACTCATCACCAACACTCTCATCACCAACACTCCTCATCACCAACCTCCTCATCACCAACACTCACTCATCCACCAACACTCACTCATCCTGCCTCGCACTCATCACCAACACTCATTCATCACCAACACTCCTCATCACCAACACTCCTCCTCACCAACACTCACTCACCTAAACACTCCTCCATCACCAACCTCCTCATCACCAACACTCCTCACCACAAACACTCACTCATCACCAACCACTCCTCATCCTGCCCTCCTCCACCTACACTCACTCATCACCAACCTCCTCATCACCAAACACTCACTCATCACAGCACTCCTCATCACCAACACTCACTCATCACCAACACTCACTCATCACCAACACTCATCACCAACACTCACTCATCACCAACACTCACTCATCACCAACACTCATCACCAACACTCACTCATCACCAACACTCACTCATCACCAACACTCACTCATCACCAACACTCATCACCAACACTCACTCATCACAAACTTCACAACGCTCCCGCTCGTCATCTTCGGCAACAAAATCTCATTGGGGAAGAAATTATGGAACATCTCAGACGATATTTGACCTTCGTAAACTGTTGCTGCTGCTCTGGGGAAATCACCTGTAAGAGCTCAAGAGGTACATGATAAGGAGTTTAGATTATTAATATTATTGTTATTGTTTTTTTTTTCAGTTCTCTCACGACTATAATGTTTTTGTTTGTTTGTTTTTGGTGTTTTGGTGTTTGTTTTGGTGTTTGTTTTGTTTGTTTGTTGTTATGAATAGAGCCCACTCGTCACTAGTAACGTCCTGGCCTTGCCTCTCTCTCTCTCCTCTCTCTCTCTCTCTCTCTCCTCTCTCTCTCTCTCTCTCCTCTCTCTCCTCTCTCTCTCTCTCTCTCTCTCTTCAGTATCCTCCCTTTACCAGTGTTCTTTTTTCTCCTTTTATTCTCTCTCTCCCTTTATCCTCCCTCTTCCTGAGTATCCTCCTCTACCTGTGCCCTCTCTCCTGTGTCCTCCCTCTCCCTGTGTCCTCCCTCTCTCCCTTTGTCCTCCCTCTCTCCCTATGCCCTCTCTCTCTCCCCTGTGTGTCCCATCTCCTGTCCCACCTTGCTTAAACACTTGTGCCTCATCTCTGTACATCGCGGTACACCATCAAAGCGCAGTGAGGGGAGGGGGGAGGGAGGAGGGAGAGAGGGAGGGAGGGAGGGAGGGAGGGTGACAAATTACTTAGGAGTGAAGATTCCAAGCGTTCAGAAACTACAATGTCAAGCAGGTGTGTGTGTGTGTTTTATATATGTATGTATGTATGTATGTATGTATGTATGTATGTATGTATGTATGTATGTATGTATGTATGTATGTATGTATGTTACGAGTACCGCGAAAACACGAAGAACTAAAAATATATCGTAATGTGAAACAACGAAAAATTCCTCTATTATATTAGTCTTCAACTCAACACCTCGTAACTAACACGAACAAACACCATAGTCGAGTTTATCTATAATACTTCAAACTTAACTCCAAGTATAGAAAAAGGGATAGATGTTTTAATACAAAGTTGTAGGAAATGATAGAAATATAAGAAAAAAATATAGAGAATGATAGAAATTTAAGATGAAAATGCAAACTGTATGATTCAACTCAATTCTGGATACATGGGGTTAAAAGAGGTGATCCCAAACAGAAGCGTCCGGGCACAGGGGGTTCAAAGAGAGAGAGAGAGAGAGAGAGAGAGAGAGAGAGAGAGAGCTTCTAGACTCTGGCTTTGAGGACTATCTTCTCTGAGATTAAACCCACCACGAGAATGGGAAAAGATGTTTTGACTTACAAGACTTACAAAGCACAAGAAGCTATCAAGTTGTTAAGGGGTGGGTAGGAGGTTGGGTGGGGGGTGAAGGTGGGTGTTGGTGGGTGTTGGGGGAGGATTGAGGCTGGGTGAGGGAGGTGGGTAGGAGGGGGGGGAGGGAGGGTAAAGCACATATACCAATTCTTGTCAAAGTTTGTTACTCTCAATATTATCGGAGGAAACTACCCAGAATAGGAGTATTGTTTAAGCGTTAAAAGTCACCATTGTAAACTTGTGTGTCTTTCTTTCTGTTGGTGGAAGCTCATGTTGCCGGACCAAGGAAGATCGTTGGTAAAATTCACGTTCTCTTACTGGACAAAGCAGCCTAATTTCCTGCCTCCTCGAGACCTTGAGTCCCAGCTTAAGAATCTTCAAGAACCTCAGAGGGGATGAGGGAGGTACAGCATGGGGGTGGAAGAAGGAGGAAGAGGAGGCTGGGGGATGGGGAGGGTGGGGAAAGGTGGGGAGTGGAAGAAGATGGAGAAGATGAGAGTTGTGGGGGGTGGGGATGGGGAGAAAGATGAGGCATGGGAGGGTAAGAGGGAGGCAAGAGGAGGAAGAGGGAGGGTAGAGGGGAGACAGCAGGGGAGGAAGAGGGAGGCAAGGGGAGGTAAGCGGAGGCAAAGGGAAGGGGAAGAGGAGGCCAAGGGGGAGGGATGAGGAGTCAGGTGGAGAAAGGGGAGGCAGGAGGAGGTAGGAGGCAAGGGAAAGGAAGAGGAGGCATGGGGAGGTAAGAGGAGACAAGGGGAAGGAAGAGGAGGCAGGTGGAGGTAAGAGGAGACAAGGGGAAGGAAGAGGAGACAAGGGGAAGGAAAAGGAGGCAGGTGGAGATAAGAGGAGGAGCGGGGGAGATAAGAGGAGGCAAGGGGAGGGAAGAAGAGGCAGGACAGGGCAGGGTAAGAGGGGAGAGTAAGAGATACATTCCATAAAATAATCTCAATTACTCATGAAAAATAATCCAATAATCTGAAATATTCCTAATTAAGTCACATCTCTTCACAAGAAAGCACCTAAAATACACAAAGATAAACAAGATACAACAAAATAGAAGACATAAGACAAGAAAGATCATTGGTTGACTGTAAGAGGTGTGGTGAGGGGCTGAAGACGAGGTGGAGTATGTGAAGGAGAATTACAATCAAGAGATAAAATTCCAATAATGATATATTACGTAAGAGAGAACAACAACAATAATAATAATAATAATAATAATAGTAATAATAGTAATAATAATAATAATAATAATAATAATAATAATAATAATAATAATAATAATAACAATAATAATAATAATAATAATAATAATAATACGTACATACAACAATATCAAGAACAAAAAAAAATAACAACAACGATACCAACAACATCATCAGTAATAATAATAATATCAACAAGAACAATAACAACAATAATAACAACAATATCATCAACAACAATAACAACAATAATAATAACAATAATAACAACAAGAATTCGAAAATAACAATACTAACAACAACAACAAAGAAGGGTATAATATCAACAAAAACATTAACAAAAACATTATAACCTTGAAACAACATATTAATTTACACACACTGTGATAGAGACTGGCATAAAGGAAACATTACCCCCAAGACTTACTGTACGCATCGTCTGCCTCATGAAGGAAATTTAACCATGACCTCAAAAAAATATCACTAATCTTTCCCTCATGACAGGTGTTGTTTATACAGTATTACCTGAGCTGTAAAGGTAGATGTATATTATATAGTGAATTGCTCTCTCTCTCTCTCTCTCTCTCTCTCTCTCTCTCTCTCTCTCTCTCTCTCTCTCTCTCTCTCTCTCTCTCTCTCTCTCTCTCTCTCTCTCCTTCAACTCTCCCCTCTCTTTCTCTCTCCCTGTCTCCCTCTCCCTGGATTCTCCCGGGGGAAAAAAAGAGGGACACGGGAAAATACTCACAACTTGTCCAGCTCTCGTCATGGCGGAAAGAAAAGTAAAAAGCCAGGAGGGAACACCAAAGCAGAGGAGGAGGAGGAGGAGGAGGAGGGTAGGGGAGTGTGAGGGAGGAGGAGGAAGAGGAGGAGGGAGGAAAAAGAGTAGTAGGAGGAGGTGACCTTTGATATACTGACCCTGTAGTACTCTGTGATTACCTGTTCCTAATTAACCATAAAAGAAAAGAAAAAGGTAAAATAATACTTTTATACCAGAGAGAAAACGTCAACTCCTGCCAACTACACAAGAAGGAAAATTTGTTGACATTATTATATTTTCCCTACAAGTAACATTTGTTTTTTTGTTTTCTTTTTGCTTTAGGCGGTGTCAAGGGTTAAGGATCGTTCACCTGGTTTTCTTATAAGAGGTAAGTTTTTTTGTCTTCTTCTTTGTAATTACCTTGTGGTATTTATGTCTTATGAGATGATGTTTCCTTGAATTGAATCATTACTTGTCACCATCACCTGTATCTGTCACCATCTCTCACCACACTCATCCATCTGTCACCATTTCACCTCCCTCATCCCCACCACCACCACCATACTCATTACCATCATTCATCACTATCACCACCTCCACTACACAACTCATCACCAACATCTCTAACCATCACCATCACCAATCACCATCATCACCACCACCACTCATCACCATCACCCATACTGATCTTGCAACACCTAAACAACAATCACTTTTATATTTCTCGTCTATGAAAAACGTCTTGGGATATTCTTTAATAATATCCCAAGACATTCAACTTCTTACTTAAAACTTGTCTTTGCGGAGTAAACAAAAATACTCCCTTTGAGGTCAAGTTTGATAAATATTAATGACTTTATAGATGAATTAAGATTAAGCTTGACAGGTTAACTAGACCGTATAAGAGAACCTGTTAATGTACACAGGTAATTCAAGGTAAACATTATACACTTTTGAGTAACCTGAGTTGATAATTATTTTTGATAATATACCTGGAGGAATTATTCAATAATTCACGTGATAATTTTTTACTTTAATAATTTACGTGATAATTTATGTTCTTGGTAATCTACAGAATAATTTGTATATTTTATTAATTAGGTTAGGTTAGGTTAGGTTGGTTTAAGTTAGATAAGGGGTAAGGTAAACTCACTCAAGTTAATCTATGCTGCGGATCCTGGTGTGAAATTTAGTTGAGCCTAAAATAACTGCAAAGTCTTTCACGTGTTTTTACTTAAATAACCCGTATAAATATATTTCACGTGTTTTTACTTAAATAACCCGTATAAATATATTTCACGTGTTTTTACTTAAATAAACCATATCAATATTTTTCACGTGTTTTTACATAAATAAACCATCATAAACATTTTTCAAACCGTACGCGTTTTTTACTTAAACCTTAAAAAAAACAATCCTCCTACGGAATCAAGTGCCAGAAATAAGTCACAAAAAAAAAAAAAAAAAAAAAAAAAATCGCGGGAAAAAGTAAATACGCAAAAAAGTCCTTTTATGCTCAATTAACACCTTCCTCATACAACGTCAAAGGAAATTTCATCCCACTTTTTTTTTTTTTGGCCTTTGCCTTAACGACCTCCCCCGGGTTACAGTCCTCAGTGGTACACAAGTTGTTGACTGAATATACCTCATGATTTTGTACTTTTAATAGGGAAATGTATTTTATTTGTTTATATATTTGTTTGTTTTTGTTTTGGTGACTTGGGTTTTGTTTTTATTCTCTTGTGTTTTTTTTTTTATTAATAGGGAATAGATGTTGTTTGTTTATTGTTGATGTTAGTGTTTATTTGTTTGCTTGTTTTAATGACTATGATTTTGTTCTTATTTTCTGTGGTTTGTTTTTGTTTTGATATGGGAGAATTTATTTTTCTCTTTGTTGTTGGTGTTGATGTTTTTTTGTTTTGATGATGGTGATTTTGTTCTTACTCTGTGTTTGTGTGTGTTTGCTTGTGTGTTTTTTTAATGGGGGATGTGATTCGTTTTATTTATTTTTGTTTGTTTGTGCCTTTGTTAACTGTAATTTATGGTTTTGTGAGGGTGAGGATGGAGAGGGAGGGAAGGTGAGGGTGGAAGGAGGGAGGGAAGGTGAGGGTGGAAGGAGGGAGGGAAGGTGAGGAATGGAAGGGAGGGAGGGAAGGAGTGTGAGGGTGGGGGAGGAAGATGAGGATAAAGGAAGGAAAGATGAAGGTAGAGGGAGAGAAGGTGTGGGTAGTGGAGAGGTGAGGTGGGGAGAGAAGATGAGAATGGAAGGAGGGAGAGAGCGAGAGAACGGTAACTGAATACACGAATGAAGGGAACTAAACAGTACATCTTTATATATCTGTGGGCTACATCAGCTTTGGCCGTGTTGTTGTTGTTGTTGATTTTGGTTGTTGTTGTTGTTCAAGACGATTTCCACGACAAAATTTTTTCTTTACAGCAACGAGAATAATTTGAACTTACGACGAACGAAGGGGAAAGTGTGTGTGTGTGTGTGTGTGTGTGTGTGTGTCTTGATTTAGCTAATTTGCATTAAGCTGAAACACACACATCTACATACATACATACATGCATACATACATACATACATACATACATACATACATACATACATACATACAAGAGCAGAGGGGGAGAGAAAGAGAGGGTAAAACAGTATTTGCAACAGTGTTTTTTAAGCAGCTTTCTCGAGTTACGTTATTTTTCTGACACGTCAAGTTGAGTCATGGAGGAGAGGGGAGGGAGGGTAAGGTGGGGACAGGGAGGTGAGGTGGAGAGGGAGGGAGGGTGAGGGTGGAAGGAGGAGAGTGAGGGGTGGAAGGAGGGAGGGTGAGGTGGAGGGAGGGAGGGAGGGAGGGAGGGAGTGAAGGTGAAGGAGGCGGGTAGGGTACAGGGCCTGGAAGGAGGAGGGTGATGAGGGAGGAGTAGGGTGAGGGAGGAGGTGATGAGGGATGGTATAGGAGGAGGGGGAGGAGGGAGGGTAATGGGTGAGGAGGAAGGGAGGGTAGGGGTGAAGGGCTGGTGGAATGATCTCATTTTTGTGCTGGACACGCAACTGGAAAGTTTCCGCCGAGAATCCAGGGAGTTGATGAGTCTATATCTCTCTGTCTCTTGTCTTGTCTCTTATCACTGTCTCTCTCTCTCTTTGTCTCTCGCCCTGTCTGTGTGTTCTCCTCTCTCCTTTTGTCTCTCGCCTGTCTGTGTTCTCTCTCTCTCTTCTTTTTTTTTTTTTTTTCTCTTCTCTCTCTCTCTCTCTCTCTCTCTCTTCCTCTCTCTCTCTCTCTCTCTCTCTTCCTACCTTCCCCTACAAAAGATAACTCAATATGTAGTAAGGTGTGTGCAAATATAGCCTGACTTCCCTCCCTTCCCTCCTCCATTTCCTCCTCACCTCCCTTCCTTCCTCCTCCCCCCTCCTTCCTTCCTCCTACCTCCTTCCTTCCTCCTACCCTCCCCTTCCCTCCATCGGTCAAGGCGCTATATCGGGGCAGGATTTTTGTGGCTTGCCTCGACCAACTTGGGATTTGAACCCACAAGTCTTTAAGGAGGATATTGCTGGCGAGAAACAACGGGTCAGTAACACCTAAAGACAGGGCGAGAATAGCACGTTAATCACCCGAGACTGTAGATCGATGGAAAGGTTGAATCATGCGAGGTTCCGTGACGAGTATTAATGGAAAGACTACAGCTTGCCCCCCACCCCTTCCTAGACTACGTGGGTCATACATACATACATACATACATACATACATACATACATACATACAAAAGAGAATTAACACAAAATGAAGACGTGTAGCAAAGAATCATATATATATATATCTTTTGTATACAAGAGTTGAGGGAATCTTTAATAATGAGGATATAATAGTTAGTACGTGTTTAATTCAGTGTTGACGTGTGAAGTGGTGAGCTGGCGGAGGTGACGTCAGGTAGAGCCGATAGTAAACAAAACAAACAACTACAGTGAAGCATTGTAGACAGATAACCACACAGAGTCATTGTATTAGACAAAATAAACAACGTAGAGAGCACTTGTAAACAAAAATAACCAAGCAGCGAGCCATTAGTCAACAATGTGTGTGTGTGTGTGTGTGTGTGAATAGTATAAACGGGTGAATAAGACGTCACTACACAATAAAACAGAGAGTGCCACTAGTTAAAACAGGGGGGTGCCACTAGTTTAAACAGAGGGTGCCACTAGACAATAAAATATAGGCTCCACCAGTCAGTAAGATAGGGGCGCCGCTGGTCAATAAGATAGAGGGTGCCACAGGTGATAGCGCCGAGACACCTGGGGAAGATGGATGACGGGAAGGGTGCCAACAGGAGGTGATTTTGGCAGTCTAAGGGAACAGGTTCAGGGAGGAAGAGCCAGGAGAGATACAGAGATGGTGGGAAGGGGAGTATGAGGGAGTAGAATGTGGCTAACGTATAGGAATTAAGAGAGATGGAATGATGATAGACTTAACTAAACTAGAATAGAGAATAGATAATAGACTAAGGAAGAATGCTGACACTAATATGTATATGTATTTGTGAATGTATAGCTTGTATGTATATGTTTCATAGTACAATCAAATTGCTTGAAACTTTACACATACATTTCAATCACGCCTCCAATCCTGATGAAGCGCAGGAAAAATATCAATGTACAAAAACCTACTCCCACCCACCCACCCAAAAAATCTAACATACAAAAACCCAAAAACAATAGAACTCACAAAAAAAAAAAAAGTTGCATCACGAGTCCGTACAACAAAGATTACAGCGGTGCCTTCATCCTGGGCTCACAATACAATACCCAATACATATATACATTTAGTTGTTACAGGAATATTCGTTGTTACTGTATCGTATGTAACTAGTACTCTGTGTATGTGTGTGTGTGTGTGTGTGTGTGTGTGTGTGTGTGTGTGTGTGTGTTTGAGATATAAAAACGAGATATGTCATTGTTTATTGTCGGTGTTTACATTTAGTTTAC
>NW_024721079.1:4163146-4180646 GCF_018991925.1 Homarus americanus | reverse complement strand
GTGAGTGGGTGCTTGTCGAGAAAAAGAATCCCCCAGGGGCCCCGGAAGACTGTCCCCCCGATTTTCACAGGGTATTCGTCGGCCAAGAAGTAAGGGTAGAAATAGAGTTGTAAGTGACACAATTTTCGGTCTAGTCAACGACGTCCTCGAATGCGTCACTAAAATCCGGACAAGTATGGCCCACGAACGATTGCGGCGCCATTTGTTCCGAGGAAGTGTAACGCAATTTATTTATTTTTTATTTTTTTTATCCAACCTCAATTATTTTCGTGCTAATTCATTACTGTGTTGTACTTATTTTTATCATTAATTTTGTCACTATGTTAGTTTGTCTACTACCAGGGTGATGGTGAACACTGTGGTGGAGACGGATGGTCACCACACCTCTCAATGTATTATACACCCAGTAATTACCTGCTCAAATTAACTTTGCATTATTTTCTATTATCGTTATAATCAACTCAATAATCTACCGTAAATTATGTATATGCGAGAATAATTGGCATTCGTTCTTTTCCGTCTGTAAGTTTGGGAATTATCGAGAAAACGGTGATGTTTTTACTTATTTTTTATATAACTCGTTTTTTTCTTATATTTTATCTATTTCCGTTTCCCATTATATTCGTCTCTTCTTTCCTTCCTTCCCTCACCCTTTCAATCTTTCCTTCTTTCCTTCCTCCCCCATCCATCTCCTTCCTTTCCCCCCTTTTAATCTCTCCTTCTTTCCCCCCTCTCCCATTTCAATCTCTACTTCCTTTCCTCCCTCCTTTCAATCTCCCCTTCCTTCCTTCTTTCTCCCACCCCCCTTTAAATCTTTCTTTCCTTCCTACCTTCCTTTCTCTTCCTTTCAATCCCTCCTCCCATTCTTCCCTTTCAATCTCTCCTTCGTTTTTCCAACACCTTTTGTTCACTGTCTCTCATACTTCCTTGTTTTTTTTCCTCTGTCTATTATTTGCACTGTCTTTCTGTCAGTGCAAAAGTCTCACTGAGCAAATTTGCGTCCACAGCAGCCCCGGTCAACACAGACACAGGACACCAAGACTGTGAGGACAATGTTTATGGTCCTGTGTAAATATTGGGTCAGACACGCTGGTTGGTGGGTGGTGTGGGGGTGGTGGGGGTGGACGGGCGTGTGTATGTGGGGGGGGGGGGGCGATGGGGTGAGTGGGTTGGGTGGATGTTTGTGGCTAGATGGGGGTCGGTGAGGGGACATACGGACGGGTGGGTGGGCGTCACACAATATTTCTACTAGTGTTGATGGACAAACTGGTAAAGACTAGCCACAAGTTCTTACCTTCGTCAGTAGCGAGCTAATTTTACGTGCGTAGGGGCGGAACGAAGAGTGAAGAGTTAGAGAATTGAAAGGAAGAAGAGAAAAATTATACGAAGAAAATGAAAGGAGAAAAGAATTACACAAAACAAGAGAAACAGATGAACGTAAACAAAATTAAAGCATTAAATCCCACAGTTGTTACCGTCGGCGGGAGTGAGTTGACCTATCGACTAAGCTCCTCCCACTTTCACCTGTCCCTAGCAACCATGACACCTCCAGATACTCGGTTTGGTTGCTAAGGTAGTGTCATCATCATCCTGAACGACACCTTTTGCCCTATTATTGAGATATTGCTCTTGTTGCCAAAACCAAATTAGTGTTTTTTTATCTAGGATTTGTTTAAAGAAAGCTATACGCTAAGTTACAGCTGTTTTAGGTTCCTTATAGGAGAAATTATTTGAGAATTTGAAGGAAAAAAAACGAACATAATTTAAGTAAACATCAACATAAGTTAATAAAAAACGATAAAAATAAGTTAGTGTTCTCATGATGTACAATGATTACTTTACACCTTCTTTTAACGCATATTTTCCCACACGCGCGTCAATGTTAAACTATATAAGCACGAGCGCCCGCGGGTTATCGATACATGTGTGTGTGTGTGTGTGTGTGTGTGACAGTATTATTTATTTTCATCTAATTAAGAAAATAACAATTATGGTAAAGGTAGAGACACAGGTAGAGGTAGAGGCACAGGTACAGGTAGAGACACAGGTACAGGTAAAGGTAGAGGCACAGGTAGAGGTAGAGGCACAGGTAGAGGTAGAGGCACAGGTACAGATAGAGACACAGGTAGAGGTAGAGGTCGAGGTAGAGGCACAGGTAGAGGTAGAGGCACAGGTACAGATAGAGACACAGGTAGAGGTAGAGGCAGAGGCACAGGTAGAGGCAGAGGCACAGGTGTAGAGGTAGAGGCACAGGTAGAGTGTAGAGGCACAGGCAATAAGATAGAGACACAGGTACAGGTAAAGGAGAGGCACAGAGTGTAGAGGGACAGGGAGGTGAGGCACAGGTATACAGATAGGAGACAGGTACAGGTAAAAGGTAGAGGTACAGGTAGAGGCAGAGGCACAGGTAGAGGTAGAGACACGGTAGAGGTAGAGGCACAGTAGAGGTAGAGGCACAGGTACAGATAGAGACACAGGTACAGGTAAAGGTAGAGGCACAGGTAGAGGCAGAGGCACAGGTGGTAGAGGTAGAGGCAGAGGCACAGGTAGAGGTAGAGGCACAGGTACAGATAGAGGCACAGGTAGAGGCAGAGGTACAGGTACAGGTAAAGGTAGAGGCACAGGTAGAGGCAGAGGCACAGGTAGAGTGTAGAGTGCACAGGTAGTAGAGGCAGCCAGGTAGAGGTAGAGGCACAGGCAGAGTAGAGGCACGTAGAGGTAGAGGCACAGGTAGAGGTAGAGGTAGAGGCACAGGTAGAGGCAGAGGCAATAAGGTAGAGGTAGAGGCACAGGTAGAGGTAGAGGCACAGGTAGAGGTAGAGGTAGAGGCAACAGGTATTGAGATAGAGACATGGTGGGTTGGTAAGCGTAGAGACACAGGTACAGATAGAGACACAGGTAGAGGTAGAGGTAGAGACACAGGTAGAGGTAGAGACACAGGTAGAGGTAGAGGCACAGGTACAGATAGAGACACAGGTAGAGGTAGAGGTAGAGACACAGGTAGAGGTAGAGGCAGGTAGGCAGAGGCACAGGTAGAGGTAGAGGCACGGTAGAGGTAGAGGTAGAGGCACAGGTAGAGGTAGAGGTAGAGGCACAGGTAGAGGTAGAGACACAGGTAGAGGTAGAGGTAGAGGCACAGGTAGAGGAGGCAGAGGCACAGGTAGAGTGTAGAGGCACAGGTAGAGGTAGAGGTAGAGGCACAGGTAGAGGTAGAGGCACGGTAGAGGTAGAGGCAGAGTACAGGTAGAGGTAGAGGCAGAGGTACAGGTAGAGGTAGAGGCATAGGTAGAGGTAGAGGCAGAGGTACAGGTAGAGGTAGAGGCACAGGTAGAGGTAGAGGCACAGGTAGAGTGTAGAGGCAGAGGCACAGGTAGAGGTAGAGGCAGAGGCACAGGCACAGATAGAGACACGTACAGATAGAGACACAGGTAGAGGAAGGTAGAGGCACGGTAGAGGTAGAGGCACAGGTAGAGGTAGAGGCATGGTAGAGGTAGAGGTAGAGGCACGGGTAGAGGTAGAGGCACAGGTAGAGGTGGAGGCACAGGTAGAGGTAGAGGTAGAGGCACAGGTACAGATAGAGACACAGGTACAGGTAAAGGTAGAGGCACAGGTAGAGGCAGAGGCACAGGTACAGGTAGAGGCACAGGTAGAGGTAGAGGCACAGGTACAGATAGAGACACAGGTACAGGTAAAGGTAGAGGCACAGGCACAGATAGAGGCACAGGTACAGATAGAGACACAGGTACAGGAAGGTAGAGGCACAGGTAGAGGCAGAGGCACAGGTAGAGGTAGAGGCACAGGTAGAGGTAGAGGTAGAGGCACAGGTACAGATAGAGACACAGGTACAGGTAAAGGTAGAGGCACAGGTAGAGGCAGAGGGCACAGGTAGAGGTAGAGGCACAGGTAGAGGTAGAGGTAGAGGCACAGGTACAGATAGAGACACAGGTACAGGTAAAGGTAGAGGCACAGGTACAGGTAGAGGCACAGGTAGAGGTAGAGGCACAGGTAGAGGTAGAGGTAGAGGCACAGGTACAGATAGAGACAGGCAGGTAGAGGTAGAGGCACAGGTAGAGGCAGAGGCACAGGTAGAGGTAGAGGTGCACAGGTAGAGGTAGAGGCACAGGTAGAGGTGTAGAGGTAGAGGCACAGGTAGAGTGTAGAGACACAGGTAGAGGTAGAGGCACAGGTAGAGGTAGAGGTAGAGGCACAGGTACAGATAGAGACACAGGTACAGGTAGAGGTAGAGGCACAGGTAGAGGTAGAGGCACAGGTAGAGGTAGCACAGGTAGAGGTAGAGGTAGAGGCACAGGTACAGATAGAGACACAGGTACAGGTAAGGTAGAGACACAGAGAGGCAGAGGCACAGGTGGGGAGGCAGGTAGAGGTAGAGGCACAGGTACAGATAGAGACACAGGTACAGGTAAAGGTAGAGGCACAGGACAGGAGGTACAGGTAGGAGGTACAGGTAGAGGTAGAGGCACAGGTAGAGGTAGAGGTAGAGGCACAGGTGTAGAGGCACAGGTAGAGGTAGAGGCAGAGGCACAGGTAGAGGTAGAGGCACAGGTAGAGGTAGAGGTAGAGGCACAGGAGAGGTAGAGGCACAGGTAGAGAGAGGCAGAGGTACAGGTAGAGGTA
Source organism: Homarus americanus (assembly GCF_018991925.1). Lineage (NCBI taxonomy): Eukaryota > Metazoa > Arthropoda > Malacostraca > Decapoda > Nephropidae > Homarus > Homarus americanus. Next base: position 4,176,011 of record NW_024721079.1, on the reverse strand, counting down.
GAGGCACAGGTAGGTGTAGAGGCACAGGAGGAGAGAGAGGCACAGGTAGAGGTAGAGGCACAGGTACAGATAGAGGCACAGGTAGAGGCAGAGGTACAGGTACAGGTAAAGGTAGAGGCACAGGTAGAGTGCAGAGGCACAGGGTAGAGGCAGATAGAGACACAGGTACAGGAAGGTAGAGGCACAGGTAGAGGTAGAGGCACAGGTAGAGGTAGAGGCACAGGTAGAGGTAGAGGCACGTAGAGGTAGAGGCACAGGTACAGATAGAGACACAGGTAGAGGTAGAGGTACAGGTAGAGGTAGAGGCACAGGTAGAGGTGAGGCACAGGTAGAGGTAGAGGTAGAGGTACAGGTAGAGGTAGAGGCACAGGAGGTAGAGGTACAGGTAGAGGTAGAGGCACAGGTAGAGGTAGAGGCACAGGTAGAGGTAGAGGCACAGGTAGAGGTAGAGGCACAGGTAGAGGTAGAGGCAGAGGCACAGGTAGAGGTAGAGGCACAGGTACAGATAGAGGCACAGGTAGAGAGAGGTAGAGGCACAGGTAGAGTGTAGAGGCACAGGTAGAGGTAGAGGCACAGGTAGAGGTAGAGGCACAGGTAGAGGTAGAGGCACAGGTAGAGGTAGAGGCAGAGGCACAGGTAGAGGTAGAGGCACAGGTAGATAGAGGCACAGGTAGAGGCAGGGCAGGTACAGGTAAAGGTAGAGGCACAGGTAGAGGTAGAGGCACAGGTAGAGGTAGAGGCACAGGCAGATAGAGACACAGGTACAGGTAGAGGTAGAGGCACAGGTAGAGGTGAGGCACAGGTAGAGGTAGAGGCACAGGTAGAGGTAGAGGCACAGGTAGAGGTAGAGGCACAGGTACAGAGTAGGAGACACAGGTACAGGTAGAGGTAGAGGCACAGGTAGAGGCAGAGTAAGGGTAGAGGTAGAGGCACAGGTAGAGGTAGAGGCACAGGTAGAGGTAGAGGCACAGGTACAGATAGAGACACAGGTACAGGTAGAGGTAGAGGCACAGGTAGAGTGATAGAGGCACAGGTAGAGGTAGAGGCACAGGTAGAGGTAGAGGCACAGGCAATAGGGTGGTAGAGGTAGAGACACAGGTACAGATAGAAGGTACAGGTACAGGTAGAGGAGTAGAGGCACAGGTAGAGTAGAGGAAGGTGGCGTAGAGTAGAGGCACAGGTACAGATAGAGACACAGGTACAGGTGAGGACAGGTAGAGAGGCACAGGTAGAGGTAGGAGGCACAGGTACAGGTAGAGACAGGACAGGTACAGGTAGAGACACAGGCAGGTAGGTACAGGTAGAGGTAGAGGCACAGGTACAGGAAGGGGTAGACACAGGCACAGGTACAGGTAGAGACACAGGCACAGGTACAGGTAGAGACACAGGTACAGGTACAGGTAGAGGCACAGGTAGAGTAGAGGCACAGGTACAGGTAGAGACACAGGCACAGGTACAGGTAGAGACAGCACAGGTAGAGACACGGGTACAGGTAGAGGCACAGGTAGAGGTAGAGGCACAGGTACAGACACAGGCACAGGTAGAGACACAGGCACAGGTACAGTAGACAGGCACAGGTACAGGTAGAGACAGGACAGGTACAGGTAGAGAAGGTAGAGGTGACAGGTAGAGGCACAGGTAGAGGGTGGAGGACTACAATGTGTTACGCCTCTACTACGGGACAAATTTGGGTTAACACTAGGCCCTTTTTATTCAGTGTTATATTGACAACTTATTGCCTTGTATATTTGTGTCATAACTTGGTGATCCAGTTCACTCCGTCCTCATTTCACTAATTAGGTGGAGGGTAATTAACGTAGTCAAATTTTCATAATTCTAAAGTAAGGTTCTAGTGCGCCCTCTGGGAGATGACGTCACAGTGTCAACACAGGTGGGATGGTGTTGACAGTGGCAGGTGGTGGAGCGGTATCTCAACCCACCCCTCCTCCTTCTCATCTTCCCGCTAATCCTCCCTCTCTTTCTACTCTACTCCTCCCTCCCATTTCTTAATCCTCCTCTTCCTCCTTTCAATCCTCCCTCTAATCCTGCTCCTCTCTTTCCCAATCCTCCTCCCTCCTCCTCCCCGTTTCTTAATCCCTATCCTTACCCCCTCCCCACACACACACACTGTAGACTAAAGAACCCTCCACCTGCTCTTATGAACTACACTAATTGCAATTAATTAATGCCATCGCGTACTAGCACCAGATGACCCAAAAAGCAGAGGACCATATCGACTAAACACTCAAGATACTGTAAGACAGTTATTAGCTCACCTGTGTCCTCACCCGTGACCTTAATTTATGACTCACCTGTGACCTTACCTGTGACTTTAACTGTGACCCTCACCTATGACCTTTAATTTGTGGACCCCACCTGTAACCTTAATTCTAGAACTTTACTGGTGGACTCCAAATTGTGACCTCAACTGTGACCTTAAATTAAAATCTCACCTGTAACCCACTTCCCAGGAACTTTACTGGTGACCTTAAATTGTGACCCTCAACTGTGACCTTAAATTGTGACCCTCACCTATGACTCCATTTGTGACCCTCACCTGTAACCTTAATTTGTGAACTTTACTGGTGACCTTAAATTGTGACCCTCAACTGTGACCTTAATTGTGACCTCACCTATGACTCCAATTGTGACCCCTACCTGTAACCTTAATTTGTGAACTTTACTGGTGACCTTAAATTGTGACCCTCAACTGTGACCTTAAATTGTGACCCTCACCTATGACCTTAATTTGTGACCTTCACCTGTGGCCTTCACCTTTTGCACATATACTTTAAAATTGAGTCATTTCGTCATTAGCTCTTACCCGAACTCTCCCAAGGTCAAGATTCTTCAGACTCATTAACCTGGTCTAGTTTGATTTAGGTTAAAGGTTAAAGTTGTGCACCTTGACTCCTGACCTGCTTCACACACACACACACACACACACACACACACACACACACACACACACACACAGGGAGCATCATAACCACCAATGATCAGTCGTCTACAAGACTTCACCTTAAAACAGGGAAATTTATTCATAGCAACAACCACCGACGCTCATCCCATCCAAGAGAGAATTTGTTTGTAAATTGTTTGCAAGTCGTTTGTGAGACCATTCAGGGACGTAGACATTTGCATATCAACGATCTATAGTAGTTTATTCTGTTTAATATACCAGAAAGTGTCACAATACGTTGAGCTTCGTTCGAAGTGGAGAAACTTAACTTAATGGCTGGGTGTAATGGAGCAACTAATATAGTAAATACAGGTGATGTGTACAATAAAGGTGTTATCACGTGTGGAATATTTGCAACCAAGGAATTATGGGTTATAGTGGTGGGTGAGGTCAGGTACTTGTGGTACCGAAGGCCGAAGGTTCTGAGGGAGTGTAGACGGGTTCCTGTGCCCCTCCCCCTACCCCCCTTCCCTGTGTGGCCTTGATGATAATAAAGGTTTTGTTTACTTTTCTTATTAAGAGGGGTGGACGATATGATCAAAGGACATAAAAGTTATAAGAAAACTCTGCCAAGGGGAAACTGTTTTAATTGTCAATGTTTGCTGTTGACCTTACACACACACACACACACACACACACACACACACACACACACACACACACACACACACACACACACACACACAGACAGATACACACACACACACACACAGATACACACACCTCAAAACTGTCTTTCCCAGCGGACCAAAAAAGTGTAATTTCTGTTCATCTGTTCATGTCTGTGTGTGCGTGTGTGTATCTTTCCGTCTTTCCTGAGTTTAGTAAGACCCGGGGCTCGGTATTCATGCGTGGATTACGTTAGGTTATGTTAGGTTAGGTTAGGTTTGGTTTGGTTTAACTTAGGTTTATTTAGGTTAGATTTGGTTAGGTTAGGTTTCGTTTCATTGCTATTAGGTTTGATTAGCATAGGTTTAGTTTGGTTAGGTTACGTTAACATTGGTTATGTTATGTTATGTTATGTTAGCATAGGTTATTATTATTTACACTCACATAATCAAGAATTCTGGTGTACTGTACATTCAAGTGTTCCTTTGTTCAGGACTATTACAGATGTGCCCAGAGACCACCTTCATACAACACTCCTCATCTCATCTCCATAAGAACCTTCTCTGTACGTCTGTGTGTCTGTATCAATTCCAGCTGTGAGAGGCTAAATCAACACAACAACCGTCGCTTTCCAGGTAGATAGATGCCATAACTCTACCCGCGGGCGATTAACTGATGTCAAACTTAGTGTTGGGCGGAGATGATCCCTGACGTTTCAAATGCTTCGTCCCCTGGTGTGTTTCCTCCCGACGGATTCAAATCTCATCAACAACCAAGTTAACGAACTAGAGAGTAATAGGCTAGGACTCTGATATATAAAATGGGATCTGTCGCAACTCACGACTCGATCCCACACCTTTGAACATCTATGTTAGGGTTTGGTTTCAAAAGCGTTCATCTTACCGATGTTCAAAATTATATTGAATCGAATACCTTTTTTTGTTTTGTTTTACGTATTGGTTTGGGAAATATTAAGTTTTTTGAGTATATTGATGTCTCAGATGCCACGAACTAACACGATAAAAGACTAAACCTAAGGCGAATGTTTCCTCTGCCCGATCTCTTCCTTTTGTCACGGAAGGTCTGTAGCGCGAGGCCTCCTCCACATCACGACACCTTCACCATCCTCACCGGCCATACGTTGATACATTCCTTTTGCAGTTGAATTTTCCTTTTAAAGAGACAAAAATAAAACATATGACAGCTCTGTACTCACTCTTGTTTATTAAGCCATTATTTGCCGGGGATGGATCACACTAATCGCTCGCGCTCTGCTACAAAGAAAATTGAGTGCTTGAGATTATGTTACCAGATCAAGGTGTGTGTGTGTGTGTGTGTGTGTGTGTGTGTGTGTGTGTGTGTGTGTGTGTGTGTGTGTGTGTGTGTGTTATCCCATTCCATAAATTGACATGACTTTTTCCTTTATCTTACATCTACTCTGTAATTATCATCCTTACTTGCTAATTACTGTTCACATTATCATCATTATTTTCACCATTTACGTTGTTATGGTTGATAATATAAACAACAGTACCGATATTATTGATTATTATTATTTTACTTTGCCTAATTTTGCCATATTTAGGCCCATCCTGTCTCTTTCCCCTCCCTTCTCCCTGCTTTTCCTCCCCCTCTTCCTTTGTCCTACTCCCCTTCCCTATTCCCTCACCCCCTCTCCTTCCCTCCCTTATTCCCCTCCCTTACTCCTCCCTCATATATCCCCCACTTCCTCCTTCACTCCCTCCCTCCCTCGTTCCATTGATGCTGTTGCTGCTGTTGTTGTTGTGTTAGCATTACCGGTGTTGTTATTGTCTCATAGTCTGTGTTGCCACTAGAGGGAGGGAGGAAGGTACCTGTGTGTTGCCCCCAGGTATGGCAGGTGAGTGTTGAGCCTCAGGTAACTCAGGGGCCCAGGTAAGGAACAGGTAGGCTACAGTACCTTGGTCTTGTTTACCTTGGGAAGATCACTCTTGTTTGTGGACTCCAGGTCGTGTTTGATATGAATCCCAGCTCATTATTACGAATCTTAGGTCATCGTTACGAACCCCAGGTCATCATTACGAATCCCATACATCATTACATAACCCAGGTCTTCATACGAATACCAGGTCATCATTGCGAACCACAGGTCATCATTACGAACCCCAGGTCATCATTAATACTAATCCCAGGTCATGGTTACGAATCCCAGGTTACAGTTGGCGAACCTCAGGTGACCGCGTAACGAATCCCAGGTCATCACACGAATCCCATATCATAGTTGCGAACCCCAAGTCATAGTTACGAACCTCAGGTCATCATTATAAATCCCAAATCATCATTACGAACCCCAGGTCATCATTACGAACGCCAGGTCATAGTTACGAATGCCACGTTTAATTACCCTCGTGACGAACCCAGGTCACATCTCGGAAACTAATTAGTGTTATTTAAAATAGCCACCGAAAGAAAAAATATCCGATATAAGACAAATTTATTATCTACTAAAAATAAAATGAAAAACTGGTGAAAAAGATTATACAAAAAATCAGTTGAAGAAAATAATTAAATAAGAATTTACGTAAGTTGATTCAGAAGGTAACATCGCAGGTTGAAAGGAGCAGAATTTCAGATCTTGGGACAAAATTGGCGGATGTGGAATTGAGGAGAGAGAGAGAGAGAGAGAGAGAGAGAGAGAGAGAGAGAGAGAGAGAGAGAGAGAGAGAGGCCACCATTCATAACAGATTCTGGTTTCTGCTCCATAATGAATTCCTGGTAATGTGGTCCGCTGCTACTGGTTCCTGTGAGGTGAGACGACGACAGTACACGGCGGTTGAACCTTTGAAGTCATACTACAATACCTTGGCAAAACCTGATATTAGAAATGCCTTATTTACGTGGGGAGTCTTTGTAAGGTGGAGGTTGAGAGAGAGAGGGAGGGAGGGAGGGAGGAGGTTGAGAGAGAGAGAGAGAGAGAGAGAGAGAGAGAGAGAGAGAGAGAGAGAGAGAGAGAGAGAGAGAGGGAGAGAGAGAGAGAGAGAGAGAGAAGAAGTTGCGCTGTCGTGTGAGCATCTAGGCAAAATAATAACAAAAGGATGGGGTGGGGTGATGGGGTGGGGACGTATAAATCAGTTAGAGGTATAGCGCCACACCTGAGTCAGCTGCTCTCACACACCACTTCCACACGTCACGGCTTGTTGTCACGACACGAAAATCCTCTCCACGGGGATAATTTTTTTCTTTTTGTATATATTATGTAAATAGGGTGTGTGTGTGTGTGTGTGTGTGTGTGTGTGTGTGTGTGTGTGTGTGTGTGTGTGTGTGTGTGTGTGTGTGTGTGTGTGTGTGTGTGTGTGTGTGTGTGTGTCCCTCCCAGCTACCCAAGCATCATTCATCCCCCTCCCTTCCTCTCTAAGGCCTGAGAGTGTCGTTCTCTCTCTCTCTCTCTCTCTCTCTCTCTCTCTCTCTCTCTCTCTCTCTCTCTCTCTCTCTCTCTCTCAATGAAAATGTAAGACTTATCTTCATTCTTTTGATTTTTTTCAAACCTGTTATTTCCTGGTCGTATCATTCGGATATTTCTTACTGTAAATAAGACGAAATGAGTAATTAGAGTGGACAAAGAAGGACAAAGGAGTAAATAATAATAATAATAATAATAATAATAATAATAATAATAATAATAATAATAATAATAATAATAATAATAATAATAATAATAATAATAATAATAATAATAGTATTGCAGTATTTCGTCTGTACTTCGTGACGCTCAGAGTAATTATATTTAGTACTCCTTCAGTCGTAGTTAATGTTTATGAAGACACATCTACCGTCTCACTCGTCACAGTCGCTGCCATCTACCGGCGTGGTGGTGACTTATCTTCCTCGTCTGTATCACAAATAACATTCTAGCAAGGTTCTGTTCTAGCTGTCTCTTGTATTACTATTTTCTTCTGACTGAGAGGCCAATGACCGTATATAGAGTGAGTTCATCATTCACTTAAATTATATTACAGCTGTGATGGCCAATAGGGGACGATATTGCTCTGAAACTCTGCCTTTAGGTTAATCTGTCCTCTTATCCCTAGTTGGAGAGGTAAAAATGTGTGGAGGGAAGCTATAGAACGAGGGGTTAAAAATGTGAGCGAATGCTGGTGCAGCGTACCGCTGAGCCCTTCCCCCTCCTGCAATCTCTTCTCTTTTTATCACTGTCTTAATCTCAGCCTCCCTCCTGCCCATTCTATAAAATCTCGGGTCCTCCCCCAGGCTGGCATTGAGAGGCTGCCAGTGGCGAGTTGATGATGCTGGCGGAGATTTTGTGAACTTTTAATATCCTGGGAAGCTGCGTCGCCTTGCTGATGCTGCCACAGTCCACAAATTCACATTATTGTGGTGGTGACAGTGGAGGTGTGGTGGTGCTGACGAGCCCTGTCATCCACCACTGCTCAGTCATGTGTCGAGCTGCTCGTCTTTAAGGCACGGTGAAGAGAACTGTTTACATGACAAATTAATTACAAATATATATACTGCTGTGATAAACACTTCTATTTGGACACGTGTGTGTGTGTGTGTGTGTGTGTGTGTGTGTGTGTGTGTGTGTGTGTGTGTGTGTGTGTGTGTGTGTGTGTGTGTGTGCTTCCATGCCTTCTCACCTAACGTGTCATGACATATGAATAAAACTGCCTCAACATCACGGGGGGAGAGAGAGAGAGAGAGAGAGAGAGAGAGAGAGAGAGAGAGAGAGAGAGAGAGAGAGACTCACTAGGACAATGTCTTCTCCCATTCAATAATTTGCAGGAGTGAGATCCTTAACCGGCCAGGCAGCAGGTCCTCCGAGACTCTTGAAGACGTGAGTCAAGAAACTGTAAAGGAAGGTGGCTCCTGCCTGAAGGTGTACACAGGAGAAGGAAAGAGAGATTTATTGGGAGCTCTGGAGGGTCTCAGTCAGGTGGGGCCTCGAGAGCTTCGATCGGGCTTGGCCTGGCAGGTTAAGTGTCTCCTTATGAAACATCGTCCAAGTCTGTGTGAGTGTTTGTATCTAGAGCGAGATGACGTGCTGGGTTGTGTAAGTTTGTTGATGCTATACTGATGTAGCTTTTAAATGGCACACAACCCAAAAAATATCTTTACGGAGGGATCCGATGAATTTCAAAATGATCGCCTTGACTCCTGTTGTCTCGGTAAGGTTGTCAAAATCCTTCGTTCGTTGTGTCATATTGTCTAACACAAAATTGTAAAGATATTTTTTGGATGGTGTGTACCTGTCCGCGGGGGTGTAACTAACAGGTGAGCTGAGGGGCTTTTATGTGTACTACAGCCTGTGTGTGACGTAGGGAGGGGGCGGAGGGATGGTGAAAGAGGGAGGTAGGTATGAGAGGGAAGGGAGTGAGGAAATATGGTGTGGGAGGTGTGGGAGGAGTGAGTGAGATAGGGAGAGGTGAAGTAAGGGATAAAAGAGGGAGAAAGAAGGAGGGAGGGAGAGGGCGAGGTAGGTAGAGAGGGGAGGTAGGAGGAGGTGAGTGAGTAATAACTACCAGCCCTTGCTTCCTCATTTCAAGCGTTATCTTCCGGTATTTTAGTAGCATGTCAGCAGTCATGTACATGGACATAATGACTGACTTACCTGAAGACGACGGTAAACCTCAAATGATAATAAATAAAAATGATTCTGGATGAAATCAACGCGAAAAGTTCCATGTTGATGAAATACACGACCTTCCAAGAACCTCCCTGGCCATCACCTGCACCATCAGCCTCCCCTCCCGTTCCCCCTTCCCCCCTCCTCCTCCACTGTACTGAACACCAAAGGCTCCTAGATGGATTTTTCCTTCCGTCCATTGTGTCGTCACGTGACCCGGAGGACCAATCCATCCCGGGGAAGATTATCTAAAGGATAGAGGAAGAGTCTTGCAAGGAGTGACGAGAAGGATCTATTATTGTTTTCCCGTAGATTTTATACCCTTAAGACTGTCCTGAAGGGGTGTGTGTGTGTGTGTGTGTGTGTGTGTGTGTGTGTGTGTGTGTGTGTGTGTGTGTGTGTGTGTGTGTGTGTGTGTGTGTGTGTGTGTGTGTGTGTGTGTGTGTGTGTGTGTGTGTGTGTGTGTGTGTGTGTGTGTGTGTGTGTGTGTGTGTGTGTGTGTGTGTGTGTGTGTGTGTGTGTGTGTGTGTGTGTGTGTGTGTGTGTGTGTGTGTGTGTGTGTGTGTGTGTGTGTGTGTGTGTGTGTGTGTGTGTGTGTGTGTGTGTGTGTGTGTGTGTGTGTGTGTGTGTGTGTGTGTGTGTGTGTGTGTGTGTGTGTGTGTGTGTGTGTGTGTGTGTGTGTGTGTGTGTGTGTGTGTGTGTGTGTGTGTTTTATGCTTTTATTTTATTTTTGGCAGCACCAATATCCAAGCCAAGCCAAATTCCAACCTAACAACTAAACCTAGAATGAAATATTTATGTATATATTTTTTCCGTCTTTGAGTCCTTTACATGATAATATTACCTGAGCATGTAAGTACTCTTGGTGAAAGTGAGTTATGAGGGAATAATCTCATTAGGACAATAAACTGCTTTCATTAGCCTCCAGTTTCCACCCCTTTAGACCTTAAGTTTAATCATACGTCTCTAGTGCCACCTACTCCTCCCACTCTTTCTTCTTTTCTTTCTTCTTTTTCTTCTCCTTCTTCTCTTTCTCTTTCTTCTTCTTTTCTTCTTCTTCTTCTTCTTCTTCTTCTTCTTCTTTTCTTTCTCATCTTCCTGTTGTTCCTCCTCTTCTTCTTCGTTCTTGTTGGTGTTCTTTTTATTATTATTATTATTATTATTACATATTATTATTATTATTATTATTATTATTATTATTATTACATATATTATTATTATTATTATTATTTTCCTCTTCTTCTTTCCTCCTCTCCTCCCTCCGTCTCCTCCTCCTCTAACACTGCCACTTCAGGGGAGTGTGTTGACTTGCACAATATTACATTAGAAAGAATTCCTCCTTCTCTTCCTTCTCCTCTTTCCTTCTCCTTTGTCTCTCCTCCTCTCCTTTGTCTCTCCTCTTCCTCTTTGTCTTCTTCTCTTCCTCCTCCTCCTCCTTTCTTTCCTCCTCCTTTGTCTCCTTCTTTCTCTCCCTCCTCCCTCCTCCTCCTTGTCTCCTCCTCCTCCTCCCTCCTTTGTCTCCCTCCTCCTCCTCCTCCCTCCCTCCTTTGTCTCCTTCTCCTCCTCCTCCTCCTCCTTTGTCTCCTTTCTCTTCCTCCCTCCTTCTCCTCTGGCTCTTCCAACGCTTCACCGAATCGTGTTATTATTATTGTCACTCGCTGCTGCATTACAAATGAATACAATTTCAAGTTGCGACATCTATGAATTGTTGAGCGTCTTATTTTAATTCCCATCACCTCGTGTTTTCAGCGATGTTTTAGGATACATTTTAGCAGCGCCAGCCACCACCCCAGTCAGTCAGTCAGTCAGTCAGACAGTCAGTCAGTCATTTAATCTATCACTCATTCACTCACTCGCTCACTGACGGCGAACAAATTTACCTTTGAAATACACTCCATATATCCTTGTTAGAGTCAATTAACTTATTCAACTAATTTCACTTAAATTTGAATGTGTCAGCAGCTCTATACCTGCCTGTATCGCTGTTGACTCAATGATGAAGTCATATATTATTATTATACTTGCTTTGGATATATTTTACTTTTATGTTTAATTGTAAGATAAATATTTTGTGCACAACACTGATTTATATTTTCTGTCTGGTTCGTCTGTCTGTCTGTCTGTCTGTCTGCTCCAGCCCGATCATATGTCTGTTCGTCTGTCTGACTATATGTCTGTCTGTGTTTCTCTTACCAACTGTATTAGCACAGGGTAGGGATTGATCATCTATCTCTCTCTCTCTCTCTCTCTCTCTCTCTCTCTCACCAAGACTATCAGGACAAGGCAGGGAAGGATTGACTCATCAACATATGAACGGACCACTTAATCGTCTTCTAGATTGACCTCATTAAAGATTCAAGCTAGTGATCCCGCCCCCTCCCCTCGTGTCGTGACACTATCGCGTTTGAGTTTGTCTGTTAGGCGTCAGTCAGGTGAGGTTACTGTAGGTCCGGTAAGGACAGATTAGGTTGCGCAACACCCAGCATGAGAGGTTAGGTTAGGGTCAGACAGGTCAGTATAGGAAGTCAGGAATGGTTCAGTAGGCGTCAGTTTGGTGAGATTAGTTTAGGTAAGGTTCGGCTAGGTTAGGCTAGGTTAGGTTGTGTTGTATTTAGCTTAAGTTACGTTAGGTTACATAAGAACGTAAGAATGGAGGAACCTGCAGCGGACCTACAGTATTGGCCCATACCGGAGAGTCTCTCTTTTACACCCAACCCCTATTGCTCATATATCCATCCAACCTATGTTTGAAGTCCAGCGTATCCCAGTTAATGATGATATTTGCAACTTGTTCCACTCGTCTCTTACTCTATATTTTCCAAACACCTATCTCGCGCCTCAGTCTAAATTTGTCTAATATAAAACCAATGCTAAGAGTTCGTTCCTGGTTAGATGATTAACTTGTGTCTCAGGTCAGAAGATTAGTGAACGATACAGATGCGTGACACCAGACGTATGTGGTAGCGCCTCTGACGGTGGCTAAGTTAACTAAACTCTCCGCAGCAGTTAATAGATTATGGTTGGTTACCTCTCTCTCTCTCTCTCTCTCTCTCTCTCTCACACACACACACACACACACACATACACACACACACACAAACACACACACACACACACACACACACACACACACACACACACACACACACACACACACACACACACACACACATACACACACACACACACACACACACATACATACACACACACACACACACACACACACACACACACACACACACACACACACACACACACACACACACACACACACACACACACACACACACAGTCTTCAATCGTAAAAAAAAAAAAAAAGATAATTTTCTCTCTCACTGCCCCAAATTAACACACCGACTGACCCCTCACTCATAGACTCACCATAATCCTACCTCCCTCCTCCTCCCTCCTCCTCCTGCCCCCCCACCCCTCCATGTTGTAGAAGGTCCACCCGACACCCTGGAGGAGAATTTACAAATTTCGGCATGGTAAATTAAACGCCCGAGCATTATATTGGACCAACTCGGAATTTATGGCTTAGCTAAACTGCTCAATTTCCCTGCATGTAAAACTGGAAGGAGGAAAATATAATAATAATACTCCCACGTTTCCTCCTCCTCCACCTCCTCTTCCTCTTCCTCTTCCTCCTCTTCCTTCTTCTCCTCCTTCTCTTC